>NC_056745.1:367941360-368038065 GCF_019279795.1 Protopterus annectens
CATTGTTTCCACAATGTCCACGTGTGCATGTATTGAACAATAAGAGCTCAAACACCACAATGGCAGACACAGGTAACTCTTTATTGTGACTCAGAATACTTTAATAATTTGCTTGGTTTCCCTGGAGTTTATTATCTATGGTATTTTGCACCTGGTTAGATCATTCAAAATTTAATTTCTGCTTTGCCAGTTTCATATTGTTGACTCCTTTGAGATAAATATATTAATTTTTTGAGATAGGTATGCCATTTGAGAATTAGAAGTTATGTACTTACCATAACGTTCCATCTGAGTAGGTGTATTCATTTGTCTGCAACCTGTGGGTTATGGATCCGACATCAGATCCGAACAGGCATGGTTTTCCAGCTATGGATCCGAGCTCTCAGCTCCTCCCCTCACCCATAATGCCCTGCTCTCCCTACATGACCTCAGATCGAGTTTGCCATAAATCAACATACCCTAGAAGGGTAACACGTACTATGCAGGAAACTGACAAGGCCAGGGGGATAGGAGGGCGGATGGCTGCAGACAAATGAATACACCTACTCAGATGGAACGTTATGGTGAGTACATAACTTCTAAATCTGAAGTAGGAGATTCATTTGTCTGCAACCTGTGGGACAGAGTCCCCAGCTACCTGGATCTTGGGCGGCCGTCATGGAAGGATATTCTGGAGCATCACTGAGCCAAAGGATGCTCTACCTCTAGATGTAATATCCAACTTGTAGTGGGAAATAAAGGTATGGGATGAAGCCCAAGTGGCTGCTGAACAAATATCATCCAGAGGAATCCTAGCTTTAAAGGCTGCTGAGGTAGAAACTGACCGGGTTGAATGGGCATGTACTCCCTCAGGTGCGGGCCTCCCAGAAGCTTGATAAGCCAATAAGATGCATTGTGAAATCCAGCGTGATAAGGAGACTTTGGAAATTGGTTTACCCAAATTGAATTTAGCAAAGGAAATAAACAACTGGTCGGATTGCCTATGACCAGCTGTCCTGTTCAGATAAAAACGAAGCTGCTTGTGAACATCTAAGGAATGTAGCTTGTATTCACCCTTGTTTTGATATTTAGGAAAGAAAACAGGGAGGTTAATGGATTGATTAATATTTGCTTCAGAAGCTACCTTAGGAAGAAAGGACGGGTTGGTCCTGAGGAATACACGGTCCGGATGAAAGACCAAGTAAGGAGGCTTGATGGACAAGGCTTGAAGTTCTGAAACTCTCTTGGCCGAAGTAATGGCTACTAAAAAGGCTGTCTTGAGAGATAAAAATTTTAGATCTACCGTGGCCGCAGGTTCGAAGGGGGGAGTGGTCAAGGCCTGAAGAACCAAAGAAAGGTCCCATGGAGGAACCGCTTGCTTTACAGGGGGTCTAAGAAGAAAGGTACCTTTCAGGAAGATTTTACACAATTTGGCAGACATCAGTGGACTGGAGTCATGACCAATGTGATAGTGAGAAATTGCTGCAAGTTGTACTGTGACCGTGGAACTGCTGGCACCATCATTAAAAAGAGTGGTTAGGAAGTCAAGCACCAGAGGAAGGGGAACAGTGAAGGGGTCTAGACCTTGCCGCTCCACCCAAACGGAGAACCGTTTCCACTTGCTGCGGTAAACTTTCCTGGTAGATGGTTTATGAGCCGCTACCAGGATGGCCTTAACGGGAGACGAAATACCGGGAGTCCTGATCAGGAGTGGAACTGGAGCAGCCAAGCAGTTAGCTTCAGGTTGTCCAGATTCGGGGTTGATAGATGGGACGGATGAGATATCAGATCCGGAATGGGATCTAGAATCCAAGGTGGATTCACTGAGTGAGACCTTAGGAAAGGGAACCAGATCTGTCGAGGCCAGAATGGGGCAATGAGAATCATTCTGCACCCCAACCGGGAGGCTTTCTGAAGAACTTGGAGCATCAGAGGCAAAGGAGGGTAAGCGTAAAGAAGACCGGGGGGCCAAGCATGCACCAGAGCGTCTCTTGGGGTATCTCCGGGCGGAGGGATTAGAGCGAAAAAACTGTCGCACTTGGTGTTTGAGGGAGATGCAAAAAGATCGCAACAAGGAGTTCCCCACCATGCGAAGATGCATTTCGCTACTTGAGCATTGAGAGACCACTCGTAAGGGGAGAGAATGGTGCGACTGAGCTTGTCCGCAAGGATGTTGGACCGACCCGGAATATGAGTTGCGATGAGAAAGCGGTTGGTGGAGATTGCCCATTCCCACACTCTCATGCCTTCTCGACAAAGAGGGTAAGACCTGGTTTCCCCCCTGTTTGTTGATGTACCAGACGACAGACATGTTGTCTGACTGAATCGCAATAGTTCCCAATGGAAGAAAGGCCTGTAGTGCTTGCAACGCTAAGAGCACTGCTCTCATCTCTAGAACATTGATGTGCAGTAAGGTCTCTGAATCGTTCCACGTGCCTTGGACCGTCCGGCCTGCAAAATGCCCCCCCCACCCGAGGCGGGAGGCGTCCGTGGTCACTGTGGTGAGAGGGGAAGAAGCACAAAAGGGGCGGCCTCTGTGGAGATCTTGGGAGTGGAGCCACCACAAGAGGGACCGCTTGCAAGCCTTGCTGATTGCAATGGGATGATGCATAGGAAGAGCAAGATAAGACCACTGAACTAGGAATGTCCATTGAAGAACTCGCATATTGAGCCTGGCGAGAGGTAGAAGAGCTATCGCTGCTGCCATGGACCCTAGAGCCCTCAGGACCAATTCCGCCGGAACTGAGCTGGAGTGGAGGATGGCCCGCACCTGGAGCTGTAGATTCTGAACTCTGTCCGCAGTGAGGAAGGCTCTCAACTGTCTCGTGTCTAACTTGGCACCTATAAAATCTATGATCTGCGTAGGGGCTAGGTTGGATTTTTCTGCATTTATCGTGATGCCCAGGCGGGGAGCTAGATGGAGAAAGGAGTCTCGCGCCAATAACAGTAGATGCCTTGTTGGGGCGGTAAGGAGCCAGTCGTCCAGGTAAGGAAAGACCTGTACCCCCTGAAGCCTCAGGTGGGCCGCTACCACTGCTAATACTTTGGTGAACACCCTGGGGGCTGTAGTGAGACCAAAGGGAAGGACCCTGAATTGGTAGTGACTGGCTCCCAGCCGGAAGCGCAGAAACCTCCTGGAGCGTCTGTCCATTAGAATGTGGTAGTATGCATCCTTGAGGTCTATAGAGCACATCCAATGATTTTCTCCCAGAAGGGGGAGAATGGACTGCAAGGTAACCATTCGGAACTTCTCCTTGGGAACTGCCAGGTTTAAGAGTGACAGGTCTAAAATTGGTCTCAGGTCCCCAGTCTTTTTTGGCACTAAAAAGAACCTGGAGTAGAACCCTGATCCAATCTGGTCTGGGGGGACGGGCTGGATGGCTCTTTTCTTCAGCAGATGGCCAATTTCTGCCAAAGCGGCCTCCCACTGACCGGGTGGAACATCGGGGAGGGACTTCAATTTTGGGGTGTGATGAAACGGAATGAGGTATCCTCTGGATATGATGCGGAGGACCCAGCAGTCTGATGTTATGGACTCCCATGCCGCTAGGTGCTCAGAGAAACGCCCCCCGACTGCCTCCAGAGTGGAGCAGCCAGGCAACCCTTCAGGGCTGCTGTGCGGGCAGTTCAGAGAAAGGTTCTCTGGACCCGAAGTTCCTGGGAGCCCCTCTGCCCCTAGGGCGGCGTCCTCCCTGTCCTCCTCTGCCACGGAAGGACTGGTTGTCCGGAGCGGGTTGGGACTGCTGCGACTTCCGGAACCACATCTTCTTTTGGCCCTTTTGGTTCCTAGAATAGGACCTCTGGGGCACAGAGAAGCGGATTCCGACGGCAGACAGCGTCTTCCCATCCTTCTCACCTTCTCTGGGTCAAAGTATCGCGAACAGTTTTGCCAAAAAGGGCAGAACCATTGAAGGGAGCATTCGCGAATGACGCCTTGAAGGGATCCGTGAAATCACAATGGCAGAGCCAGGCCTGTCATCTAGTAACTAGGCCTACCCCTGCGGCTCTAGCGGCTCCCTCTGTAGCATGGGACAGTAACCACATAGAGGTATTAGTCATGGACCTGAGAGTGGCCATACGGGTGGAGTGCAACAGTTTGTCCTCCTCCGACATGGACTCTGGGGGGGATGCAGCGTATTCCTTGATAAGATCGCGCTGCATCCTAATCACATGTGCCAAGTAGTTCAGCGCCCTCACTGAAAAGGTCGCTGAACTAAACATTCACTTCCCCAAGCGGTACATCATCCAAGACTCCTTGCTCGGGGGATGAACTGAGGGACTCTCCTGGGCAAGTTCCCTCTTGTTGGCTGCCGCCGTCAACATGGCATCTACCGGAGGCCCCTTGCTCCAGTGGGCACAGTCAGCCGGGGGACTAAGGATGCGGTCTGGCCTTTTGGGGATTGGCTCCACGGTGTCCGGTTCCTTCCATGCCCTGGTGGTAATTAGGTCCACCAGGGGGTTGGTAGGAGGGGACACCCAAGAGGTAGACAGGCCCGCTTCAAATGCCTCCAAGAACACGGACTCATCCGAGGAAGACTTGGGGGCAGACCACCCCCCCCCCCCTTATGCGAAGCATTTCCATGATGTCTCCAAAGGAGACATCCTCGGGGTGATCTTGGGAGCCTTCCCCTTCCTCCAAATCCGTGTCTTCTGTGAGAGACTCGGGGGAGTCTATGTGCCTCCTTTTACACATATGCTTGCGAGGTGCATCCTCAGGGGGGCTGTCCGAGGACCCCTCGCAAGCGGTGTCATGTTCCAATGGAACAACTTGGGGCAAAGGAGCGGGCTGTCCCAGTGGCCGGATGGTGGAAGCCTGGCCCAGTGCAGATGGAGCGCGGGAAGGAGCCGAAGCAAGTGCCGGGGGTCCGGAAACCCTCAACAGGGCCCTCTCCACTACATCAAAAGCAGAGGGGGAGCCAACCTCTACCAAAGGATCCGATAATCGGCTCCCCCTCAGATCCGAAGAGTGGATCGGAGCCGGCACCGAGGCATTTGGATCCGAGGGGACAGTGCGCTCTGACACCGACGGTGCCGAAGGAACACTGATCCCTCCGGATCCAAAGCTCGGATCCAGGCTCCGAGAGGTTGGATCCGAAGCACTCGAGGGCAGGGTCGGATCCGAAGTACCCAGTACTATCGGCGCCGACCCACCCCCGGCTCTGAAGCTGCTCGGCTCCAACCGCTCCGAACCCGGGTAGCGGGTCGGAGAAGGAGCTATAGGTTTGAAAAAAAGGGGTCGAGCTCCTCCCCAGAGGGGGGGGGGCAGGAGCATTCCCATCTGCATCTGGGCCTGGATGAACCTTCTCATCATCCGGTCCAGATCAGCATCAGATAAACTGTATGTAGATCTCGACGAGGCTACCAAGGTAGGCCTTGAGTGCCTCCTCGATAGTCTCGACGGAGATCGGGTCTCCTCCTCCTCAGGTCCTGGTGAGAAGCACACTGGAGACCGGAGCCGAGGAGGGGGAGAACCAGTAGACAAGGAGGCCGGAGGAGAAGCCCGCTTGGCAGGCGGGGCCGAAACAGAGGTCTCGGCCCGCCGCTTATGGTGCTTCTCCCTCCGGTCCTTTTTTCTTGCTTCCCTCTCCTCCAAACCACTAGAGAGAGGTTGAGTCCCAGGTGGAGGAGGGGGAGCAGGAGAAGAGGGAACCGAAGACACGGTACCCCCTGAAGGAGCGGTAGCCGAAGCCGAGTCCGGGGGCAAAAGTCCCTCCAGGACCAGCTTCGACCTCCGCTCCTTCAATGCCCTGGGGTTGAATCCTGCTCAAATGGAACATCCAGAAGTGAGGTGTTCAACCCCAAGGCATCGAACGCACCGAGTGTGGCCATCAGTAGGAGAAAGCTTATGGCCACACTCGGAGCACTTCGAAAAGAAAGCCTTAGGGGCTTCAGACATCCTAAGGATACTTCTACTCTTTTTTTTTTTTTTTTTAAAAATAATAAATGCTAACTAGCAAAAGTCAAACACAGGCCCAAACACACACTACGCACCAGCGAGGGGAGGGATAACTAAAGTTATAAAAAGTTATTAAAAACTTTTAACTTTAAGCTTTAAGGATAGGGAACCTAACTCTTTCACACAAAACTAACTAAAATTTTTAAATCTAACACTTGCAAAAAGAGAATAACAAACACTTAGATGAAGAGCTCTGAAATCCAATCTGGTGACCAGCGCGGCAAACTAGATCTGAGGTCATGTAGGGAGAGCAGGGCATTATGGGTGAGGGGAGGAGCTGAGAGCTCAGATCCATAGCTGGAAAACCATGCCGGTTCGGATCCGATGTCGGATCCATAAAGTACAGTTTTGTACCTACCATAAATGTAGATGTTCGAGGATCTCCATTGCTGCAGTCCTTACATATGGGTATTCCGCTGTCCACAATCGGCCCGAATACCAAAGGGCTAGAACCGGCGTTGGTCATCGGCACCCGAGGCTGACGTCAGTACGTGCCAGTACAAATAATGCGCATGACTGACGCCATAACCTCAGTCTTTCTTGCCTCAGACGTCAGAATGCAAAAAAAAACACCACCCAAACCCCAACCTAAAAAGAAAAGGGGGGAAGGAGGGAGGGAAAATTGGACTGCAGCAATGGAGATCCTCGAACATCTACATTTATGGTAGGTACAAAACTGTACTATGTTCTTCGTCTCCCATTGCTGCAGTCCTTACATATGGGTAGAATCACAGAGCAACGGAAAAAAGGGAGGCTGGCCAACTAAATAGCATTAGGAGCTGCTAACATGCCCTGTAAGATTGCAGTGGCAAACCCAGCCCTAGACCTAGAATAAAGAGGTAAATGATAATGCTTTGTAAAGGTATGTACAGAACTCCAAGTAGCTGCCTCTAGAATGTCTTTAGTAGCTACCCCTCTCAAAAGCAGTAGTGGCCGTAGCCCTAGTAGAATGAGGCCTGATCCCAACTGGAACATCCTTTCCCTGATGAGCGTAACAAAAAGCAATACAATGGCCAATCCACTTGGAAATAGTTTGTTTCGAGACAGCCTTCCCTCGTGAAGTCAAAGCAAACGAAACAAATAATTGTTGAGATCTTCTGAACTCTTTGGTTCTGCTCAAATAATACCTTAACTGCCTATGTACATCCAAAGAATGCAAAACTTTTTCCCCTTCATTTTGGGGTTAGCATAAAAAGTAGGCAAATGTATAGATTGGTTCAATGCCACATTAGAAATCACTTTAGGCAGAAAAGGAGGATTAGTACGTAAGGAAACTCTGTCCTTGTGAAAAATCAGAAAAGGTTCCACTGCCATGAGGGCCTGTAATTCAGATACCCTTCTAGCAGAAGTAACAGCCAATAAAAAGCAGTCTTCCAAGACAACAACTTCAATTCAGCTGTAGCTGCAGGTTCAAAAGGAGGCAGAGTCAGCTTTTCCAAAACAAAATTAAGATCCCAGGTAGGAGTAGGAGCCCCGTGGGGTCTTATATTCTTGCCCTCTAAGAAACTGTTTAACCAATGGATGTGAAAATAAAGGAGGGTCACAATCATAGTGAGCAGAAATAGCTGCAGCATGCACTTTTACAGAAGAGAAGGACAAACCCTTGTCCAATAAAATAGTCAAATATTGCAATGTACAACTCAAATTAGGCAATTTGACATCAAAGCCTTTAGCTGAACTCCAAAGAAAAAATCTCTTCCATTTATCAGCATAAACTTTTCGAGTACTAGGACGCCTGGCTTCCAAAATAACATCCAAAACTTGTTGAGGGAGCTGAAGGCCCTCCTTCTCTAAAACAGAATGTGCCAGGCTGTCAGGTGTAGGGATTGCACCCTGACATTGAGAAAATGATTGTTTTCCTGAGACAATAAGTGAGGAATCTGTGGTAATGGCCAAGGTGTTCCATGAATTAAGCTCCTCAACAGAGGGTACCAATGCTGACGAGGCCAATCCGGTGCTATAAGGATCATGCAAGGTTTGTCCCTCCTGACTTTCAACAGCACCTTTGGAAGAAGAGGCAAGGGAGGAAAAGCATACACATGAAGGTTGCTCCAACTGAAGGATAGTGCATCTATTTTCCAGGCTTTTGGATGAAACAGCCTTGTGCAAAACAGTGGCAGTTGGAAATTCAGAGGAGAAGCGAACAGATCTATGTCTGGAGTTCCCCAAGCCATGGTCAACTGAAGAAATACCTGAGGGTCCAATTTCCATTCGTGAGGATCCACAATCTGTCTGCTCAGAACATCTGCTAAAGTAGAAGAGGTATACAGTTTTTTACCCCACCTATCCAGGGCCCTAGCATCCTTGTCCAGAGGAACTGGATTCCTAACCACAGAAGCCCTAACACCTTTGGGGCCTTGAGTAATAGTTTCTGGATCAGCCCTGGCCTTGAGTAATAGTTTCTGGATCAGCCCTAGGACTCTTATATAAGTACTTGTGAGCTTCCGGAACCCTGTAGTATCTATCTGGTTTAACCGGGGCAGGAGGCAGAGAATCTGGGTTAAGGGCAGCCTCAGAAAATACATCCTGAACAACATCCAGTACAGGGGGAATAGCCAAGGGCCTATGCTGAGGTAAAAACAAGAATTCTCTTAGCCTTTTACGAGAATCAGAATAATCCTGGCCCTCCCATTTGAAATGTTCCCTCATGGAATGCAAAGTCTCAGAGAAAGAAAAATCTTCTGGAGGGGACGCAGAGGGAGTAGTGTCCTCAGCCTCCGAATCAGAATAGGGAGGGAAATCCTGAAGTTCTTCTACAGAGGAATCTGACTCATTGGAAGACTGAACCAAACCCTCCAACTCTGTCTCTACCCTGGGCCTCTTCGAGGGGGCATAGAACCCCTAATTAAAGTAATCAAATCTTCAGCCATCTTTAACATGTGCTTCCTAGGAGCTGGACCCTGGGGACTAGCACCAGCAGGGGCAGACTTAGACTTAGAATGGGCTTTGCTTTGAGAAGGAGGAGGCCTAACTACCCTATGAGGGGAGGGAACCACTGACATCAGAGAAGCACCCTCAGCCTGGCCTAACACAGGAGAAGCCACTTCCTGTAGTAACAAAGGCTCCCCTTGAGACTCAGGTAAACTTTCAGAAGGAGCCGCTGAAGTAGTCAGTGGTTCTACAGAACCGGCGTCCGGAGTGGACGACTCATCCTGTTTGGACCGCAAAGACTTTTCTTTGCATTTCTTAGAAGAACCAGGCGGAGAATCCGACGGCATGTTGTAATTACAACGTTTACCAAACACCAGCCTAGCACAGTCCAACCGACGTTTAATAGTACGCTTGTTAAAAGTAGCACAAAAGCGACACCCAACAACGTCGTGCTCAGGCCCCAAACAAGGAATGCAGAGTGAATGGTAATCCCTATGAGGAATCTGTTTCCCACAAGAAATACAGTTATTAACTTTTTCTGACATCCGTCAATACTGAGGCAAGAAAAAGACAAAAGTGTCCCCAACGGGGTACTTAGCCCAACTTGGTCTCCGGTCTGAAACTCGAAAACCGACAATTCCATAACGCCGAACGGCACTTGCAAATGCTGCTTCTGCTTAGGACCACGCGGCAAGAAAGACTGAGGTTATGGCGTCGGTCATGCGCATTTGTACTGGCACGCACTGACGTCAGTCTCGGGCGCCGATGACCGACGCCGGTTCTAGCCCTTTGGTATTCGGGCCGATTGTGGACAGCGGAATACCCATATGTAAGGACTGCAGCAATGGGAGACGAAGAACATCCCACAGGTTGCAGACAAATGAATCTCCTACTTCAGATTCCAGCTTTACTCCCCTTCATTTGGCTGGGCTGTTAAATATTGTTGAAAGCTAGTTAACATCAGGGTCTTCATACCCTAATCTTGGGAACATCCGTTACTGAACTGGTGACCGAAAAGATCTTGTAAGTTAAGTTATACAACCCCCATAGGCCACAAGCTGAATCACTCCTTATCTTACCAGGCAGCCTTTTCTAGAACAACACCCTCCTAATTTAGCAGTGGCCCATAGTTCTTTCCTACATATCTGAGTCACCCATTAGCATCACTTTCACTGGATCTGGACCACAAGGATGCACTCTACGTGTCTCATTAATTTACCTCTCATTAAGTTTGGCCATGTAACTTTAGCAGTTAACAGACCACAGACAAAAGCAGGTCTGTCCTGTTCACATGACTGATAACCTGGCAGATATGGTTACACCTGAGTCTATCAGCCACCAGTTAAATAGACACAAAAACAGTGCCCCCATACATTTATTCAGGTTCTAGAAGTGAGAGCACCCTTAAAATTAAACCCACTTATAAGACCCATACCCTTCACTACATAATCTGTCATGTATGCTAATTACTAGTACTAAGTGCCTCATCCCTGAAGTGATCCTGAAATCCACCACTCATACAAACATGGCCCCCTCTTTAAGGAAATTCGTTAACAGCAAAAACAACTTGACTTACTATTCCCTCAGGTATCTGCAACAACCAGTCCCACATGACCCTAACCAGTTTCTGCAAGTCGTAAGCTTGAACCATTCCTCCAACTTTCCTAGGCCCATTATTCTTTAACAAACAAACATTTAAGAGGTATATTATTCCCTCCCTGCCAAAGGACATCTAGTCAGTAACCTAACAATTCAATCATGTAACAACCCACAACAGTCACCACTGATTTTGTTTAGCATTGATAAGGCTTAAAGTTTAATATGGTCAGAGTTCCCTTACACTACAAAGGCATATGCAGCACATAGCCCCAAAAGATAAATCATTCTTTCATCTCCCACAGCCAACACACACAATATTTCCAACAGTAACTAAACTTTGGTAGCAGCCTCTACACTATTTGCAGACCCCCTCAGTTTACACCAGTCTCCAACTCCAGGCTCGCACACTGGCAGTAGTTTCCTTCACATATTGCAACCCCCTCTACACATTACCCATCAGCTGGTCTTTTTAATACAACTATCAAGCTTATTCATTAGCTTCAAAGTCCCAAAACAGATAGCATTCCACTGCTGATTCCAAAGATTGAGTCATTCATTTTAACTCAAAGTGAAGTGCTGATGGCCACAAAATAGCCAACATTCCCATGTACTGTACATGCTCCAATCCTCACTACTTTTTCACCCACTACCTGCTTTTTTTCCATCTCTAAACAGGGAAACTCCATCAATGACTTAGCCTTTCCTGTCTATGGTTAGAGTAACCACTTGATTGCTCACTCATGCAGCTAATACTCAGCCCACCCCTCACTTTGCACAGATCTGAAAAAACATTAGCAATAGCACTGGCAGAACCGTGTGTTTTCATTTTTTTAATTAAATTCTCACTCTTAAATGATTTTTCAGCATTTAACTTAGTGATGTAACATGTATTGGCCACTCATTTACATATGTATCTAATTTTACAAATTCACACTAATGAACTAATGGATATTTGCACCAAAACTGCTTGGCACCAAAGTCAACATAATTAACATAACTGTCAATCATTGCACACACTCATCTGCGGTGGTTTAAGATAGAAGACTTTCCTCCAAGTTTGTGTCTATAAGAATCTGCACTAAATAGAAGTTATGTTCTTACCATAACGTTCCATGTTAGTTGTCTTCTTCTCGCCTTCTTTCTTGCTGGATGGGTTCGGAGCCGACCTCGGCCGACTGCCACTCTAAAAGCTCGAGAGTTGGTTCCACTGCTCGAGGCTGCCCTATATCCCACAATGCTAGGCGTGAATTACCTCAGATCTCGTTTGTGAGCTAGGCCCAGCTAAAAATATAACCAGGAATACTGGAAAATTTCCACCTCTAAAAACAAAGGGAAGAGAAAGGGTGACCTAAGCCTGACTCTAGGAAATATGCACAGCAGAGCATATACCTATCGCAAGAGGTGGTAGAAAGAGAGGTCACAATCAAACTCCTCTAGATCTGTCCAGGCCAGGGGGAAGGAGGGTGAAGAAAGAAGGCGAGAAGAAGACAACTAACATGGAACGTTATGGTAAGAACATAACTTCTATATGTTGTCTATCTCGCCTTCATTCTTGCTGGATGGGACCGCGTCCCTAGCACCTTGTCCCGGGTGGCCTAACGGAACAGACTCTTGAGAACAGTGGAACCAAAGTTAGCTCTATGCCTAGAAGCTAAATCCAACTTATAATGAGAAACGAAAGTGTGAGGAGTAGCCCAAGTAGCCGCTGCACAAATAGTGTCAATAGGCAGTCTGTCTTGGAAGGCTATAGAAGTAGCCAAAGCTCTGGTGGAATGGGCTTTAGGTTTGTTAGGCAGCTTTGGTGTCTAATTTCATAAACAAGGGAAATCAGAGATGTTAGCCATCTAGATAATGATACCTTTGAAACTGAAAGTCCCTTTCTGCCTTCTGCATAGGAGACAAACAGCTGGTCAGATTTTCGGAATTGTTTGGTTCTATCCAAATAGTACCTTAACTGACGATGAACATCTAGCCAATGCAATTTTTGTTCAGACCTATTAGAATATTCTGGAAAAAACACAGGGAGGTCAATGCTTTGATTTAGGTTAGACATCGAGGCTATCTTAGGTAAAAAGGACGGGTTGGTTCGTAAAGATACCCTGTCCTTATGAAACAACAGATAAGGAGGTCGACAGCTGAGTGCTTGAAGTTCTGAAACTCTTCTAGCTGAAGTAATAGCTACCAGAAAGAGAGTCTTCCATGATAGCAATTTTAAAGAACAGGAGACTGCAGGTTCGAAAGGGGGAAGAATCAAAGAACTAAGAACTAAATTTAGGTCCCAAGGAGGAGGAGGATTTCTTATAGGAGGTCTGAGTAGAAAAACTCCTTTCAAAAAGGCTTTGCAAAGCTTGTGGGACATTATGGCAGACTCTGAAATGCCCACATGAAAGTTAGAAATAGCTGCCAGTTGAACTTTAAGAGTAGAAGGAGATGAACCTGCATGAAAGAGTTCAGCTAGAAAATCAAGGACCATTTGGATGGAAGCAGTGAAAGGATCTATGTTCCTTCCTTGAGCCCAACAGGCGAAACGTTTCCACTTACTCAAATAAATCTTTCTAGTGGAAAATTTATGGGAAGCTATCAAAATATCTCGAACAGAGTGAGATATTTGAGGAAGCCTGGCTAATGTTGGAATTGGAGGAACCAAGCAGTGAGGTTCAGAGAGGGAAGGGAGCGATGAAACTGACCCGACTGATGGATCAAAAGATCTGGAACTAGGTCCAGATGCCAAGGTCGCTCCAACAGAAAATGATGTAGAAAGGGGAACCAAACCTGTCGAGGCCAGTAAGGAGCAATGAGGATCAACGAGGCCTTCTGAGCGATAGCTTTCTGTATCACTTGAGAGATTAGTGGGAAGGGAGGAAATGCGTACAGAAGTCCCCGGGGCCAAACTTGGACTAGAGCGTCTCTGCTGGGCTGGCCTGGTAAAGGGAATAGGGTGAAATAATCTCTGCACTTGCTGTTTTGGGGAGTAGCAAAAAGGTCGCAGCAAGGCTGACCCCACTTGAGAAAAATTTCTCTCACAACAGAGTCTTTCAGAGGCCACTCGTGAGGCATGAGGATAGCTCTGCTCAAGTTGTCCGCGATTTGATTGGACTTCCCGGGGATGTGCGTTGCTATCAGAAAACGCTGAGAAGAAATCGTCCATTGCCACAGTCTGAGTGCTTCTCGACACAGGGGGTAGGACCTGGTTCCGCCTTGTTTGTTGATATACCACACTACGGACATATTGTCCGTCTGGATTGCTATCGTTCCCAAGGGAAGAGAGTCTTGAAGGGCTTGCAACGCTAAAAGCACTGCTCTCATCTCTAGAACATTTATGTGCAAGTGGCATTCGTCTGGTTGCCAAGTGCCCTGGACAGTTCTGCCCTGATAATGCCCCCCCACCCGATCAGGGAGGCGTCCATTGTCAAAGTAGCAACCGGAGGGGAAGGAACAAAGGGTCTTCCCAGTAAGAGCTGAGGGGAAGACATCCACCACAGAAGATGATTTCTGCATGTTTGCGTGATCATAATGGTGTGGGACATCGGAAGTTGCTGGTATGACCATTGTGAAGAGCATCCATTGAAGGATTCTCATGTGGAATCTGGCTAATGGAAGCAGAGGTATGGCAGCCGCCATAATCCCCAACACTTTCAGAACTAACCTGGCTTTGATTCTGTTGCTGCTGAAGAGGAGCGAGACCAGTTTGTGTATGTCTGCTATTCTCTGATGTGTTAGTCTCAGACATGTTGACTGTGTCTAGATTTGCGCCTATGAAGGTAATAGTACGACAAGGCGACAAAACAGACTTTTCGCAATTTATTGAAATGCCTAACTTTTGACAAATGCGAAAGGTGTAGTCCCTGGCCATTAGAAGAAGATGCTTGGTGGGAGCTGTGAGGAGCCAGTCGTCCAAATATGGAAACACCTGGAATCCTTGACGTCTCAGGTGAGAAGCTACCACTGCCATGCATTTGGTAAACACCGGGGCAGTGGTGAGACCAAAGGGCAGGGCCCTGAATTGAAAATGACTGGTTCCCAGCCTGAAGCGGAGGAATCTTCTGGAGTGTCTGTTCATTTTTATGTGATAGTACGCATCCTGAAGATCTATAGAGCACATCCAGTTTTTCTTTCCCAATAGGGGGAGGATGGACTGCAGCATGACCATCCGAAATCTTGTTTTCTTGACTGACTTGTTCAAGATACTGAGATCCAAAATTGGTCTCCAGTCCCCTGTTTTCTTTGGAACTAAAAAGAACCTGGAGTAGATTCCGGATCCTAGTTGGTTTGCTGGAACTGGTTGAATTGCTCTTTTTACAAGCAGCTTTGAAATTTCCAAAGCTGCAAGATCCCTTTGAGCGGTGGAACATCTGGAAGGGATTTTTTGATTGGTTTGGGATGCGAAAGGGAATGGAATAGCCTTCGAAATGATGGACTGTACCCACTTGTCTTGAGTCAGGGATAGCCAGGCTTCTGGCACGGTGACAATCTTCCCCGACTGCCTCCGAAGGTGGACAGTCGGGCAACACCTCAGGGATGCTGAAAGGGCTTATCGGAAAAGTTTCTCGATTGCCCTGGTTCTGGGGCCCCCACTGCCTCTAGGGCGACGTCTACCATTGTTGTTCCCTCCTCTGCCTCTGGAGGGGTACCGACTCTGTCGTCAGGCAAATTCCTTGAGATTGTTTGCGGAACCACATTTTTCCACTTTTCTGGCCTTTGGGGTAAGGTCTAGGAGGAGTAGAAAACGGACTCCGGCAGATAGAGTTTTGCCATCCGTCTCGCACCTAGTCAAGGTTTCTTTCACTTGAGGACCAAAGAGATGATCCATCGAGCGGGAGTTAGTGAAAGACGTTTTAAAGGGTCCACAAAATTGCATAGTCGCATCCAGGCATGCCGTAAGGCAACACCTGTCCCTGCGCCCTACTCGCTCCATCAGCCGCATATGAAAGGAGGCGAATGGAGGAGTTAGCTATCGAATTAAGGGTAGTCAGCTGGGTGTTCATTTTGTCCTGAAAATCTGCAGCTGTAGTATCCTTCAACATCTCACTCGCTTCCTTGATCAAGTCTCTCTGGAGACGGGTGAAATGGCATAGGTAGTTCAGCTTAACGCATTGCAAAGGTCGCTGACGAGAACATCCGCTTCCCATACCTGTCCATAGACCTAGATTCTTTGTTAGGGGGATGAACAGGCACTGAAGGATCAGCTAGTTCCTTCTTGGTGGCAGCAGCTACCACCATAGCATCCACAGAAACACCTTTTGTGAGAAATTGTTTGTCAATTGGTGCTGTTATAAATTTGGAAGGTCTCCTGGGGGTAGGGTCCACTGAATCAGGAGCCATCCAGGCCTTCTTTGCCACCACCTGCATGAGGGGATCAAAGGGGACACCCAGGAGGTGGAAGGGCGAGAGCCAAATGCCTCAAGATACACAGATTCATCCTCCGAAGGGTTAAGGGCTGGCCAATTTCCCCTCTGTTTCAGGATCTCTAGAATGTCTGCGAAAGAGACATCTTCAGACGGGAACGGGGAACCCTCGGAATCCTCTAAATCTGTGTCAGAGTTGACAGGCTCAGGTGAGTCTATGTGCTTCCTCTTACACTTTCTCTTCCTAGGGGGCTCCCCTGCCAATTCAGGGGAGGCCTCGGAAGAGGATGAGATCCCCACAGGGGATTCTTGAGGAGCTGGCTCTTTGCGGTCTGGGATGAGGGAGTGAGTCGACATAACCAAAGGCACCGAAGAGGGAGGGGCGGACAGAGCCGACTGTGGAGTCGAACAAGGTTCCAACACACTCCGCATGACCTCGAACGCACCCCTGTCTGGCAGAGCCAGAGGTCCCCGCTCTGAGAAGCTGAGAACCTCCCTTGGCACCAACAGAGATGGCTCCGAGGCCGATGTCGGAGCCGAACTCACCAGCGCCGAAGCACCGAGAGGGAGAGGGGGTTCGGACAAGGGTCCAATGCCACTCACCCCCTCAGAGCTGACGAGGGAAGCCCGGCGCCGAGATTCTTCAAAAGAAGAAATCGGAGCCGACGACGGAGCCAAAGACAATTGTATCGGCTCCGACGCTACCACAGTCTCGGTCCCGAGACGCCCCGGCTCCGAGCTCAAAGGAGTCGGAGGAGGAATATTTATAGGAATAAGTTGAGGCATCGACTGATGAGTCGGGCTCTGGAGCATTTGGGCCAGTGCCTCGGGCTTTAAAAGTCGACTCACTACCCTCTGGAGGTCGTGATCTGAGAGCCTCGATGACCTGGAGGAGTGAGATCTGTGGCTCCGTTCAGACAGCAAGGGAGACGCTGGAGCCGAATGAACGGAACCAAGGGACGGTGACCTCGATCTCTTTCTAGATGTCGGCTCCGATGGTCTGATCTGAGCCGACCCAGGAATCTCTAACGCCTCGGCTCCGGCCGGAGCTGAGGGAACCACAGATACTGCAGTCAAAGACTCATCGGCTCCAGCCGGAGCCGATGAAGCAGTAGGCTTGAGCCTTAGGCCTCGACTCTGAAGCTGGAGCCGAGGTCTTGGAAGCCTTAGAAGGTTTCCCCGATGTCACAGAAAGGGAGCCTTCAGGCTTAAGCAAACCCCTTAATATGAGTTTGTTTCTTCTTTCCTGCAGGACTCTAGGGCTGAAGCCATGGCATACAGCACAAGAGTCCTGCAGGTGTAAAGGTCCCAGGCAATACACACAAGAAGTGTGACCGTCTGTCAGAGACATTTTCTGACAGCACGAGTCACACTTCTTGAAGCCTGAGACCTTTGAATCCTTGGACATACTCAAGGAACCGAAGTGTAATCACACACAGAAACACACACACACAGATTACACTGATAGAAGTCTAAAAGGAATTATTTAAACTAAACTTCTGAAAGGTAAGTTAATTAAAGCTTCCTAATCAAACACATACACACCCTAAGGAAGGGAAGGAAGGGCCCGAAGGCCTAGGGAAAGAACTTATAAGTTCTTTAGAAAAAAAGGGGCTGGATAAAAAGTAGAAGGGATAATATCCACTACACTAAGGGTAAAGAGAAAAACACTAAGCTAGCTTAAGATAAAAGTATTTAAACTAGTCTAACTTTCACTAACCTGGAGCCGGTAGAAAAACACCTCGATCGCTGTAGCGGCAAACGAGATCTGAGGTAATTCACGCCTAGCATTGTGGGATATAGGGGCAGCCTCGAGCCGGTGGAACCAACTCTCAAGCTTTTAGAGTGGCCGAGTCGGAGCCGAGGTCGGCTCCGAACCCATCCAGCAAGAATGAAGGTGAGATAGACAACTTAACATCTGGTATTGCACATGTAACAAACTTGATAGTTGTTATAGTAAGATTGCCAAATTTGCTACAACCTCTCCCATCAGCACACATCACTGTAAATACCTAAAACAACTCAACTGGCTAGAACTACCACTTCTACTTCAACTCAATCAACTATCACTAGCCCACAAAATAATACATAACTCTAAAAACACCCCAGCCCTACAAAATCTTTTGCAACCCTATACAACCACCAGGCCCTTGAGGTCTAGCACACAAAACCTCCTCAAAGTAACCAAATATAACAATGAAGCTGGTAAGTCTGTCTACAGCCACTGCCACTGTATAGGAAAAACCTGGAACTCCCTTCCTGCCCACATAACTGACAACAAATCCCCATCACAGTTCAAGAAACTTGTTAAAACTCAATTTTTGAATAATCAACTGTGCTCCTGTATTCCCCCCTTGCTAATGTCTCATTAGAACACTTCACCTAATTTAAGTAACTCTGCTAAGCCAACCAATCATAGTACTGTACCCACTTAGGACTGTTAATCTACTGTTCATCCCGTCTCTCCAGGAGTTAGGGAAAACTATCCCAGCAATGCTAAGCTCTCCTTAAGCAACTAAAACCAAGAGAAGACATATTGTAAATCAATTTGTTATCCTTCTCAACTAAAACCAGGTGAAGACATATAGTGGATCAACTTGTTATTCTTCTCAGCTATAGTGAGCATCATCTGCTCTCCTGAAGCCTTATTCTACGTCTCTTTGCTTTTACTCTGATAGTAAATCTATCACAGGAATCCTAAACTTAGGAATATCTTCTAAAATGTAATATTATATTGTAGAGAATGAATGTATTCTATCTGTTAATATGTATGTCAAAGTCTCTTCTATGGAAATTGTATGTCACAAGTCTGTCCTTAAAACTATGTTTTGTAAAAAATTGTTCTCTTGGAGCTTTTCTCCCCGGGCCTCCACTGAAAATGGACTTGTAATCCTGTTGGACTCTTCTGGTCAACAAATGTAAAATAAAATAAAATAAATAAATAAATACATAAATAAATGCTTCAGTGTTTTATTCTACCGAGAGCTTTGCAGACACCTGGAAGCCCTACTCTGGACTACTCTGATGACTATCAGCTCCAAGTAATCTACGGCAACAGCAATAAGGGTTACTACATAGACTGGTTAGATTACATGTTTTCTTCTTCTGACACATATTGGTAATTTTAATCTTTGGATCTGCTTTTTCTTCTGACACATATTGGTAATTTTAATCTTTGGATCTGCTACAGGAGCTAGCAGCTGTTCCTACTCACCATTAAAGGGGGCAGGGTTTTTCTTTTATTCTTATGAGTATGATTGGAGGTGTGATCATGTTAGAAGAGAAATTTGCAGGAAACTTGTTAGCCAGTATGTTGCCTATGTCATTCGTATTTGACGAGCAGGTCTTGAAATTCATCATCATTCCCTTTGGCACAAACAATGTCAATTCACACTATCAAATGAATAACAATACCCTAAGTACCAAGAAGAAGTAAGGGACCTGGGATCACATGTTGACAGTGACCTTAACTTCGACCACCATGTGTCTACCATTGTGAGGAAAGCTTTCCATGTAGTTCACTTGATTAGTAAAGGTTTTGCCTCGACGGCTATGTGCCTTCTGAATGGAAAACAGTGACGGTTATCCCACTCCACAAAGTGGGTTCCACCACGGATGCTGGAAACTTCTGCCCCCATTAGCCTGATGAGCCTGGTCTGCCAGGCCATGGAATATACCTGATTGACTTCTTTAAAGCAGTCACTAATGCTGTAGACGAGGGAAAGGTAGTGCACACAGCCTATCTTGACCTCACCAAGGCTGTCAATACCATCTCCCACTCTGGAATTATAGATAATCTCACTAAACTGGGCATAAATCTCTATGTCCCAAGATGGGTGGCCAACTGGCTCACTGACAGAACCCACAAAGTAAAAGTAGCCGACTCCAAGTCTGACTTTAGACCAGTGATGAGTGGAGTACCACAGGGTTTGGTCCTGGGTCCTCTCCTGTTCGGCATCTACTTGTCTGAAGTGCAGGCCAACACAGAAGGTCTTTGGCTAACAAAGTTCACAGATGACTGAAAACTGGAAGCTATAATAGAATCACCTAACGATGTAGACATTCTACAAATGGGCCTCACAGAGACAGATGCTTGGGGTCAAAGTCATGAACTCAAGCTCAATGCCAAGAAGTGCACAGTCATCCCCTTTGAGAAAAACTCGGTACCTATGAACTACCACATAGGCGGTAGCTCACCAAACACTGAAACAGTGATGAGACCTTTTTCTCTCCTTTGATAACCACATTGCCACAATAGTCAGGAAATCCTTCTACATGGCACACCTCATCACAAAAGGGTTCTCCTCGAGAAAAAAGGAAGTCATTGTTCCTCTCTACTCATCTCTCATCAGTCCCATTATAGAGTACAATGCCCCATTTGGCATGCATCTCACAAGACACCTACAAAAATTGGAAAGGGCACAGAAATCACTCACTAAGAGGATTACCGGCCTGAAACAGATGCCATACGCAGACCGTCTCAAAAAACTTCAGCTTTACTCCATCACATATCACCTACTCAGAGGCAATCTCTGCCTAACATACAAAGCTATGTCAAACCCAGAATGCTACACTTAAAGAAATCCCAAATTCTCCGAACCACACGCTCCAAGGACCTAAACCTTTTCACCACAATAAACAGAACATGCTGGAGGGATAGATTCCTGTCCCAGAGACTTCCCATACTCTGCAACAAACTACCCATTCGTGTCAAGCAAGGCTCCTCATTGGCCCTATTTAAGAAAAATCTTGATGACTGGATGGGAAATAGAAAATTCACTCCTGGGATCATTTCTGTGGCTCTGCTTGACAGGGGCACAGGAAAATTTTTTTCTTGGGTGGCAAAAGCCAAGGAACCTTTTTGGCTAGGCTTATATAGGCCCCACGGCTGATAACCTAGTACCTATCTATGAACCTATGACCTCCGAGTCAATAGCCTAGTAATCTCCTATGATTGTATTATAGAAAATTTCTGAACTGTGATGTGAACTAATCCATAGTGTAGCAACATGGCAGTATAGCTGATAAAAAAGACATAAGAGTATCCTTAGCTTCAGAAATATGTTTTATGGGAGGCTTTTCCGGACTTAAGATACCTTCAGCTTCTTTGTGAAGTGTTTTTATTCTCATTGTTACAAGGTAATCTAAGCAGTTTCTTCTTTCGGTTGTAAAGCTTAAACATATCTAGTGACCACTAGGGTGGTTTGTTATTGAATTTGCCTCTGTATTTTGTCTGGTTTGAGACACCCCTTTCAGTGCATTTACCTATATGAGTATAAAGGTCATTGGCATAGGTGGCTGCCTATGCCAATGACCTTTATACTCATATAGGTAAATGGCATAGGTGGCTGCCTATCTTCATTCCATTTTAGGGTTAACATGGGAGACGTTTGTGATTTTGTTGTACAGTTGCAAAAGGTTAGTTTATTTTTGACATCCTTAGAGTGGTTTTGTGCAGCTGTAAGAGAGGATGTTCTGAGGGTTAAGGCAATCAAATGAAGTTCAGACATAACAACTGAGGGATCAACCATGGGCAGGGAATGGGCCAGAGCCAGGTTTCTGAGAACAACGTCCATCATATTTCCTCCTCTGATGGCATTATGGACAATACAATCCAGGGAATTTTTGTTCACACAATATAAGAAACATTGCTCATATGCAACATTAAAAGTATAATTACTTGAGCACATGGTGGAGTAGTTGAAGTCATCAAGGCTTAGAGATCCATCTCTAATAGCGATTTTTTCTAGAAAGGATAGAAACATATCATGATCATACGGGGCCATGGAAGAGGACTTGTAACAAATTATAAGATATTTAGTCTGTTGGCATTGAGAAAGGTCATCTAGATGTGGTTTCATCTACAATTCATTTTATTGGTTAGGTTGGAATGAACTCTGCCTAAAAAGGCATAGCAGAGATAGAAAAGGCGTTATTGGCTAAGAGGTATAGACCATCCTTGGCAAAGCAAGTAGGATTATCAGTCATCTCGACCAAGAGAGATACATACCAGACACTGCTGGAATGGCACCAACTACTTAGTCAGCTGTTGAAACCAACATTTTCTTTGACTCTAGGCATTATCTTTGGTGAGGTGAGGTGAGGACACCACTCAAGACAAGAGTCTTATCTTTGAAGGAAGCCTATGTATCAAGTTTCAACAATTTCTTCTGCATGCCTTTCATTGGTTTTCATGGTAGACTGCTCACTCCAACATGGTATATGATCATGTCATTGTTAAACATACTGGAGCAGAAGTTTTTAAAGTGCTGTTGAAATAGCAGCAGTCCTGGCTCTGACAGACAGCTAACTGTAACTCTATCCTTGTTAAACCTGGTGAGTATGAAATGTGTCTAACTATGTACTCAACAATTGCTATGATGTTTCTAGAAGCCGATTTATTTTTATTTGGCTTAGCATTTTTTCTGGTTTGTGATAAGCTGATGAATGTGATGCTGGTAGCAGATATATTTTGGGAGTCTCATTGATGGCCTTCTCTTATTAGTTATAGGAGGCTTGGATACTGATTTTGTAACGGCATCAGTGATTACATTTTGACTAATATTATGAGGATGTTGAATTTGTGTTAGTGGGGGGGGGGTGCATGACGCTCACGTCGCGCATGGTATTTCCAGACGGATACCTCACAATCAGCTAAATGTTTACACCTCTTACAGATGAATACTTAATAAAACATAGTGATTTTAAAAACTTGATAATGTGTCATTAAGACTGAAAGCTTGTGTGCAGCATTCTATGTAATAATAAAGTTGATTTTTAAAAGTATTCATCTGCTTTGCTTCTGGGCAGCCATTGCTTTCTATTGGTCTAAATTGTGGTTATTGCCTAGAACTTATCCCCACATTGTTGATTTTTGGTGTGCTAACAAAAACAATTTTTCAGACAGAATCTGATTGTCTACTATTAGAAAGGAACATATATGATTAATTATGTCCATATTCAGTGATTAATTTTTCACCAAAAATGTAAAGCTTGACCTATCCTAGTGCATCCTTGGTGGTTTCTACATTACACAAAAAAGGGGGTATAGTCCTGATTTTTGCATGTCTAGTGTATTCAGCTGAGACACTGAGGCTGGGTATTATACATACACACATCGGCAGCTGCAACTTGTACATATACTTCATACTTCTATGCTTACTGACTTTCTGGTTATTTCGAACACACTCACATGTGCATCTACATTCAATCTTACACACACACACACTGACTGACTACACAAAATGGCACTGATCTCGCACATGCTCAGTAACTTATATGCTCATGCTCTCTGACTATGGTGGCTGACTAGGTACAATATACACACTAATCTGCATCCATCAGCTTTAATTTTGTTTGACATTGCAAAACAAGACAAAGACATTTTAAGAGCTAGAAATATATCGACATTTCAAAAAACAAAACTGAGTTCAAGTCTAAGTCGTGTATTTTGGATTCAGTCTGGAAATTCTACCCGATCTGGATAGATAAAACTTCTGACTGGATTTAGCAATAAGGAAAGTCTCCAGGGATTCTTTTACAACTGGAACATCAGGGAATAAATCAAAATTATTTAAAGGAGGCACACTGTACTTTTGGATTTGAACAGGTGTAGAGTCACTCTGGGAATTACAGTCATCAGCACAGGCAATCTGCTGTATCACTGGACAGGAGACAGGTAACATCTTTGATTCCATCTGAAATCATTCCTTCTGATTGTATGATGTAAGATCTCGGTTCCTCACAAATGTTCTTCACAATTCCCACTCATTTGTATCCTTAAGATGTTTGCATTCTTGCAACTTCTCCTTATAGTAATGGTCTAAGGGAGTTATGGTCTTTTCTTAGTACAACTTTTGTGACTGACATTTTTTCAAAAGTTGAGCCTTGACCACTCTGTTGTTTTTTATGTTTGGTATGAACAATTGTTTACTGATTGGGAGAGTTGTTTTAGTCTGTCTGGACATTAATCTCTGAGCAGGTGAACCAAGCAAGTTATCTCGAGGAATGTTTCTGAGATTGATAAGTTAAGAAAAACATCGGTACCATCTCTCCTGGATTTCTCCAATAAACATTTGCACTCTGAACTGCACATTGGCTTGTGGATACTCAGGACTACTGGTTATATGAAAACAGTCCCAAGACTCAGCAAATTTCTTGAACTGCTGACTTGTAAACTGTGTACCATTGTCAGACATAACTTTGTGCGGACTACCATGGACAAAAAAATGTCTCTTCAATTTTGTAATGACTGTATGGGACATCAGGTTAGGAAGTGGGTCAATTCCAAACCAGTTTGAGTAAGATTCTACTAACAAAGTAATGCTGACCATTCCATTCAAAAATATCTGTAGCAACTGTCAACCATGGTAATTCAGGAATCTGGTGTAGCTGAAGTGGTTCTTTTTTGTTGATGTGGTTTGGTGCTGTTGCAAATTGAACATGCTAGAGTTTTCTTCTCTATATCTTTGCACACAAAAGGCCAAAATACTATGCCACTTGCCCTTCTTTTGGTTGAATCAGTACTTGAGTGACCACAATGCAAGATTTTGATATATTCCTGTTGTAATGCTTTAGGAATGATTACTTTTGGACCTTTCATGGTGATTCCATCTCCATCATGTGCTCGTCTCAGTAAGGAAAATACTGCTGAATGTCTAATGGTAAACTGGTATGTCGTACTGGCCATGCTTGACTGATAATGTTTTTCAGCTTCTGGAGAACTGGATCTCAAGCTCTGTGATTTCTTAGTTCATCACTCTTTCCTAACTCCTGAAGCAAGAACTACTATAGCTAGAACCCACTTAATATCTACCCTATTATATGCTTCCCCCATTTATACTAATCTCTCCAAATATAATCTCAACAAACTATCCACAGCCTATAACAATATTGCCAGATTTGCCCAAAACTCTCCATATAGGACTCACCACTGTCTAAACCTAAAAAAACTAGGCTGGCTAGAACTACCTCAACTAATAACATTTAACCAACTTACTATTGCCCACAAAGCCCTTTACCACCCCGATAACACTCCTATGCTCTCCACCCTCATAAAGCCCTACAACAATCTGAGCAGCCTATGCTCATCCAACAAAATATTGATTCATACTACATTATCTAATAACTTAGCAGGTGACACCTTATTTTCCAACTCAGTGGGTAAAATATGGAACCAACTACCAAATGACCTTACTTCCCTTACATCTCCCACTATTCAAAACTAACCTAAAACTATTCCTTTCAAACCACTGGCTATGCTCTTGCCATACCCGACTAATCCTTTTCTTCTTCTTTCTTTTCCTTTCCTTTATTCCCATACTATCTTTTCCCTCTAAACCCAGTTCTTCTTACTCCCTCACTCTAACAAATTAACCTCCTTTCCTAGCTTGACTGCTCTTTTTCACTCACAAAAAGAACTTATTCTTTAACCTTCCTTATATTGCAACTGTGTATGTAACATTAACTTAATCTCTGTCCATGCTAGAAATGTAGTTATATGCCATACATAACTGCAGTAGTTTCAATTTGTATGTTTCCTCTATCATACCTTGGTCATTTTTATGTTTCATTTTACTTTAGCTTAATTCTGTATATTTTAAAAATATACTAGTTTTTTTCTTTAATATGTTTATTTAGTACTGTAGCGGAGCTTTTCTCCTCGGGCCTCCACTGAAAATGGACATGTATCCAGCTGGACTAGCCCGGTTAACAAATGTAAAATAAAATAAAAAATAAATAAAATAAAATCACGCCTTGATGATGGAAAATTCCTGACTTCCAAGACTTCAAAGTCTGTTTCATTTTCATGCTGCTCTGTCGTTTGTCTGGGTGCGCTTGACAAAACATCAGCAAGATGCAAGTCTTTGCCCTTTTGGTAAACAATAAGGAAATTGTACTCTTCCAATTTTAACATCATGCATTGCAATCAAGCTGCAGCTGTATGCACTGGCTTTTTCAAAATTGTTACTAATGATTGGTGATCAGTCTCTATTTGGATAGGTCTGCCATAAATATAATCATTGAACTTTGAACGTGCAAATGCTACTTCCAAAAGATCTTTCTCTATTTGTGTATAATGCATGTCTGTTTGGGTTAAAGTTCTTGATGCACAGGCTACCGGTATGCCATCTTGAAGACATACTGCACCAAGGCTGTACATTACAAGAAAGAGTTACAGGTTTGTGAATATCATAATATCTCAATGTGGGTGGCAATTTTCTGCTTCAGAATATCAAATGCTTTTAGATGTTGTTCCAGCTAGGACCAGTGTATATTTTTGCATGTCAACTCAAGTAATGCGGCAGAAAGCTCACTCACTGTCTGGGATGAACTTTCCTAAATACTTGACCATACCTAGAAAATTTTGTAAAGATGTGACATTGCCTGGAATTAGAAGTTATGTACCTACCATAACGTTCCATGTTAGTTGTCTTCTCTCGCCTTCTTTCTTGCTGGATGGGTTCGGAGCCGATCCTCAGCTCCGACTCGGCACTTGCTTTAGCTTAGGAACTCCTTTTACCAGCTCGAGGCAACCCTATATCCCATGATGCAAGGCGGAACTACCTCAGATCTCGTTTGGTAGCTAACCTACCCTGCTAAAGACTATCCTAACATAATTAGGAACACCAGTTCCTAATAGAAGTCCTCATATGAAGGCTCCGGAGGAAACAACCTAATAGGAACTCTTCAAGATCTGTCCAGGCCAGGGGGAAGGAGGGAGGGACGCAAGAAAGAACAGAGAAGACAACTAACATGGAACGTTATGGTAGGTACATAACTTCTAAATGTTAAGTTGTCAATCTCGCCTTCATTCTTGCTGGATGGGACCGTCCCCTAGCACCTGTACCCCGGGTGGCTCAATGGAACAGACTCTTGAGAACTGTGGAACCAAAACTGGCCCTATCTCTGGAGGCCAAGTCCAACTTGTAATGAGAGACAAAGGTATGGGCGAGTGAAGTAGCTGCTGCACAAATGGTATCAATGGGTAGTCTATCCTGAAAAGCTGCAGAAGTGGATAGACTCCTGGTTGAATGTGCTTTTGGTTTAGAAGATAGCTGTTTGCCTCTGAGAGAGTACACATAGGAAATAGTGGAAGTCAACCATCTGGATAAGGTCACTTTAGATACTGGAAGACCTATCCTGTTTTCTGCATAGGAGACAAATAATTGGTCCGATTTTCTGAATTGTTTAGTTCTATGCAAATAGTACCTGAGCTGACGATGGACATCCAAAAAATGCAGTTTCTGTTCAGCTCTGCCGGAATAGTTTGGGAAAAAGACTGGTAGGTCTATAGATTGGTTAATGTTGGTTTGAGATACGACTTTGGGGAGAAAGGAAGGGTTAGTTCTTAATGATACCCTGTCGTTATGAAAAACCAAATAAGGGAACGAATGCAGAGAGCTTGAATCTCGGAAACCCTTCTTGCAGACGTGACAGCCAGTAAAAATATAGTTTTCCAGGTCAATAACTTCAAAGAACATGAAGCAGACGGTTCAAAGGGAGGTAGTATCAAGGATGCCAACATTAAGTTTAGATCCCATTGCGGAGGAGGATGCTTTATAGGTGGTTTTAGGAGGAAAACTCCTCTCAGAAAGGCCTTGCATAACCTATGAGACATAATATTATTGTCATGCAAGCCAACATGATACTTAGAAATAGCAGCCAGATGTACTTTGACTGTAGATGACGAGGATCCTGAATGAAAAACCTCCGCCAGGAAATCTAAAACCGAATGTACAGGAGCAGTAAAGGGGTCAATATTTCTGGAATTTGCCCAAATAGAAAAACGTCGCCACTTGCTAGCATAAACAGTCCTAGTGGACGACTTCAAGGAAGACACTAAAATGTCTCTGACTGAGTCCGAAATCATCGGTAGCCTGGCTAGGGTAGAAAGTGGAGCAACCAAGCAGTGAGGTTGAGAGAATGAATGGCCCGGTGCTGCTGACCCGATTGGTGGATCAAGAGATCCGGAACTGGGTCCAGATGCCAGGGCTGCACCAGAAGGTGACGATGCAGAGACGGAAACCAAATTTGTCGAGGCCAATATGGGGCAATGAGGATCAACTTGGCTCTCAAAACGGTGGCTTTCTGAATGACTTGTGGAATAAAGGGAAAAGGAGGAAAAGCGTACAGAAGTCCCTGGGGCCAATCCTGGGTTAGAGAGTCTCTCAGGGGTTGGCCTGGAAGGGGAAAGAGAGTGAAGAAATCGGGGCACTTGTTGTTTTGAGGAGTAGCAAAAAGATCGCAACAAGGAGTGCCCCACTTCAGAAAAATCTGATCCACTACAGATTGATTGAGAGACCACTCGTGAGGCATCAGAATGGATCTGCTCAGCCTGTCCGCTAATAGGTTGGACCTGCCGGAGATGTGCGTTGCTATCAGAAACCGCTGAGAAGAGATCGCCCATTGCCAAAGTCTGAGAGCTTCTCGACATAGCGGATAGGACCTGGTCCCGCCCTGTTTGTTGATGTACCAGACCACGGCCATGTTGTCCGTTGTACTGCAATAGTCCCGTGGGAAGAAAGTCATTGAGGGCTTGCAACGTTAAAAGCACTGCTCTCATCTCCAGGACATTTATGTGCAGATGGTATTCTATGGGTTGCCACGTCCCGTGGACCATCCTGCCCTGATAATGCCCCCACCTGATCAGAGAGGCATCCGTGGTGACTGTGGCAGCTGGAGGAGGGGAATAAAGGGTCGGCCCTGATGAAGAAGAGGAAGATATCCACCAGTTCAGATGAGCTCGCACGACTGTGTTACCAAGATTTCGTGCCTCATCGGGAGACTGTAGTACGACCACTGCGTGAATAGCATCCACTGCAGAAGACACATGTAGGCGAGCCAGTGGTGGAAGAACAATGGCCGCAGCCATAAGACCTAGAACCTTCAGTATAAACCTGGCTTTGATCTTGTTGCTTTGCAATAGAAGCCCGAGCAATTTTGGATGTCCAGAATTCTTTGATCTGTTAGTCTGGCTAACATTTTGACGGTGTTTAATTCTGCGCCTATAAAGGTGATAGATTGGCAAGGCAGCAGAGAAGATTTTTCGAAATTTACTGAAATTCCCAAACTCCTGCAAAGCTGTAGAGTGTAGTCTCTGGACTGAAGAAGCTGACACTTGGTGGTGGCGGAGAGGAGCCAGTCGTCCAAATAGGGAAACACCTGGAATCCTTGACGTCTCAGATAAGCTGTGACCACTGCCATGCATTTGGTAAACACTCTGGGGGCTGAAGTGAGGCCAAAGGGCAATGCTCTGAATTGGTAATGACTGGTCCCTAGCCGAAGCGGAGAAACCTTCTGGAGCATCTGTGAATCTTTATGTGATAGTACGCATCCTGAAGGTCTATAGAGCACATCCAGTTGTCCTTGCCCAGAAAGGGCAGAATGGACTGAAGCGTGACCATCCGAATCTTGCCTTCTTGACAAATCTGTTTAGATTGCTCAGGTCTAATATTGGTCTCCAATCTCCCGTCCTTTTGGGGACCAAAAAGAATCTCAGTAGGCGCGGATCCTACCTGGTCTGCCGGCACAGTCTGGACGGCTCTTTTTCTAGGTGCTTTGAAACCTCCTGTTCTCCGAATTACCTTTCACCAGGTGAGTTGTCTGGAAGGGATTGTAGAGGTACGGAAACCTTTCGAAGGGGATTTTGTAACCCTCGGATATGATCGACTGTACCCACATCTCTTGAGATAGGGATTGCCAGGCTACTGGGTACAGTGAAATCCTTCCCCCGACTGCCTCCAAGGGTGGACAGTCGGGCAACACCTCAGGGGTGCTGAAAGGGCTTCTCAGGAAGAGACTCCCTGTTGCCCTGGTTCTGAGGACCCCCCCCCTGCCTCTAGGGGGGGCTCTATTATTGTTACCCCCTCTGCCTCTGGGGGTAAACTGACCACGTGTGTCTGGTGTAGCTCCTTGGGCTTTACGGAACCACATCTTCCCCCCCTTCTGACCCTTGGGGTATGGTCTAGAAGGAGTGGAAAACTGGACTCCAACGGCAGAAAGAGTTTTACCGTCCTGCTCACACCTGGTCAAGGTATCCTTCACCTGAGGTCCGAACAAAGCCGAACCATCAAAGGGGGTATTAGTGAAGGATGCCTTAAAGGGGTCCGCAAAATTACAAAGCCGCATCCAGGCTTGGCGTCTAAGAGCAACTCCTGTGCCTGCGGCCCTGCTCGCTCCATCGGCCGCATAGGATATGAGCCGCATGGAGGAGTTAGATAAGGAATTCAGGATTGCAAGCTGCGAGGCAATCTTTTCCTGAGCCCCAGCAGCAGAAGGATCCTGGACTACTTCACCCAGTTCCTTGAGAACATCTCGTTGAAGCCTGGTGAAGTGACAAAGATAATTCAGCGAGCAGCAAAGGTCGCTGAAGAAAACATCCGCTTTCCATACCTGTCCATGGTCCTAGAATCCTTGTTAGGAGGATGGACAGGTACTGAAGGATCCGCCAGTTCCTTCTTAGTGGCCGCCGCCACCGCCATAGCATCCACAGAGACACCCTTGGAAAGGAACTGTTTGTCCGAAGGGGCCGTGATGAATTTGGATGGTCTCCTGGGGACAGGTTCCACAGAATCTGGAGCCGCCCATGCCTTCCGAGCCACTACCTGCATCAGTGGGTCAAAAGGCGGAGACACCCAGAAGGTGGAGGGTCGGGATCGAAAAGCCTCCAGGTATACCGACTCATCCTCGGAGGGGTCAATGGAGGCCAATTCCCCTCTGTTTGAGGAGCTCAAGGATGTCTGAAAAGGAGACATCCTCAGAGGGGATCGGGGAACCCTCCGACTCATCTAAGTCGGTATCAGATGTAGTAGACTCAGGGAGTCTGTGTGTTTCCTCTTACGCCCTCTTCCGAGGGGTTCCCCTGCCGGATCAGGAGAAACCTCGGAAGAGGAGAAATTCCCAATGGGGAAACCTGGGGCGATGGATCCCTGGGCCTGAGAGCAAGAGGCTGGCAAGAGGCGTCTGCAGGCACTGATGAGGGAGGAGCTAGAGGGATGGACCATTGACCAGGCTCAGAGGCCAGGACACTCCTCATCACCTCAAAGGCTCCTCCCGGGAGGCCAGAATATCCCCGCCCAAGGAAACAGGAATGCCCGGCTCCACTGAGAGGGAAGGCTCCGAGGCGGTAACATCAAGCTGTTATGTTTCAAAACTAAATCTCCCCCTCCTTATCAGTCTCCCTAGGAGTACCCTAAGGCTGCATCCTGGGGCCACTTCTTTTTACCCTCTTCACCAATCATCTCCCAAACAGTATTCCTAAAGCCTCAATAGTGCAATATGCAGATGATACCACCATAATATGCACAGCCAAATCAATTGACATCCTTCACTCCCTAACACAAGAATGCTTTTCCCTAGCAGAAACTTGGATTACAAACCAAAGACTCATTCTGAACCCAAGTAAAACAAAGCTAGTAGTCTTTAGCTCCCACAGAGCCACACCTCCCACTGATTCTTTCTTCATCTCCTCCTTTAACAAGACTATAATCACCCCCACAAATCATACCAAACTCTTAGGGGTTGAAATAGATAATCACCTTAGATTTGACCTACATATTTCTATAACCATAAAAAAGTACATAAAAAACTTGGCCTACTGTAACGCAATAAAAAATTCCTCACTGACCACTCCAAAACTACAATAGCAAGGACTTCCCTACTATCCACCCTACTTTATGCCTCCCCCATGCTTACAAATCTCCACAAATCTGACCTAAACAAATTTGATAGTTGTTATAGTAAGATAGCCAAATTTGCTACAACCTCTCCCACCAGAACACATCACTGTAAATACCTAAAACAACTCAATTGGCTAGAACTACCACTTCTACTTCAACTCAATCAACTATCACTAGCCCACAAAATAATACATAACTCTAAAAACACCCCAGCCCTACAAAATCTTTTGCAACCCTATACAACCACCAGGCCCTTGAGGTCTAGCACACAAAACCTCCTCAAAGTAACCAAATATAACAATGAAGCTGGTAAGTCTGTCTACAGCCACTATATAGCAAAAACCTGGAACTCCCTTCCTGCCCACATAACTGACAACAAATCCCCATCACAGTTCAAGAAACTTGTTAAAACTCAATTTTTGAATAATCGACTGTGCTCCTGTATTCCCCCCTGGCTAATGTCTCATTAGAACACTTCACCTAACTTAAGTAACTCTGCTAAGCTAACCAATCATAGTACTGTACCCACTTACGACTGTTAATCTACTGCTCATCCTGTCTCTCCAGAAGTTAGGGAAAACTATCCCAGCAATGTTGAGCTTTCCATACTAAAACCAGGAGAAGACATATCGTAAATCAATTTGTTATCCTTCTCAACTAAAACCAGGTGAAGATATATAGTGAATCAACTTGTTATCCTTCTCAACTATAGTGAGCATCATCTGCTCTCCTGAAGCCTTATTCTACATCTCTCTGCTTTTACTCTGATAGTAAATCTATCATAGGAATCCTAAACTTAGGAATATCTTCTAAAATTTTATATTATATTGTAGAGAACGAATGTATCCTATCTGTTAGTTAATATGTATGTCAAAGTCTCTTCTATGGAAATTGTATGTCACAGGTCTGTCCTTAAAACTATGTTTTGTAAAAGATTGTTCTCTTGCAGCTTTTCTCCCCAGGCCTCCACTGGAAATGGACTTGTAATCCAGTTGGACTCTCCCGGTCAACAAATGTAAAATAAAATAAAATAAATAAATAAATACATGCTTCAGTGTTTTACTCTACAGAGAGATTTGCAGACACCTGGAAGCCCTACTCTGGACTACTCTGATGACTATCAGCTCCAAGTAATCCACTGCAACAGCAATAAGGGTTACTACATAGACTGGTTAGATTACGTGTTTTTTTCTTCTGACACATATTGGTAATTTTAGTCTTTGGACCTGCTACAGGAGCTAGCAGCTGTTCCTACTCACCATAAAAGGGGACAGGGTTTTTTCTTTTATTCTTATGAGTATGATTGGAGGTGTGATCATGTTAGAAAGAAATTTGCAGGAAACTTGTTAGCCAGTATGTTGCCTATGTCATTCGTATTTGACGAGCAGGTCTTGAAATGCATCATCATTCCCTTTGGCACAAACAATGTCCCCTCACACTATCAAATCAATAACAATACCCTAAGTACCCAAGAAGAAGTAAGGGACCTGGGATCACAGGTTGACAGTGACCTTAACTTCGACCACCATGTGTCTACCACTGTGAGGAAAGCTTTCCATGTAATTCACTTGATTAGTAAAGGTTTTGCCTCAACAGCAAAATAAGTTATAATGCCCCTATACTAGGCACTTATCTGGTCCATAATTGAGTATAATGCCCCATTTGGTATGTACCGTACTAAGCATCTACAGAAATTAAAGAGACATCAGAGGTTTCAAATGAAGAAGATCAAGGGGCTCCAGCATGTGCCTTACACAGACTGACTAAAATCCCTGTCACTATACTCCGTATCATATAGTCTTTTAGGGAAGACTTATGCCTGGCATTAATCCAAGACCCAAACCTAATGAACTTACTGCATATCTGTAAATCAAATGGGTCTAGGGCTACCCATTTCATGGACTTAAATATGGCCTCCAACTTAAATAGGACATACTGGAGGGACAGATTTATCTCCCAGACACTGCCACATCTCAGGAATAGTTTATCAATTCATGTGAAACAGAGCATCTCTATGACATTGTTCAAGAGGAACCTGGATGAGTGGATGGGGCACCGTAAATTCTTACTGGGGATAGCGCTTGTAACTATCCTGGACAAGGGCAATCATCACTATATGCAATCTTGGGTACTGACTAGTACCTCTACAGTATTATATTGGGTTGAAATGGCTAGGCCATGAGCTGGGAAAACTACTTATGCACCAACTCATTCGTTCAACATTTTCTGGAATTCATAAATTCCAATGCCTTAGATCAGCGTGTCCACACCTACACCAGGGGTAGCAATATCCTGTTACAACCCCCATCCCCTATTAAGGAAACCATCATCAAAAACTACTCCAAAGCCAACTTCATGCATATTAAGACAGAAGTGGCAAACTTCATGACACCCATGCAGACGGAAAATAGAGGTACGACTGCTGAATCTTACACAGATGCACTGTATAAGCACATACACGAGTGCATGGATTCTGCCATCCCCAACAGAACCAAGACGCTATCCTACAAAAAAAGGAAGCCAATCTTGTGGTTCCCTGCCATAAGCAAACTCTACAACAGAAGGAAGAAGCTGTTGAAAATAAGAGTAAAATCCCAAGATTGGAGGAACTCCCTGGTCAGCCTCAGCACAAAGCTGAGATTCCTCATAAAATCTTCCAAAGCCAGTTATGAAAATAAAATTGCCACTGATTCCAAAGACAACCACAAAGCATTCTACAGCTATGTCAAGAATCTTAATGGCAACACTCATATCTGCTCTGAGCTACAGTACAATGGCACTAAATATACAGAAACAACCAAAATTGCCAACATACTGGCAGATGGGTTCAGTGCTAACTTTACCCCCCCTCTCTCCCTCCAAAGGGCCCATCTTAATACCGGAAGAATGCAAAGCCCCTGTAATCATGGATGAACAAGTAAAGACCGCACTCTCCAAAGCTAAGAACACAGCATCCATGGGACCAGAAAACATCCCAGGCAGTGTATTGCATGAACTACAGAATTAACTACCACCCCACCTAAGTGCCATGTTCAATCATAGCCTCATCTCAGGCTATGTGCTTACTGAATGGCACACAGCGACGGTTATCCTACTCCACAAAGTGGATTCCACCACAGATGCTGGAAACTACTGCCCCATTAGCCTGACAAGCCTGGTCTGCCAGGCCATGGAACATACCTGACTGACTTCTTTAAAGCAGTCACTAGAGCCGTAGATGAGGGCAAGGTAGTGCACATAGCCTATCTTGACCTCGACCATTTCCCACTCTGGAATTATAGATAAACTCACTAAACTGGGCATAAATCTCTATGTCCCAAGATGGGTGGCCGACTGGCTCACTGACAGAACCCACAAAGTAAAAGTAGCAGACTCCAAGTCCGACTTTAGACCAGTGATGAGTGGAGTACAACAGGGTTCAGTCTTGGGTCCTCTCCTGTTCAGCATCTACTTGTCTGAAGTGCAGGCCAACACAGTAGGTCTTTGGCTAACAAAGTTCACAGATGACTGCAAACTGGAAGCTATAATAGAATCACCTAATGATGTAGACATTCTACAAATGGGCCTCACAGAGACAGATGCTTGGTGTGAAAGTCATGAACTCAAGCTCAATGCCAAGAAGTGCATTGTCATCCACTTTGAGAAAAACTTGGTACCCATGAACTACCACATAGGCAGTAGCTCACCAAACACTGAAAGTGTGATAAGAGACCGCTGGACACAGGTGGACAGTAGTCTCTCCTTTGATAAGCACATCGCCACAGTAGTCAGGAAATCCTTTTACATGGCCCAGCTCATCACAAAAGGGTTCTCCTCGAGAAAAAAAGGAAGTCATTGTTCCTCTCTACTCATCTCTCCTCAGTCCCATTATAGAGTACAATGCCCCATTTGGCATGTATCTCACAAGACACCTACAACAATTGGAAAGGGCACAGAAATAACTCACTAAGAGGATTACCTGCCTCAAACAGATGCCATACGTAGACCGTCTAAAAAAATTTCAGCTCTACTCCGTCACATATCACCTACTCAGAGGCGATCTCTGCCTAACATACAAAGCTATGTCAAACCTAGAGCTGTTGGACATGCTACACTTAAAGAAATCCCAAATTCTCTGAACCACACACTCCAAGGACCTAAACCTTTTCACCACAATAAACAGAACATGCTGGAGGGATAGATTCCTGTCCCAGAGACTTCCCATACTCTGGAACAAACTACCCATTCATGTCATTCATGTCAAGCAAAGCTCCTCATTGGCCCTATTTAAGAAAAATTCTTGACGACTGGATGGGAAAAAGAAAATTCACCCCTGGGATAATTTCTGTGGCCCTGCTTGACAGGGGCACAGGAAAATAATTTTCTTGGGTGGCGAAAGCCAGGGAACCTTATGAACCTATGAACCTATGACCTCCAGGTCAATAGCCTAGTAATCTCCTATGATTGTATTATAGAAAATTTCTGAACTGTGATGTGAACTAATCCATAGTGTAGCAACATGGCAGTATAGCTGATAAAAAAGACATATGAGTATCCTTAGCTTCAGAAATATGTCTGTTTTATGGCAGGCTTTTCTGGACTTAAAAGCTACCTTCAGCTTCTTTGTGAAGTGTTTTTATTCTCATTGTTACAAGGTAATCTAAGCAGTTTCTTCTTTCGGTTGTAAAGCTTATCCATATCTAGTGACCACTAGTGTGGTTTGATATTGAATTTGCCTCTGCATTTTGTCTGGTTCGAGACACCCCTTTCAGTGCATTTACCTAGATGAGTATAAAGATCATTGGCATAGGTGGCTGCCTATCTTCATTCCATTTTAGGGTTAACATGGGAGAAGTTTGTGATTTTGTTGTACAGTTGCAAAAGGTTAGTTTATTTTTGACATCCTTAGAGTGGTTTTGTGCAGCTGTAAGAGAGGATGTTCTGAGGGTAAAGGCAACCAGATGAAGTTCAGACATAACAACTGAGGGATCAACCATGGGCAGGGAATGGGCCAGAGCCAAGTTTCTGAGAACAAGGTCCATCATATTTCCTCTTCTGATGGCATTATGGACAATATAATCCAGGGAATTTATTTTCACACAATGTACAAAACATTGCTCATATGCAACATTAAAAGTATAATTACTTGAGCACATGGTGGGGTAGTTGAAGTCATCAAAGCTTAGAGATCTATCTCTAACAGGGATTTTTTCTAGAAAGGATAGAAACATATCATGATCATACAGGGCCATGGTAGAGGACTTGTAACAAATTATAAGATATTTAGTCTGTTGGCATTGAGAAAGGTCATCTAGATGTGCTTTCATCTATAATTTGATTTATTGGTTAGGTTGGCATGAACTCTGCCTAAAAAGTAATAGTAGAGATAGAAAAGGTGTTAGCCAGTACATGAAAGTCCTTGAATAAGAGGTATAGACTATCCTTGGCAAAGCAAGTCGGATTACCAGTCATCTCGACCCAGAGAGATACATACCAGACACTGCTGGAATGACACCAACTACTTAACCAGCTGTTGAAACCAATATTTTATTTGACTCTAGGCATTATTTTTAGTGAGGTAAGGACACCACTCAAGACAAGAGTCTTATCTTTGAAGGAAGCCTATGTATCGTTTCAACAAGTTCTTCTGCATGCCTTTCATTGGTTTTCATGGTAGACTGCTCACTCCAGCATGGTCAATGATCATGTCATTGTTAAACATACTGGAGGAGAAGTTTTTAAGTGCTGTTGAAATAGCAGCAGTCCTGGCTCTGACACACAGCTAACTGTAACACTATCCTTGTTCAGCCTGGTGAGTATGGAATGTGTCTAACTATGTACTCAATAATTTCTATGATGTTTCTAGAAGCTGATTTACTTAGGGTTTTTTCTGGTTTGTGATAAGTTGATGAATGTGATAATGGTAGCAGATATATTTTTGGTGTCTCATTGATGGCCTTCTCATATTAGTTCTAGGAGGCTTGGATACTGATTTTGTAATGGCATCAGTGATTACTTTTTGACTAATATTATGAGGATGTTGAATTTGTGTTAGTGGGGGGGGGGGTGTATGATGATCACTGTGTGCATGGGACTTCCAGAGGGATGCCTCACAATCAACTAAATGTTTACACCTCTTACAGATGAATACTTAATAAAACATAGTGTTTTTAAAAACTTCATAATGTGTCATTAAGACTGAAAGCTTGTGTGCATTCTATGTAAGAATAAAGTTGATTTTGAAAAGTATTCATCTGCTTTGTTTCTGGGCATCCATTGCCCTAAATTGTGGTTATTGCCTAGAACTTATCCCCACATTGTTGATTTTTGGTGTGCTAACAAAAACAAATTTTCAGACAGAATCTGATTGTCTACTATTAGAAAGGAACCTATATGATTAATTATGTCCATATTCAGTGCTTATTTTTTCACCAAAAATGTAAAGCTTGACCTATCCTAGTGCATCCTTGGTGGTTTCTACATTACACAAAAAAGGGGGTAGAGTCCTGATTTTTGCATGTCTACTCGAGACACCGAGGCTGGGTATTATACATACACACATCGGCAGCTGCAACTTGTACATATACTTCATACTTCATATGCTTACTGACTTTCTGGTTATTTATAACACACTCACATGTGCATCTACATTCAATCTTACACACACTCTGACTGACAACACAAAATGGCACTGATCTCGCACATGCTCAGTAACTTATATGTTCATGCTTTCTGACTACGGTGGCTAACTAGGTACAATATACACACTGATCTACATCCTCCATCTTTAATTTTGTTTGACATTGCAAAATAAGACAACAGAGGCATTTTAAGAGCTAGAAATATATCAACATTTCAACAAACAAAACTGAGTTCAAGTCTAAGTCGTTGTGTATTTTGGATTCAGTCTGGAAATTCTACCTGATCTGGATAGATAAAACTTCTGACTGGATTTAGCAATAAGGAAAGTCTCCAGGGATTATTTTACAACTGGAACATCAGGGATTAAATCAAAATTATTTAAAGGAAGCACACTGTACTTTTGGATTTGAACAGTTGTAGAGTCACTGGGAATTACAGTCGTCAGCACAGGCAATCTGCTGTGTCACTGGATTGGAGACAGGTAACACATCTTTGATTCCATCTGAAAACATTCCTTCTGATTGTATGATGTAAGATCTTGGTTCCTCACAAATGTTCTTCACAGTTCCCACTCATTTGTATCCTTTAGATGTTTGCATTCTTGCAACTTCTCCTTATAGTAATGGTCTATGGGATTTATGGTATTTTCTTAGTACAACTTTTGTGACTGACATTTTTTCAAATGTTGAGCCTTGACCACTCTGTTGTTTTTTGTGCTTGGTACTAACAATTGTTTACTGATTGGGAGAGTTGTTTTAGTCTGTCTGGACATTGATCTCTGAGCAGGTGAACCAAGCAAGTTATCTTGAGGAATGTTTCTGAGATTGGTAAGTTAAGAAAAACATCAGTACCATCTCCCCTGGATTTCTCCAACAAACGTTTGCACTCTGAACTGCACGTTCAGCTAATCCATTGGCTTGTGGATACTCAGGACTACTGGTTATATGAAAACAGTCCCAAGACTCAGCAAATTTCTTGAACTGTGTACCATTGTCAGACATAGCTTTGTGCGGACTACCATGGACAAAAAAATGTCTCTTCAATTTTGTAGTGACTGTATGGGATATCAGGTTAGGAAGTGGGTCAATTCCAAACCAGTTTGAGTAAGAGTCTACTAACACTAACTAAGTCTGACCATTCCATTCAAAAATATCTGTAGCAACTGTCAACCATGGTAATTCAGGGGTGTAGCTGAAGTGGTTCTTTTTGTTGATGTGGTTTGGTGCTGTTGCAAATTGAACATGCTAGAGTTTTCTTCACTATATCTTTGCACACAGAAGACCAAAATACTATGCCACGTGCCCTTCTTTTGGTTGAATCAGTACCTGAGTAACCACAATGCAAGATTTTGATATATTCCTGTTATAATGCTTTATGAATTACCAGTTCTGAACCTTTCGTGGTGATTCCATCTTCCATCATGCACTCGTCTCGGTCAGGAAAATACTCCTGAATGTCTAATGGTAAACTGGTATGTCGTACTGGCCATGCTTGACTGATAATGTTTTTCTGCTTCTGGAGAACTGCATGTGAAGTTCTGTGATTTCTTAGTTCATCAATCACTGATGATAAAAAAATCCTAACTTCCAAGACTTCAAAGTCTGATGTTCATTTATATGCTGCTCTGTCGTTTGTCAGGGTGTGCTTGACAAAACATCAGCAAGATGCAAGTGTTTGCCCTTTTTGTAAACAATATTGATATTGTACTTTTACAATTTTAACATCATGCATTGCAGTTGAGCTGGGGCTGTATGCACTGGCTTTTTCAAAATTGTCACTAATGATTGGTGATCAGTTTATTTGGATAGGTCTGCCATAAATATAATCATTGAACTTTGAACGTGCAAATGCTACTACCAAAAGTTCTTTATATATTTGTGCATAATGCATCTCTGTTTGGGTTAAAGTTCTTGATGCACAGGCTACTGGTATGCCGTCTTGAAGACATAGTGCACCAAGGCTGTACCTTGAAGCATCACAAGAAAGAATTACAGGTTTCTGAACATCATAATATTTCAGTGTGGGTGGCAATTTTCTGCTTCAGAATATCAAATGCTCTTTGGTGTTGTTCCATCTAGGACCAATGTACATTTTTGCATGTCAACTCACGTAATGGGGCAGAAAGCTCACTCAAGTCTGGAATGAACTTACCTAAATACTTGACCATACCTAGAAAATTTTGTAAAGATGTGATATTGCCTGGAACTGGCATTTCAACAATTACTGCTTGCTTAGACAGATCCAGTTGTAACCCAGAATTGGTAAACAAATGTCCCACAAAAGTAACTTCTTTCAGTTTGAATTTACTTTTCTGAGGATTCAGTTTAAGATTTATTTCATGTGTGCAGTCTAGAACTTTCCTGAGATTTCTATCATGTTTGTCTTCACCAGTGCCTCCAAAAATAATGTTGCATAGTATAATAGCACATGGATAACCAGAAAAAATTTGTTCCATGAAACATTGAAAGACTTCACTGGCAGAATTGATTCCAAATGGCATTCTTAAAAATCTGTATCTACCAAATGATGTAGCAAATGTGGTTAACAGTGAAGATTTGTGATCTAGTGAAATTTGCCAAAAAGAGCTTTTTGCATCAAAGACTGAAAAAACAGTCAAATTTGTCATGAGAGCAGCTACCTCTTCTACTGTACACATAGGATGATAAGGATGCTTAAGTGTTTTAAGTCTTGTAGATCGATACATATTTGAATATCATCTGAGCTTTTCTTATGAGCTACTACCATGGAGCATATCCATCAATCGGTTCTTCTACTGGAGTAAGGATGCCTAAATTCACCATTTTGTCTAGTTTTGCTATTACTCTGCATTGCTACAGGAATTGTCCATGCTGGTCTAACAACAGGATTTACTTCATGCTTTAACTTCATGGAATATGTGACTGGAAGTTTAACAAGCTCATCTTTAAAAATATCAGCATACGCTGTACAAAACTGTCATTGTTATTCATACTTATATGGTGAACCTCTTTATTAAATTAAATCAGTCCCACTTTCAGACTGTCTTTGAGGCCTAACAGTGACTGCACGTGTCTTTTGACTATGTAAAACTGCAAGACATAGCTGTTTCCAGCAGAGTGGCATGGAAGAACTACTGTGCTATCAGACTGAATCTCTTCACCACCATCAGCAACTAGTTTTGCACACTTTGCTGAATCAAGTTTCTCACTAGCTTTTACTTTAGCAAACATTTTTGTGCTGATATAAAATTGCAGTTAGATCCAGTGTCTACTTTAAGCTCTATAGGTTTCCCATTAATTTTCACAGTACAACATATTTCACTCTTTACTGACAACTGATAATCTACTGTATTAACTGTTTCATCGATCACAGAGACACCAACATAGAAAGTTTGCTCACAGTTCTTGGAGGTCACTACAGTCTCTATCTGATCTACTTGCTTCTTCTGATACTCTCTTTTAATATAAGTCTATGACGCTTTAGATATGCAAAGCCTTTTGAAATGATTCCGCTTTTTACATTTTTGACATTACTGACCAAAAGCTAAACACTTTTCCCATTTAGGTTCATGGCTGCCTCCACAACTGCAAGAGTTAACAATGAGGATGGAAGTGGCACCCTTTGGTTTATATTTCTTTTTCATCTTACCTTTCTGTTGCATACTATTAACATTCACACTAGCAGATACTGCAAACATGCTTTTCTCATTTGTATGCATATTTGCATGCTTTTCTGTATGCTCATGTATTTGACAAATCTCTATGGCTTTGCTTAATGTTAATTCACTATGTTGAAGCAAAATCTTTCTCACTACATCATTATCAACAACACATACAAGACAGTCGTTTATCAACTCATCTCTTATATCCCCAAATCTGCATGTTTTTGCTTTATTTCTTAAGTTGGTAATATATGCTGCAATAGTTTCACCAGACTTTTCATTTCTTGTGTAAAATGTGTGCCTTTCCATTGTAATATTCATTTGAAGATAGCACATTTCTCTAAATGTATGTTTCAACAGTCAGCGCCTTCCCATGTTTCAGCCTGTACCACAATATGGCATTTCTTCCCATCCCCGTATACGTGGCAGGTGCATATACAAATAAAAGTTCTTGCTCAATGGCCTCTGAGCCAGCTAAATTGAGAAGTATAAATGCTCTTGTATGTGTGTCTTTTTCAGAAAATGCAGCCTGTATGAAAATATTATATTCTTGCTCAAACACTTGCCAATTCCCTGCAATATTATTATTATTATTATTATTATTATTATTATTATTAATAAACAAAAGTGGTTTAGTGCTGCGAAATCCCTCTGCCATTACAACAAAGTTCTTTTAAACATAGGTATAAACCTAGTACTTGTAATTTTGCTCAAGCATACAACAATCTCACTGAAAATGCTTTATCTTAACACTGCAAATACCTCGAACACTCCGGTCACTTTGGACACTTCAAAAAGTTTTAGTTACTGTGAAAAAGTCAGGCATTGTGAAAACATTTGGACACTTTAGCCTTTTTGAACATTTTAAATGCTTCAGAGATTATTTCAAACACTTTGAATATTATGCCACTACCTCGGATATTTTGAACATCTCGGAAATTATTTTGAACACGTTGAATGCTTTGCCAAATATTTGCTGACTGAAAATTCTTTCAAATTAATTTAAGTAACTTTGAAGAACCACTGATCTGTTTGCTAGTTCACTCCTGGATATTGCTCCACTTCTAACTGCATGCCTCATGGTTTGTGAGCTACTTCAACTTTGGATCCCATTCTAACATCATGTCACATTTCCCATGTATTCAAATGAGACACTGAGGCTGGGTATGCGTTCAAGTTATTTATTATACATATACACATCAAGAGCTGTAACTTGTACATATACTTCTTACTTCATATGCTTACTGACTGGTTAAACACACTCACATGTACATCTCCACTTACACACACACTGACTACACAAAATGGCACTGATGTCACACATGCTCAGTAACGTATATGCACATGCTCTATGACTACAGTGGCTGACTAGGTAAAATATATACGCTGATCTACACTGATGACTCAGGTCATTTCAGGCTGCCATTTTTATGTATTTTTGTTTCATGCTTTTTTTTTCAAATGTTGGAGACAAAGCCATACTATAAAGGTCAAAACAGGTACCTGGAATTGGACTAATCATATGATACAGAAACCAAGATTATTAGGATATGAAGTGCTTATAGCAGAGGGGGAGCTTAAGTATACAAAATAAGATATTCACCTTTTGCATCTTCCGTTGCATCAGTGACTCCAGGTGATGGATGTTTACGGTCAATGAATACATAACTGGGTTCCTCCTCAAGTTCTGGAGCTGTTTAAAAAAACATACACATATATAGTATTAGAACTATTCCAGGATTCACAGCATTACATATTTCTTTCTGGTATCAAATGATGTAAAAACATCAGATTCAGCACAGTAAAAAAAATCTTAATCAGATTAATTCTTTACTGAGTTATGCAATGTGCATGCAAATTCCCTTATGTTTTTGATATATCACATTGAATTGACTCGCTTCAAATTTTAACATTCTGTCACATTTAGCCATTGTAATAGACTGCACCTAATAACACAGTGTAGGAGTTTCACACATATAACTTTCATATTTTTTTTGTTGGCCAATCTGTAACTAAACAAATGCTTTATATACCAGACTACTGCAGTAAGGTTCATAAAAATTCTCCTTCTCATCAACAATATAAGCACTTCTTTCCTGTCTACAGCATACGTCCAGTGTGTGTGTGCACATGCATGTGTGTGTGTGTGTGTGTGTGTGTGTGTGTGTGTGTGTGTGTGTGTGTGTGTGTGTGTGTGTGTGTGTGTATATATATATATATATATATATATATATATATATATATATATATATGGATCTAGGACTATTGAACGAAAGTTCAATAGTCCGAATCCACAATCATCGAACACACTTTAACGAAAGTGCTTTCACCAAAAAAGCACTTTCGTTAAGGTATGTTAAAAAAATACATTACATTTATGTTTTTGCAGGGAAGCAAGCCCCCCCCTGCACCCCCCACACCCCCTACTTTAATATCCTCACTCCGAGTTCGCACTACAGTGAGGAAAAGGGAGTTTTCCCTTATCCGGACTGTAGTGCGATATCTGCAACAGGCATACTTACGCGAAAGTGCTTCTTCGGTGAAAAGCACTTTTGCGCAAGTATGCCCGGCCGAATCTGTTTCGGTGATGTTGCCGTTTGGGGATCCATACATATCCCATATATTTACACATGCATATATCTATATATATATATATATATATATATATATATATATATATATATGTATATATATATATATATATATATATATATATATATATATATATATTTATATATTAATGTATATATATATATATATATATATATATATATATATATATATATATATATATATATCTGTGGAAGTAATATGAAATATCAAATCTCTCTAATGTCGACCTCTGTTTTGTCAACATGCCGCAGTAAAAAATAAACAGATACATACATAGATAGAAATATTTCAAGCAGAGGCATTAATGCCCTTCTAGCTTGCCAATATACCAAAATACTTATTCTCATAATAAATATTCAGGCTGTTCTTAAAAATATCTAAACTAGTACTTGCTTTAATGTAATTTGGTAGTCTGTTCCATGCATCAGCTGCTCTGTCAGAGAAACAATTAGTACACTTTTCATTCCTATAGAATCTTCCACATAGGTTGTCTGATGATTCTCTAGTACTTTTTTATAACCCCAAACATTCCCAGAGGAAGTTGTCTCTAAATGCCCTATATACTTGAATAAGATCTCCTCTCAGATATCTATAAGAGACACTGTACAAGTTCAGATATTTTAGTCTTTCATAATAACTTAGATATTCACATCCATAGATGCCCTTGGTATATTTCCACTGTACTCTTTCCCGGTGACGGTTATGGTCAGAATGACCAGCATTCCACTTATAATGTGTGTTTTATTACAACTTTTAATAAGAATAGTGAACAAGTAAAGATGATTCTATACAAGAATTGGACCTTCTTGTATAAAGACAACCTAATAGTAGATAGATTAGGTCATTTACCTAAAATTGTTTATAGAAGGGGGTCTACTCTGAAAAACCTCCTAGAATGTAAGACTACTAAACCTAGTGGGAGATCTGTAGGCATGTTCACATGCAGAGCATGCAGGATATGTAAGTACATTAGGATTGGCAATTCATTTGTGGTGGGTGATAACAGCAAGTACTCTATTAAATACAAATTGAATTGTGAATCCAAAGGAGTAATATACATAGCAGAATGTAGTAGCTGTCTGGCGTTTTACGTTGGTAAAACTGACTGGAAGGTTCGTGAAAGGATTTACGAGCACACTTATGCTCCTGATAAAAATAAAGCGTGAAAACGCTTTAGCTAGGCATTCGTCTTTAAGCAATGGCCACACATTTCACTTCCAAGCTATTGATCAGATAGTGCCAGACATCAGAGGAGGCCCTAGTAGTTTATTACTTGAGGAACGTGAACTAGAATGGCAACTAGCCTTGGATGCCTTTTCATACCCAGGCTTGAATGAAAATTGTAACATTTCCTGCCTACTAAAGTTAAAAAGTTTAAGTAGATAATAAATAAATACTTTACATTTGTTTTCCCTAATTTTGGATAATTGTTTGGGAATTTTTGTACGTTGTTTTCACATGTCTGTTATGTGCTTTTCCTGTCCGATTGCTACTTGGGTGGCTGAATTGTTGAATAGACGTACTTAAATTATTCGCTAGTTGACATTTCTGTTTAACACTGTATGAGTTTAAATAGTATGTAGAGCTGATGGGTTCACAATGTCATGTGACGATGAGTGCCTGGTTTTTAAACTGCTACTTTGTAACTAGTTTTTATTTCTGATGAAGTTACTCTACGAGAGCGATGAAAAACGTGTTGAGTTTTATAATAAACTTTTTTACATTTAAAATATTCTGCCTGTAGCCGTTGGGGTTCCTTTTCAATAGTTTGTCTTAAACTAAGGAGTAAACCATTCAAAATCAGCAAATAAGGATTATTAATAAAATCAATTAATGAAAATCATCCATTGAGATATTATAAAAAAATATTACAAAACTGTTTAATAATAATAATTTGGCGATCCTAACTTTAATAAACTAATAACTGAAACATGATTATTTACAACAGGTAATACTGTGGCATTCTATTGCAGCTGCCAAGTGGCTCTATAAACTATATTGTAGCTTCCCACAACCAACCCCTAAGAAGATCCATATTAACTTTCTGTAATACAGCATATTTAAAACAAAATGTCGTCTGCACATCTAGTGTGTCTGTAAAGTGTGTTGTTTATATTCTGTCTGGATATGTCATAGTAATGCTCATAAATCCTTTTCCTAAGAGGGTGCTCAGTCTTCCCCATGTAAAAACAATTACATGATTGGCAAATAGCTGCATAAATGATACCACTGATATTAAATACTACAATGTGATGGACATTTAAGCTGGAAATATTTATCAGTATATTTGATGAGCAAAGTATCCCCTTCTAACAAATTAATACATTGTTTGCAAATGCCACACTTCCTAATACCAGCCATTCTCTTAGAGATAACATCAGTAGATGCCATTTGTCCTACCTTTTCAAAATGATTTACCCTGTTTATAAACAAAAAGTGGTTCCAGGCCAAGTGTATCAATCACATGTTCATCGGATTTAAAAATAATCCAATTTTTCTTTACAATATTTTTGCCCAGTAGTGCAACTATATCAAATAACAATACCACCGCCCTTTCATATCTCAGACTATTCTCTTGTTTTGTATCTCACATTATTTTTTAGAAGTAACCAACCTACCACATTTTAATGCACATTTAAGTTTATCATGTAGACCTTCTGTGACTTCCTTACTCAACTTATTAATCAAATCCAGGGGTTATCTTTTCTCTAAAACAAATATGTTAACTTATCTCAGTCATTGTTATACATATCATTATTAGAGATTATCTGTGCCAGTCTGGTAAACTGGGGTTCAAAACTGACAATCCCCGGGGTTGGAGAAAATTCCCTTTACCCACAGAATGTGCAGTCTTGATGTTGGAGTAAATAATTAACAAGGGAGGTGTAGGGGGCTTACCTCCCTTCAAAAACATCCACTTTGCTCATTCCAGAGTTAATCCTCGGGACATGAGCAGAAGTGTGTCAACATTTTGTTATTGATGTTTGTGACATCAATATTTTGGCCATTTGACATTAAATACTAGACTCATAATACGTGTTAATAGGTAACTATTTGAAATGTCAGGACCCATTAGACTGAGGCTTGAAACACAGAGACTGAATGGCTCCCACTGTATCAAGCCCCCCTGCAGAAATGTAGTAAAAAGTGTGTTTAGTAGTTTGGTGTCATTATATGTGGAGGGGATATTATTTTCATGTGATTTGTTGTTACATGTTATGAAATTCAATGTTATGGGTTTTAGATGTTTTGGGTTTTAGATGTTCTGTTCTCAATGCTATAAAATTAGATGTTATGGGTTTTAGATGTTTTGAAGGGGACCCATATATACACACAGACACATACATGGGTCTACTTCATATTATCGAAATTTCACTTACCCGAAAATCGGATGCATGAGACAACTTCACTGAAAACATAGTTTCATAAACTCCCATATCACAGCAGTTTTACTCCTGGAAACTAACCACATTCCCACCACAAGAAAATAAACAAATCAAAGAAAATCAAACCCACCCAAGTGGGTGGCTTCTCCCCCTACACCTCCCCAACTAAATATACCAACTCTAAGATCTCCCTATAGTGGGGAAAAAGGGCAAAGTGCACCATAGTGGGCAAGTGGTTCATTTTCCAGAGTAAAACTGCGGTGATCTGGGTGTTTGTGAAACTAATTTTTCAGCAAAGTCATCTCATGCATCTGATTTTCAGGTAAGCAAAATTTCGATAATACCAGGAAGACCCTATATATAAATATACATATATATATATGTGTGTGTGTGTGTGTGTGTGTGTGTGTGTGTGTGTGTGTATGCACACACACATTTATATTTACATGTATTATAGAGATTATATATTGTTATATACATGCAGCTATAGATATACACACAAGCACCTTAACTTATTATGGATTGATAGAAAGATAAGAGATAGAGTGATACATTTATAGGTAGATGGAAAGAATGCTAGATATACATAATTATGGACTTTTTGTATTTAGACAGCAGATACCTTAAAGGTCAAGTAAAAATAGTTTATTGCCCAAAACAAAAAAGTATGGACTAACTTTCTCATGAAGATGCCAAGATAATTGGTATAACAATAGCAAGCAGTCGAGTTTTTCAGCTGTGAAAAGACAAATATGTTGTTCTTGTGCCAGTGAACAAAAATAAATCCAGGTACCAATACATCCAGAATACACTTCTACATTCTCAATAAGCAACAAAAGATATCCCTGTTACTAGGACTTGGACTGAATTCCTATTTCAGAGATGTAACAGCGTACTGCAGGACCTGTGAGCAGTGCCAAAAGATAGGCAAGGCAGGAGACAAGGTGAAAGCCCTTTGATACCTTTGCCTGTGACTGAGGAGCCATTTCAGAGGGTAGCTATGGATATTGTGGGGCCTCTGAATACCCACAATTCCACAGGGAAAAAGTATATCCCACTGGTAGTAGATTATGCTACCAGATACCCTGAGGTGGTGGCTGTGTCCTCCATTAATGCAGAAAAGGTGGCAAATGCTATGTTAGAGATTTTCAGCAGGATAGATTTCACAAAAGAAATACTGACTGACAGAGGTGCCAATTTCATGTCAGACCTGATGGCTTGTTTGTGGAAGTACTGCGAGGATGAAGCACCTAAAGTCCACCCCCTACCATCCCCAGACAAATGGTCTTGTTGAGAGGTTAAACTCTACTCTCAAGTCCATGCTATGGACATTTGAAGACCAGTTTAAGAGGGAGTGGGACAAATATTTGCCCCATCTGTTTGATTACAGGGAAGTGCCACAGGAATCCACATGTTTTTCACTCTTTAAGTTGATGTACGGGCATGGGGTGAAAGGAACTTTAGATTTGATTTAATATGAGTGGGAGGGTGAGTGTGATTCTCAAAAGGAGTCTGTTGTGGCATATGTCCTATACCTAAGGACAAGGCTCACAAAACTCATGGGCTTGGCCAGAAGAACTTGGCAGAAACCTAACAGCAGAAAAAGATCTGGTATGACAGGAATGCTTGAGCTAGAGAGTATGCTGTAGGGCAGCAGGTAATGGTTCTCATTCCTGTCAGACACAACAAGCTGCAGGCAGCTTGGGAGGGATGCTACAAGGTGATTAGGAAGGTCAGTGATGTTAACTGCATGGTAGAACTGCTAGGCAGGAGACAGGGGCACAAACTGTACCATGTTTAAATGATGAAGCCTTACCATGATAGGGGGACCTTGTGCAGAGTATTTGCAGTGGATTACTGAAGGAGTCTGAGAGGGGGTTCCTATTACGTTATCGAAGTTCTGAAACTTGTAACACCATAAGGTTGAACCCTTATGTTCGAATTGTCAGAACTTCGATAACGGTAAAAAAAAAAAGCAAAATACAAAATATAAAGTATTGTAAGGGGGGCACTGCACCCCCCCCCCACACCCCCTGCTCTTTAAATATACCAACACAGAGATTGCACTACAGTAAAGGGAAATCTTCCCTTTCTGCTCTGTGTTGTGATCTCAGAGTTGGTATATTTAAAGAGAGGGTGGTGTGGGGGGTGCAGGGGGGCTTGCCCCCGTGATTGCAACAGTTAGGTAGGTTTTAGGGTTTATTTTTTTACGTTTGAATTCTTGAAACTTCGAACATCTGAGTCTGATGTTCTCAGGTTTGAAGTTTCAAGGATTCGACAATGTAATAGGAACCTGTCTGAGGGGGATCTGGTGACTGATCTCCTCAGTGAGGCCTAGACTGACAATGTGGATGGAGTAGCAATGTCCTGGCAGCTATCCCCTACCCAAGTTCTAGAAATCAAAGCAGTTTTACAGGAGTTTGGGGACATGTTCACTGGGAAACCAGGGTGCACCCACCTGGTGTAGCACCGTGTGGATACTGACCACAAATGCCTATTAAGCAGGCCCCTTATAGGGTGCCTGAGAGAGTCAAATGGACTCTGAGGGAGGAGATACAGGAAATGTTGGAACTAGGGGTAATTCAGGAGTCCAGCAGTCCCTGAGCCTCCTTAATGGTGCTGGCACCAAAGAAGGATGGCAGCACCGGGTTCTGTGTGGACTACAGGAAATTAAATAGTCACACAGAGTCAGATGCTTACCCCATGCCTAGGACAGATGAAGCCCCAGAGCAGCTGGGTGGGGCCAAGTATCTTACCACTATTGATCTAAGCCAAGGGTTACTGGCAGGTGCGCCTAACTCCCAGTGCTAGAGAGAGGGCAACCTTTGTGACTCCTTTTGGCTTGTATGAGTTCATGACAATGCCCTTTGGGATGAAAAATGCCCCAATGACTTTCCAGAGGCTGGTAGATAGTATCCTAGTTTGAGTAGGATAGTTTGCCCTTGTTTACCTGGATGATATTGCTATCTAAAGGTATTCCTGGCAAGAGCACTTTCAGCATGTTGGGGAGGTGCTGGGCAGGCTACAGAAGGCAGGGTTGACATTAAGCCCAGCAAATGTCAGGTGGGTATGGCAGAGGTCTTCTACCTGGGACATAGAGTGGGAGTGGTAAGATCAGGCCAGAACTGGACAAAGTGGAAGCCATTCAGGCATGGCCTGCCCATGTTACCAAAAAGCAGGTGATGGCATTCTTAGGGACAGCAGGATACTACAGAAAGTTTGTGCCCGGTTATAGTACCATAGCTGCTCTTTTGACAGACCTGACAAGGAAACACAGTCCAGATAAGGTAGTGTGGACCCCAGTATGTGAGCATGCATTCCATAAGCTTAAAGGAGCTTTGGGAGGACCCCCTGTGTTAGCCAGTCCGGATTATAGCACAGAATATGTTGTGCAGGCAAATGCTTCAAACTATGGGATGGGGATCTTCTTAGCCAGATTTCCTCAGAGGGAGAAGAGCACCCAGTGGTTTATCTCAGTCATAGGCTCCAATCCAGGGAGGAATGCTATGCATCTATAGAAAAGGAATGCCTAGCTATAGTGTGTGCACTGCAAAAACTTCAGCCTTATTTTTTTAGAAGGAAATTCACTGTAGTTACAGACCACAATCCCTTAACATGGCTACATTGAGCCAGCCAACAAAATGGCAAGTTACTAAGGTGGAGCCTAGGGTTGCAAGCATATGATATGGCAGTGCAGCACTGCAGTGGGGGTTAGCAATGCCAATGCAGATGGGCTGTCAAGACAGGTAATGGTTAAGGTTTTCCCAGATAGGCTTAACCCTCTCAAGCAGGGTTTCTCAATGGTCACTTGAAAAACTAGTTTGAGGTTTTTTTTGGGGGGGGGGTTGTGACACTGCCAGCTCATCTATTTAGGTTTTGTAAATAATCATATGCCATTTGTGAATATTGATATGATTTATACAGAACTGTATGTTATGCACTGAGCTTCAAGAATGCAACCACAATGTACCCTACTGGAAAAGAACAGAAATGTATATAAACTATATACCTGTGCAAACATATGTTCTAATAGTAGAAGTCGGAACATACAGAGTTAACATGCAAAACTTGAAGAAAATAAGTTGAAAATTGAAGTGTTTTACGATGTGCTATACAAGGTAGTTAACGCAGCAAGGAGACAGGAAGTTTTTCTATTGTCCTGGAGAAATGTAATTGCTATGTTTAAAATGTAAGGTGTTTTTATTGCTCTATGACTTCCTAGCAGCTGCCAGTTTTGAAAGTTATGTACATTTCACAGACAGGTGCTAAAAATTGTTGTACTTGCTGACAATGGGGGTAGCTTGGGAAATGAAGTCAAATGTCAACGTGTGATGTCATCCAAGCTGACCCAGCAGTAATATTTGATATTAACTTAAGAACTCTCTCAGAGCGAGTCTAGGCATTTAGCATCTTGTCTTGGACCTAGAAACATCTACTCATCAACATCTGCACTTGCCTTGCTCATAGTAAGTAACTAGATTACAGTAATTTCTCTTAGAGATAGATAAGAATATGATAAATATTAGATTTTCTGTATTTATTTGAGACTGTCTTGCAATGTTGTTTTAAAATATTTTCTGTGATTCTGAACTGTGTAGTTACTGTGTTGTTTGAGTATTGTTTGGTTATTTTATTATTTATTATTAAATAAATTTAAACCTATCTTTGTGGCTGATATTTATGACACATATTTAAGCTCTAAGAGTACCTGCATATGTATTTGGTGACACTGTAAAGGCCACTCCTAAATAGCCTTGGTCTTGGTCTTGGTCAGACTACCATTTGGATAATAGTAACATTACACAGTAGGATTGGTCACCCTTTGTAATGGCCTTATAGTAGCTGATAAGTAGAGGTTGGTGGCAGTGATAACTACCTTATAGTCTGGACAGAATAGGGCATAGTTAGTAAACCTGTGCCAGCCTTCCTCAGGAGTGTTGGTGTGTTTGTATATAAATCAAATCTCAAAGTGTGCGTGTGTCAGCTACTTGGGCAGGAGCACAAAGCACTGTTTGGACAGAGAGTGTGCTGTGGGTTTTGTCTTGACCATTCGGCTAAGATCTCAACCCAATAAATGTGCCAGTGGGGAGTCTTATTGGGGATCTGGAGAAAAAGGTAGAAACCAGCCCCAGACTGACTGTGATCTCTGTGTGCTCTTAAGGGAAATTATACTTTATTGTGTGTGTATTTGTCATCCTCCCATTGTGTATGTCCCTCTCTGTTGCCAGTGATGAGTATTGAGGCTTCTTGATTACTGGGCCAGTGCGGGGGTGTCACAAAACCTTCAAGAAGGATTTTAAAAATGTTGTTAGACCTGGATTGCATTTTAACTCTCATTGACAAATTGTGCATATGTTTGGGAGATAAGGATTAAAAATTAATTTTTAATCCATCTAATGTGATGTTTGACTTATGAGATAAAATATCAGAATATTTCTTATTTAATTCCTCAGTTTTCTTTTTGATATCAATTATAGTTTTGGAGTGATTGGATTTGGCTGATCTGTGATTGAATGTCTTGCAATTCTATTTCTTATTATTTAAGTTTATTTTAAACCATGTGAGAGTCTTACCATAAATGTAAGCTTTTAATTCATCCCAAATCATAACATTAATGTCTGAAGTAGAATTTGTGTTATGGAAAATTGTAATTCCAAAATTAAACCTGGTTTAAAATCCTTCATTTTGGTTATATAAGCTGGAATTTTAGTTATCAAATTAAAAGATGAGAGATTGATCAAGCATATGACATGGGGGGAATGGAAAAATACAAAATTCTAAAGAAAAAGTCGTGAGAGACTAATATTTTGTCAATTCTCATTTGGGTACCAAACCTGTAATCTTGTGAAATGTAATGATTCATTGTCCTTAATATTAAATGTATCAAATATGTTAATTGATTCAATCCAGTTTTTTAAGAATTTTTGCTCTGGAAGCAAGCCTTAGTGATCTTTTGTTAGTACTTTCTGAATTATCTAGTATACAATTGAAGTCCAATCCTAGGATTAGAATACTACCATTATATGTGTTTCTAATAAAGTCTAGATGCTTATTAGCTACATCTGTCCCAATTTTGGGAATCCAGTAAACATTAACCAGTGTCCAAATCCTATTATTAAACCTTAAAATAACAAGTGTGAGAAGTCCGTCTTGGTCTTCATATTTATAAATTATTTGGGGATTGAGGATGTTATTCAACCAGAGAATCATAACTCCACTACTCTTGGTTTTATAAGATTTATGAGCCAGAGTTAAATGTTTACCAGTGTTCCACATATCTTTTTCAGTGGTTTTAAAGTGAGTTTGTTGAAGGAAGACTACTTGTGCTTTATTTTTATTCCTATATCTCATTAAGTTTGATCTTTTCCTTAGAATATTTACCCCATTAGTATTTAAAGACAATAATGTTAATTCCATCTGTGTTTGTAAATGACTTACTATTAAATTTAGTCCTTATTAGAGAATCCCACTAACTCTCTTTCCTATAAAATAAAGAGTGGTTATTTGATTATTTAGTTTTTGTAAATAACATAAGACTAATCATTAATGTAACATTAAACATTAAAGAATACTAATCCGGGCCTAAATGAGAAAGAGAAAGAAATAAAAATAATTTATGAAACAGACTAACAATATAAATGTAAATCTTTAACATCAGACATGGAATTATTACAATTCCTAGTCTAATAGATGAAGAGAAATGTATCCCTCCATGACTAACAAACTAAGCCAAGAAATTCTCTACAGAATTAAATATAAATGAGAAAGACTATTGAAAATAATAAAATAGTTAATAGAATATGTTACTTAATTAAACAAGGAAAGAAAATATCTAATATAATAAACTATTTTGGCATAACAAATGTAAAAATCTGTAACCCCTTGAATAAGTAAAAGTAGGCTTAAACATCCACTTGAAAGTTTCAAAATTTACAGACTAATATCTATATATAAGTATGTAACTAATTCTTAAAATTACAAATGATTACTATTTTCTAAAAGAGTATTCACAGTGGAAAATGAATACAAGTCAACCAACACTTAAAAACTTCATGAGTTACATTATGGAAGATTTGTGACAAGACATCTGGTTTCAACAATAATGAATTTAAAGCGCTGATGAAGTCATTGTGACAAAAGCGCTTATCCTTTAATGAACCTTCTGTGCTTTTTAATAAATACTGTTTATGTATTTTTTGGGGACTAGTTATTGGCAACACTAGCAGCTTCTTGTTTTATGGTCATTGCGCTGCTTTTGGCACCATCTACTTTTTTTTGAAACTCACAAAACTTGTACCAAACACAAATACACATAAGAGTTATGCATGATGCACCACTGCTTTCATTCATGTGTATACTATTCACCCTGGACTAGCACTCCAAAATGAGTCAGAATATAAAATATGTCTAGTTCCAGTTATGCAATCTAAAAGGAAATTTCCCATCAGAATTTCATCCTGAGCAAGCCATATAATCAAAATCCAAAATAAAGTTACTTTTTTTGAAAACTTTGAACTGCCCAAAGAGAGGTTGTAAATTTGCAAACCCCATTCATACAAACTGTGAAATGGCTTAATTTTCAAAATCTTTAATGAGACCAAAAGTTTCCCTTAGATTATAGCAGTTATGAAATCCTAGAAATACAGACTACATAAAACAGGCTAATGCTGTTGTGTCTTTAGGCTTTTCCCAGTTAGGGGTCGCCACAGCGATACTCCAGTCCGCTAATGATTGGCAGTAGATTTTTACATGCCGGCTTGCCGGGCCTGACGCACAACCTTCAACGAAGGTACGCCCATTCACGCATGTCTCCACGCAGAAGACTCTCTAACTGAGAATCGAACCAGACAGCATCTGACTGTGAGGCGACGACGCTACCGCAGCACCACCACCGCGGATCAATTCTGTATTTCAGTATATGTTAGAAAATGTATTTAAATATGTATAATAACACAAGTCAGGATTGACTTTTAAACAAGTAAACAAGTAAACAAGTCATATATATATATATATATATATATATATATGACTGAGTGAATGGTATTGCTTACTCAGAAGAATAATGTGAAATTTCTTTAATTGTGTTTCAGCTGTATGAATCAAAATTATACAATTCAATCTCCATAGTTATAAGACATTTGAACATGAGGTATTTTTTATAAAAAGGTAAAATATTTAAATTTACTTAGCACTGTTTCTGTCACAATAAATACCACAAATTAAGATGCTTCTGTGGTACACAGAACTTAAGAAATTGTGTTTAAATTATCACAGAAATTAAGTTTTAAGGCAAAATCCAGCAGACACTGTATAGCAAAATCCAGTCAGATCCTCCACAGCCTGAACTGCTAGACGAAACATGGGCTGTCTGGGTCACAGTCAGGGCTCCATACCCCTATGCCACAGAGTCAGCAACTATCTAAGAAAACCATTTTTTGAAAGAAAAACTGCCAACTGTGATGTACAATTCTCAAAGCCAATTTGAGTCACCCAGCTAATAGTCATAGCAACACAGAAGCTGTATTTTTTAACTTGTTCAAATATATTCTGTACTGATAAAATACAAACCGTGCGTACATACATGCTCACGCTACTGTATGTAAATCTGTGACACTCTGCTGCTGCAATAGTAGCCGAATGTACAGACTAAAAGAGGTATGTAATGCGGTGTTTCCAACAACAAAAAATGTGTATATTAATTCATTAAATTACCTGACTAAGCAGAAAAAATATAAGTCTTTAAACCAGAAACGCCTTCAAGGATAAGGTATGATTAGAGTAACAACTGCTCATATCAAAGTTTCGATCGTTGTCTCCCATTCAATCCTTTCTTAAATACTTTATATCACAGGTATGGTTACCACCTGTCCCACTTTGCGAGGGACAGTCCCTCTTTGGGCAGTTGTGTCCTGACAAAAAATATTAAAAATGGCAAATGTCCTGAGATTGTAGGACATAATTATTTTCTATATTTTATGTAATAGTTGCATAAAATAGTTATTTTGTATCTAAAATACCTAAATGTTATAAGAAACAGAATAAGCAACTAAAATGCAACAAGAATAAGCTTTTATTTAGGCAAAAAAGTTAAGTTCTAACCTTTTACTGACCGTGTTTATGTGTCGGCCTGTAAAATTTGATGTTTGTACTGAAAATGTCCCACTTTGGCCATTTGAAAAGGTGGCAACCCTAATCACAGGGGAAAGAAAACAGATGTGGAGCTACCTATTATGAAGTGCAGCACGATAGAAGGACTTTTTCTTCATAAAACCCAAGTAATTAGAAAAACCTAACTTGGTATCTGCTAGCAGGAATCTAATCACTGTAGTGGCACGCGAAGCCAACTCGAGGTAAGTGAAAAGCTTCACCTCTAAGATCTGCTTCGAATCAACTGAAAAGGAAGTGAGGTACTTTTTTTTTAAGGAAACCCGCTCACTAAAAGTAAACGAAGTTAAAACCCAGTGTTACTATATCACGAATGGTCGCAAACACCAAAGCCATACACCAGAGCAGCCCTCCACTCCAAACCACCCAGCAAGTCCAGAAAAAAATACCTTACAGTAGAGAGTCGATTATCCAAATTAATTTGAGACCAAGGGTAGTTTGGATCATCAAACCATTTGGATAATCAAACATACATTGAACTGGATAAAACAACTTATAAAATCTTGTTTTTCTGCACTCAGGCAATACACTTTTCAACCATTCAGCAAGTCCAGAGTACAAGAAAGAATGTTTTTCACACATAAGCGAGCTACAAGTTTAAAAAACATTCACAAGGTAATATGTATAACATTTACATATTCAGACTTTATGATTTTTTTCTACCCAAAAACTTCGGAAGGCCGTGTTCAGATAACTGACAATGTTAAGTTGTCAATCTCGCCTTCATTCTTGCTGGATGGGTTCGGAGCTGATCCTCGGCTCTGACTCGGCCACTTACTAAGCTCGAGAGCTAATTTTACCAGCTCGAGGCAACCCTATATCCCATGATGCAAGGCGGAGACTACCTAGATCTCGTTTGCCGCTTCGCTTACGAGGTGCCTCTTTTACCAGCTCTAGGTAAGTTTTCTTCAAATTAAGACTTTTAGTCTCAACCCTTTTAAATGTAATTACCTTAGTGGTTTTGTGAACCTTAACGTTTAATTTAACCCTTTTCCCGTTAGTGTCCCCTTTTTTTCGGGTTATTTATCCCTTTCCCTAGGTTAGGCCTTAAACCTTCCCCTTTCCTAATTTTTCCTGTCAGGGATTCTGTGTGTGTTTGAGTGTGTTGTATCCCTGTTTAGATTTAGATTATTGGATTGGGTGTTATTTGTGTGTGTTTCCTTTTTTCTTGTGCTTCCTCGACACAGCTATGTCGAAGGACACAAAGGTCTCAGGCTTCAAGAAGTGTGACTCGTGCTGTCAGAAGATGTCTCTGACAGACGGTCACACTTCTTGTTTACCTGGGACCTCTGCACCTGCAGGACTCTTGTGCTATCTGTCATGCCTTCAGCCCAAGAGTCCTGCAGGAGCGCAGAAATAAATTAATATTGAGGGGCTTATTAAAGCCTGAGAGCTCCCCGACTAAGTCGGCTCCGGGGAAGCCCTCGAAACAAGTTAAGCCTTTGGCTTCAAGTCCTAAGCCATCGGCTACTGGTTCTACTTCAGTGTCAAGATCGGCTCTGGCCAGAGCCGATCCTTCTATATTAGAAGTTACAGTATCGGCTCCATCCGGCGTCGATGCTGCTAAATCTGGGCACTCAGTGTCGGCTCAGCTGGAGCCGACGTATCGTCGGCTCCTTCGGCTCCACCTATCTCAAAAAAGAGATCACGATCCCCCTCAATGGAATCGATACGTTCGGCTCCAAGATCACCCCTGCTCTCGGAGCGGAGCCATCAGAGCCTTTCTTCTCGGTCATCCAGGCTGTCCGATCACGACCTTGAGAGAGTGGTGAGTAGACTATTAAAGTCTCAGGCATTGGCCCAAATGCTCCATAGCCCGTCTCAACAGACGGTAGCTATCACACATCCACCTAACATTCCTCCTTCGACTCTCTTACAGAGCTCAGAGCCAGAGCTCCTCGGAGCCATGACTGTTGTGACTTCAGAGCCGATACCACCCCCCCTTTCGGCTCCATTGTCCTCTGCTCCGATTTCTTCATTGAGGCCTTCATTGGAGGTATCCGGGTGTCTGGTCTCTCTCGTCGGCTCCGAGGGGGCGAGTGGCATCGGACCCTTGTCCGACCCCATTCTCCCTCTTGGAGCTTTTGCGTTGGTGAGCTCAGCCCCGACATCGGCCTCAGAGCCGTCCCTGTCAGTGCGGCCTGGAGTTCCTATCTCTTCGGAGCGGGAGCCTTCTGGCCTCTCTGACGGGGGAGCCTTCGAGGTGATGAGGAGTGTACTAGCCCCTGGGCATAGTCAATGGTCAGTTCCATCAGCTCCTCCCACTACAGTGCCTGCTGACGTCTCTTCCCACTCTCTTGCTCCCGGACCCAGAGATCCAACGCCTCAGGTTTCCCCATTGGGAATATCTTCCTCTTCCGAGGCTTCTCCTGATCCGTCAGGTGAACCTCCGCGTAAGAGGACATGTAAGAGGAAGCATCTAGACTCCCCCAAGTCTATTACATCCGATACTGACTTGGATGAGTCGGAGGGATCCCCAAGGTCCCCCTCTGAGGATGTCTCTTTCTCAGACATCCTTGAACTCCTTAAGCAGGGGGGGAACTGGCCTTCCCTTAATCCTTCCGAGGACGAGTCAGTATACCTGGAGGCGTTCGGATCTCGACCCTCCACCTCCTGGGTGTCTCCGCCTTTCGACCCTCTTATGGACGTGGTGGCTCGGAAGGCGTGGATGGCCCCAGATTCGGTGGAACCTGTTCCTCGGAGGCCTTCTAAATTCATTACGGCCCCACCTTTGACAAAAGGTGTCCCGGTTGATGCCATGGTGGTGGCTGCAGCCACCAAGAAGGAACTAGCTGATCCTTCAGTACCTGTCCATCCTCCTAACAAGTATTCTAGGACTATGGATAGGTACGGCAAGCGGATTTTTTCTTCAGCGACCTTTGCCATGCGATCACTGAACTACTTGTGTCACTTCACCCGCCTTCAAAGAGATGTTCTTAAAGAGTTGGGAGAAGTTTTACAGGATCCGTCAGCTGCTGGGTCTCAGGATAAGATTAGCTCACAGCTAGGAATCCTAAACTCCATTGTTAACTCCTCCATGCAGCTCATTTCATATGCAGCAGATGGAGCGAGTAGGGCCGCAGGCACAGGAGTGGCTTTAAGGCGTCAATCCTGGATGCGGCTTTGTAATTTTGCAGACCCCTTCAAGGCGTCCTTCACAAACTCTCCTTTTGATGGTTCGACCTTGTTCGGACCTCAAGTGAAAGACACCTTGACTAGATGCGAACAAGATGGCAGGACTCTTTCTGCCGTAGGAGTCCGTTTCTCCACCCCTTCAAGACCTTACCCAAAAGGTCAGAAGGGAGGGAAAATGTGGTTCTGCAAATCTCAAGGAGTCACGCCTGACGCACGAGGTCAGTTTACCCCCAGAGGCAGAGGGGGTAACAACAACAGACGCCGCCTTAGGGGCAGAGGGGGTCCGCAGAATCAGGGTAGCAGGGAGCCTCTCTCTGACAAACCCTTCCAGCATCCCTGAGATGTTGCCCGATTGTCCACCTTCGGAGGCAGTCGGGGGAAGATTATCGCTGTACCCAATAGCCTGGCTTTCCCTTTCTCAAGACAAATGGGTACAGTTGATTATATCCGAGGGTTACAAAATTCCCTTTATTCAAACCCCAGTTCAGCAAAAGGGAACCCTTCCAGACGTTCCACCCGGTCTAAGGGAACTAGCAGTACCAGAGATATCAAAACTGCTAGCAAAAAGAACCATCCAGCCAGTCCCAGCAGACCAAATAGGATCCAGAATCTACTCAAGCTTCTTTTTAGTTTTATTTATTTTATTTATTTATTTAAATTTGTTGACCGGGCGTGTCCGACTGGACGTGGGTCCATTTTCAGCGGAGGCCCGGGGAGAAAAGCTCCACAGTAAAATAAACAGACAGTAGTTACATTGGATTACATAGTGATTAACAATTTAACACAGAAATTACTTACAACATATTTACAGATGAAGAACATAGTACATCAGTAGACAACTAGAATCTTTATCTGTGAAGTACATAACAGGCATTAACAAATGTAACAATGAGAAGTTCCTGCTGTATAATAAGTACTAGGCTTATGAGCATCTGAGCTTGCTATCATCAAGGTAGTTAGTGGAGGTGAAAGAAAGGTAGTAGTTGGATGGGGTGGATGATATTAGAGTGGGAGTTGCAAGGGCATAGCCAGCATGTTTTTAGGTGCACTTTTAATAAAGTTTTGAAGTTGGTGCATGATGGTACGGAGGTAATTGTGGGTGGGAGTGAGTTCCATAATTTGGCAAGAGAATAGTGCTTCACCAGCAGAGTTATTGGCTTTAGTGATCTGCAAATGATTTTTGTTGCTGGATCTTAGTGGTCTGGTGGTGCGATAGGGTTGGAGTAGATTCTGGAGGGATGGGACATTTAGTGGATGGTTTACTAGTTTGTGGGTGAGTGAGAGTTGATACCACTGAAGGAGGTGAGGGAGTTCAAGCCAGCCCAGTTCAGCAAGTGAGAGACAGTGGTGACTACGGTAGGATGCCCCTGTGGCGAATTTTGCGATTTTGTTGTAGTAGGTCTCTAGCTTGTTTAGATCACGTTGCCTTAGGTTGGTATATACTGGAGAGGCATAAAGTAGGGTGGAGATAAGGTGGGAATTTGCTATTGAAATCTTTGCTGCTTTGGTGAGAAATTGTTTATTTCTGTATAATGCTCCTAGTTTTTTGTGGACTTTTTTTATGGTCATGGATATGTGAATGTCACATTTTAGTTTATTGTCTATTTCCACTCCTAGCAATTTGGTGTGTTCAGTTGGGTATATAGTGGTGTTGTCTTTTGCTGTGATGTTAAAGTGAGAGTAGTTTTGAGTATGTTTGGTGGGTTGGAAGATGAGTAGTTTAGTTTTGTTTCGGTTGAGTATTAATTGGGCATCGGATAACCATGTTTCAACAGAGGAAAAGACTTCCTGTGTGACTTTTTGCAGTTTGGGTAGGGACTGGGCTGAGCAGATGATGGTAGAGTCATCTGCGTATTGGATGAGTGTGCCATGTTTGGTGGCAGAGGCTAGATTATTGGTGTAAACAGAGAAAAGTAGGGGTCCAAGGATGGATCCTTGGGGAACCCCTATGGAGACAGGTAGTTGGGGAGATATGTCATTCTGCCATACAATGGATTGTTGGCGGTCAGACAGGTAACTCTGAAACCAGTTGGTGACTGATTGTGAGAAGGATAGGTTATTGAGGACAGAGATAAGTTGTTTGTGTGGGACCATGTCAAATGCTTTAGATATGTCTAGGAAAGTAGCAGAGGAGAGATAGCCATTGTTTTTATGCTGAAGGATAGTGTTTGTAAAGGAGAGTAAGGCAGTGGTGGTGCTATGGTTTGGTCGGAAACCATGCTGAGTACTGGAAAGGAGGTTGTTAGTAAGGAGGTAGTGTGAGACCTGAGAATGTATACATCTCTCTAGTATTTTGGAGAGTGGAGAGAGAACAGCTATGGGGCGGTAATTGGTTAGTTCTGCAGAGGGTCCGCCTTTGTGGAGGGGAATTATATGTGAGACTTTCCACAATGTGGAAACGTAACTTTCTGACAGAGATCGGTTAATCAAGATGGATACTGGGTAGGCCAGAGCATCAGCTGCGATTTGTGGGTATTCACTTGGGAGGTTGTCTGCTGCTAATTTGGTGGGTTTAAGTTTAGTTAAGAGTTTTTTTATGTTGGAGGTAGGTACAGGAGAAAAAGAGAAGGCAGTGGGGAGATTACTAGTTGAAGGTGTGGGTTGGAGGGAGGGGTTGTGTTGTTTAGCTAGTGATAGTATGGTTTGGGTGAAGTGTGTGTTGAATGAGGTAGCAATATTTTCTGAGGAGTGAGGGATGTTAGGAGGAGGGTACTGACTTTACCTGCGTGGAGGATGGAGTTTATGGAGGACCAGAATTGTTTGGGGCTGTGTTGTGAGGAGTCTAGGGCAGACTGGTAGTATTGGAATTTGTCCCGTTTTATTAGCTTTTTGACTCTATTGTAGTTCTAGGAATTTCTGTCTAGCTGCAGGGGTTTTGGTTTTGCCAGTGCTCCCAGGCTTTATCCTGTTTTCATTTCTGACTTAGTGGTTTTCTGTAGCCATGGGGAGGGTTGTGCTTTGGTTCTGCAAAATCTTATGGAGGCATGGTAATTAAGGATGTTCAGGAAGGTAGTATTAAAAGATTCAACTGCGTCATCTAGACTGAGGTACTTTAGAGCATGCCAGTTACATTCTTTGAGGGATGAGATGAATGTGAGTGGGTTAAAGCTTATTTTTACGTATTTGTGATAGGCGACAGGTTTAGCTTGGTACAGGTATTTTTTGAGTAGGAATGTTGGGGAGTGATCACTGAGGCTATCTGATAAGCAGCCTGTTATATATGACTGGGGGTTCTTACTGACTAGTATCCAATCCAGGGTAGAGTGCTTCCTGGAGTTTTTATTTATCCTTGTTGGTGACTGGACTAGTTGGGTGAAGCCATGAAGGTGTACATGATGGGTTGGATTGTTGCCAGAACAGGATTGCCAGTCAATATTGAAATCACCTAAGATGATAGTTTCTTGGGGAGATGGTGGGTAGACCAGCTGAGGAGGTTTTCTAGTGGAGGGATGTTTTGGCCAGGTGGGAAGTAGCATCCAATTATGTTGATGGTTTTGTTTCGGTTAATTTTGAGGTTGGTATATATTATTTCTTCATTGCCTATTTGTGGAGCTGATGATTTTAAGATCTGGATGTTTAGATGTTGTTTAAATATTATAGCTACACCACCTCCTTTTGTTTAGCGGTCTACTCTTAGTATGCGTAACCTGTAGGGAGTATTTGCTCACTGGCAATGTGAGGTTTTAGCCAGGTTTCTGTCAGGACGACTATATCTGGGGAGTATAACTCTATGGTGGCATGGAGTTCATGGACTTTGTTGGATATACTTCTAATATTTAGGCTTAGTAGAAGGAAGTCACATGGCTTTCTATTGGCTGTAATATGGGAGAAGTTGTGATTTCTAGTCTGATTATGAGGATTGGGGTTGGAGATGGTAGGGCCAGGGTTGGGGTGGATGTTTCCACTTAGGGCTAGTTTTGATATGCATGAGATTATTCGTTTTCTCAGTTTTTGAATGTGTTTGTTTATAAGGGAAATTTTATGATTGTTCTCTGTGGGTAATAGGTATGGTGGGAGGGTTACTATGTTAAGTTGTAGGGATGCTTTACGTTTGGGTAATATAGTTGGTAGGATATGTGGGGGATGCATAGGGATGGTTCTTGAGATGGTGGGAGGGGAGCTGAGTATGGGTGAGACATGGGTGGTGGTGTGAGTAGTAGTACAGTGGTAGTGGTTGAGTGGGGGAATGATGGAGCTTTGGTAGGATGTAAGATATGCAAGGAGAGTGCATGCAGTGAGCAAAGGAAAGGTATGCTTGTACATGTCAGTTGAGGAGGTGTGATAGTAGAGGGAATATGGAGTAGGTAGTGTTGGGTAGCGCTGTGGTTGGCTATTGGAAAGATGGGAGGGGTTTGAGTGCAATAAAGGTGGGACCACTGGGGCGGAGGGAATAGGGGGCAGGCGGAGAGAAGCGGTAGAGACCCTGTTAGGTTCTTGTATGAGGGGCTGGAAACAATCACAAAGCAAGACAAGTATGTGTTAAGAACAATCACAATTGACCAAGGACTGCTCTGAAACTGTAAGTCTTGTCTTAATTTCTCAGGTGGAAAACCAGGATAACCTTGTATCAGTAGGCTACTGTGGTATAGTTTAAATAAACAAACACACAGTATTGATCAGTTATGGGTACTATTTGCTAACAGAAGGGAATAAGAGAAAGTGGAAGATGTGTGTGGTGGGGGGGGCTGCTTACAGCCAAAGCACAGTGCTCTCCAGGGGAAAATGAAGATTGGCTCAAACAGTTAGACACATACTCAAAGTTAACTGTAGCTGTTTGCAGACAGTTCAGACGCGGACTGCACTTTTCTTATAGGAATGTTAAAGGTGGTACCGCAGTTGAATATTTAAGAGTGGTGTTAGGTCTAGAAAAGAAGAGTACAGAGAGGAGTAAGCACTTTTGAGATGGTAAATATATATTATAAAGATTATAAAAAACACACTGAGCAAATAGCTACCACATGCAATGTCCTGAACAACTACTTAGTATATGCAGATACTGAGCCAATTGGAAGAACATTAGAAAACAAAAACCAGACAGTTATGCAGCCACAGATAAAAATATAGCGAGCAGCAATCTGTCGTGGTTCTCTAATGTGATTCTATCCACCAGTAACAGCACAAACTTATAGAAATAATTTAGACACTAGTATGAGCTGTCTACACACAACACTATTACATGAATAACATTAGTGAACAAGGTGCAGCTATGCAAATAGACCATACATACTATTATACTAGTAACAACTTAGTGCATGCCATAGTAACATCAAAAATAAAGCATAAAACATATTAGATGTCTAACACAATTCAACATAAACATATACAGTTGTAAAATGTCTAATACAATTCAACATAAATAGGCATTTACAGTTGTAAAACACTTACTGGAGAGTACCAAAGTACCAAAAAAGACAGGGGACTGGAGACCAATATTAGATCTCAGCAAACTAAACAAGTTTATAAAGAAGACAAGATGGTCACGCTTCAGTCCATTCTACCCTTTCTGGGCAAAAACAACTGGATGTGCTCGGTAGATCTTCAGGATGCGTACTATCACATAAAAATTCACAGGCGCTCCAGAAGGTTTCTCCGCTTTCGGCTGGGGACCAGTCACTTCCAATTCAGGGTCCTGCCTTTTGGACTCACTACAGCTCCCAGAGTGTTCACCAAATGTATGGCAGCGTTTACGGCTCACCTGAGACGTCAAGGATTCCAGGTGTTTCCATATGTAGATGACTGGCTCCTCACTGCCACCACCAGGCATCAACTTCTCCAAGCCAGAGATTACACCATTCACATTTGCAGAGGGCTAGGGATTTCTATAAATTTCGAAAAATCTGCCTTGTCGCCTTGTCAATCTATTACTTTTATAGGCGCAAAATTGGACACCGTACAACTTTCAGCAAAGTTAACAGACCAAAGGATCTTGGACATTCAAAATCACATCCAGGTGATTCTCTTCAGCAACAAAATTCAGGCCAGATTTGCTCTGAAAGTATTGGGTCTTATGGCGGCCGCCATAACACTTCTTCCCTTTGCCCGTTTTTACATGCGTCTTCTACAATGGATGCTTTTCGCCCAATGGTCCTTTCAACAACTTCCCATGCATCACAGGATCATAATAACTCCAACTTGCAAAAGGCATCTGACCTGGTGGATATCGTCCCCTCAAGTCCATCAGGGCAGACCCTTTGTTCCTCCTGCCCCGGTCGCCACGGTTACATCGGACGCCTCCCTGATCGGGTGGGGGGGGGGCATTATCAGGGCAGGATGGTCCATGGCAATTGGCAACCTTTCGAATACCACCTGCACATAAATGTCCTAGAGATGAGAGCAGTGCTTTTAACGTTGCAAGTCCTCAACGACTCTCTTCCCCTGGGAACGATTGCAGTCCAAACGGACAATATGTCCGTAGTGTGGTATATCAACAAACAGGGCGTAACCAAGTCCTATCCACTGTGTCGAGATTCTCTCAAACTTTGGCAGTGGGCAATCTCCTCTCAGCGGTTTCTGATAGCAACGCATATCCCCGGGAAATCCAACATCATAGCGGACAGGTTGAGCAGAGCTATTCTCATGCCTCACGAGTGGCCTCTCAAACAATCAGTGACGGAAGAGATTTTTCAGGAGTGGGGCCTTCCTTGCTGCAACCTTTTTGCTACACCTCAAAACAGCAAATGCCCAGACTTCTTCTCTCTCTTCCCCCTTCCAGGCCATCCCCCCAGAGATGCTCTAACCCAAGATTGGCCCCGGGGACTTCTTTATGCCTTTCCCCCCTTTCCTCTGATACCTCAAGTAATTCAGAAAGCAACCACCTTGAGAGCCAAGTTGATTCTCATTGCCCCTTATTGGCCTCGACAGATATGGTTTCCATTCCTACATCATTATCTCTTGGTAAAGCCATGGCATCTGGACCCAGTTCCAGATCTTCTGACCCACCAGTCGGGGCAGCTGCACCAATACATACCTTCTCTCAACCTCACTGCTTGGTTGCTCCACTTCCATCCTTAGCCAGGCTTCCTATGATTTCTAACCCCGTCCGGGATATCATAGTAGCTTCCCTTAAATCTTCCACCAGAAGGATTTACACTAGTAAATGGCAACGTTTCTCCTTCTGGGCAAAAGCTAGGAATATAGACCCCTATACTGCTCCGATTCATTCGGTCTTGGACTTCCTAGCCGAGATTTTTCATTCAGGATCTTCTTCCTCCACAGTAAAAGTTCAGCTGGCAGTCATTTCGAATTTTCATATAAGCTTTTTGGACCACAACATTATGTCACATAAACTTTGCAAGGCATTCCTTAGAGGTATCTTTTTACTTAAACCTCAGATTAGAGACCCCCTACCACAGTGGGATCTAAATTTAATTTTAACATCCTTGATTCTTCCCCCTTTCTAACCTGCGGCTGCCTGTTCATTGAAATTTCTTTCTTGGAAGACACTCTTTCTAGTCGCCATTACTTCTGCCAGGAGAGTATCTGAGCTTCATGCTCTCTGCATTCGTCCTCCCTACTTAATCTTCCACAAAGATAGGGTTTCTCTAAGGACTAATCCATCTTTCTTACCCAAAGTGGCATCGCAGACGAACTTAAATCAATCCATTGATCTTCCAGTTTTTTTCCCAAATTATTCTGATAGAGCGGAACAAAAACTACATTATCTTGATGTTCACTGCCAACTCAGATATTATCTGGACAAAACTAAACATTTTAGGAAATCTGATCAACTGTCTATCCTATGCAGAGAACAGGAAAGGCCTTCCAGTTTCCAAAGTGACTTTATCTAGATGGCTGTCTTCTGTGATTACTTACATTTATCAGCTCAGAGGCAAAGTGTTGATTTCTAGGCCAAAAGCCCATTCTACCAGAGCTCTAGCTACATCTACAGCTTTTCAGGCTAGACTTCCAATAGACACTATTTGCGCAGCAGCCACATGGGCCTCTCCTCATACCTTTGTTTCACTTTACAAATTAGACTTGGCCTCCACAGACAGAGCGAATTTTGGTTCCACCGTTCTCAAGAGTCTGTTCCATTGAGCCACCCAGGATAGAGGTGCTAGGGACGCGGTCCCATCCAGCAAGAATGAAGGTGAGATTGACAACTTAACATTAAGAAGTTATGTACCTACCATAACGTTCCATGTTAGTTGTCTTCTCTCGCCTTCTTTCTTGCGTCCCGCCCACCATCCCCCTAGCCTGGTCAGACCGAGAAGATTAAGCCTCTTCTCTTAAGAGGTTTTATCCTTTTTTCAGGCTAATCAGCTTCTAGTGTCACTAGATTAGGTTGATCCTTTCAGAGGATTATGATTATTATGATTGTCATTTTTAGTATTATTACTTTTTCTTCCTCCTCTCCAGTTGGAAGAATATATTGCATAATTTCCTTAGCTACCAAACGAGATCTGGGTAGTCTCCGCCTTGCATCATGGGATATGGGGTTGCCTCGAGCTGGTAAAATTAGCTCTCGAGCTTAGTAAGTGGCCGAGTCGGAGCCGAGGATCGGCTCCGAACCCATCCAGCAAGAATGAAGGCGAGAGAAGACAACTAACATGGAACGTTATGGTAGGTACATAACTTCTTATTTCGATCATTGACATTCAGATAATCAACTCTACTGTATACTGGACATACCAGATCCACTACATATAGAGGAAAGCCAATGGGAAGCCTCCCAAGCACCAACCGACAACAAATACACCCCAAGCATACATCACCCTGCAAAAATAATAAGAAGTTATGTACCTACCATAACGTTCCATGTTAGTTGTCTTCTTCTCGCCTACTTTCTTGCTGGTTGGGTTCAGAGCCGATCCTCGGCTCTGACTCGGCCACCTTCAAAAGCTCGAGAGCTGCTTACTGGCTCGAGGCCCCCTCCTATATCCCATGATGCATGGCGCTCGATACCCAGATCTCGTTTGGTAACCTAACTACAGACATAATAATAATCATGATAATACAGTAACTGTAGCAGGATACAGGAAACTACTGGAGAGACTGACAGTCAGAAGTAACAGCCAGAGAAGACTCAGCCAGTGATAAGGAAGCCTTAGGAACTCTTCTCGGTCTACTAGGATAGGGGGATGGCGGGTGGGACGCAAGAAAGAAAGCGAGAAGAAGACAACTAACATGGAACGTTATGGTAGGTACATAACTTCTTAATGTTAAGTTGTCTATCTCGCCTTCATTCTTGATGGTTGGGACAGCGTCCCTAGCACCTCAATCCTGGGTGGCTCATCGGAAGAGACTCTTCAGAACTGTGGAACCAAAATCAGCTCTGCTTCTGGAAGCCACATCCAGCTTATAATGTGAAATGAAGGTATGTGGATTAGCCCAGGTAGCTGCCGCACAAATAGTTTCCATTGGCAATCTAGCCTGAAAAGCTACAGAAGTAGCTAAAGCTCTGGTGGAGTGACCTTTGGGTTTAGCAGGAAGGTCTTTATTTCTCAACTGATATATAAAGGTAAGAGTAGAAGACAACCACCTAGATAAGGTGACTTTTGACACCGGTATGCCTTGTTTTCCTTCAGCGTAAGACAGGAACAACTGGTCTGATTTTCTGAATTGCTTGGTTCTATGCAAGTAAAAGCTTAATTGTCTATGGACGTCCAACTGATGTAATTTGTATTCTGCCTTGTTGGAATAATTTGGAAAGAACAAGGGCAGTTTGATGGACTGATTCAAATTACAATCAGAAGTAACCTTTGGGAGAAAGGAAGGATTAGTCCGAAGCGAAACTCTATCATTGTGAAAAACTAGGTAAGGAGGACGAACACAAAGAGCCTGAAGTTCAGAAACTCTTCTGGCCGACATAACTGCAACCAGAAGAAGGGTTTTCCAAGAAAGAAACTTCAAGTAACAAGAAGCTGCTGGTTCAAATGGGGGCAGTATCAGGGAATCTAAAATCAAATTCAGATCCCACGGAGGAGGGGGATCTCTTACTGGGGTCCTGAGAAGAGTGGTCCCCTTCAGAAAGGCTTTACAAAGCTTATGGGACATGATGCTTGAATCAGATAGTCCCATATGAAAGATTGAAATTGCAGCTAGCCAATCTCTAATCGTGGCAGAAGAGGATCCAGTTCAAAAAAGTTCTGCTAGAAAATCTAAAATATGGTGCACAGGGGCTGAAAAGGGATCTATATTCCGGTTCTCTGCCCATAAGGAAAAACATTTCCACTTACTAGCATAAGTCTTTCTAGTGGTCGACTTATGCGAGGATAAGATGATTTCACACACCGAATGTGAGATGTTGGGAAGCGTGGCTAAAGTCGGAAGTGGAGAAACCAAGCAGTGAGCTGGAGAGATTGAAGAGATTGGTGTAGCCCGCCCGATTGATGGATCAGGAGATCTGGAATTGAGTCCAGCATCCAGGGCTGCTCCAGCAGGTGATGATGCAGGAAGAGGAACAAAAATTTGTCGAGGCCAGTAAAGGGGAATGAGGATCATCTTGCATCCCAGTGTGGTAGCTTTCTGAATTAGTTTGGGAATCAGGGGGAATTGAGGGAATGCATAAAGAAGTCCCTGGGGCCAATCGTGAACTAGAGCATCTCTCAGGAGGTGTCTGGGAAGAGGTAGGAGAATGAAAAAATTGTCACACTTGCTGTTGAAGGGGGTGGCAAAAAAGTCACAGCAAGGCTGACCCCATTTGCGGAAGATTTGGTCCACCACTGTCTGATTGAGAGACCACTCGTGAGGCATGAGAATTGCTCAGCCTGTCCGCTATAACGTTGGACTTCCCAGGGATGTGCGCTGCTATCAGAAACCATTGGGAAGAGATCGCCCACTGCCAGAGTCTGAGTGCTTCTCAACATAAGGGGTATGAATTGGTTCCACCTTGCTTGTTGATGTACCATACCACTGACATATTGTCTGTTTGAATTGCAATGGTCCCGGTGGGAAGAGAGTTCTGAAGAGCTTGCAACACTAAAAGCATGGCAATCATCTCTAAGACATTGATATGCAGATGGTACTCGTGAGGCTGCCAGGTGCCTTGGACTGTTCTGCCCTGATAATTCCCTCCCACCCGATCAGGGAGGCGTCTGTGGTCACCGTAGCTACTGGGGGAGGAAGGATGAATGGTCTGCCCTGGTGTAATGATGGGGAAACCATCCACCAAACAAGTTGGTTTTTGCATGACTGTGTGATCATTATCCTGTGAGACATCGGGAGTTGCTGGAAAGACCATTGTGTGAACAGCATCCACTGAAGAATCCTCATATGAAAGCATGCAAGGAGGACTAGAATTATAGCCGCTGCCATGAGATCCAATGTTTTCAAGACAAATCCGGCCTGAATCCTTTTGCATCCCAATAAGACCTGCACACATCGTCGAATGGCTAATACTCTGTCTACTGGTAGAGTCGCTGACATGTCTTTTGTGTTTAAGTTTGCACCTATAAAGGTGACAGATTCACAAGGCGACAATGCAGACTTTTCAAAATTTATTGTGATGCCTAGAGTGGAGCACATTTTGGTGGTGTAGCCTCTGGCTAGCAGCAGGTGATGCCTGGTGGATGCAGTAAGGAGCCAGTCATCTAAATATGGAAACACCTGGAATCCTTGCCATCTCAAGTGAGCGGTGACTACTGCCAAACATTTGGTGAACACCCTGAGGGCTGTGGTGAGACCAAAGGGCAGCGCTCTGAACTGATAGTGACTGGCTCCCAGCCGGAAGTGGAGGAACCTTCTGGAGCGTCTGTGCATTTTGATATGGTAGTACACATCCTGAAGATCTATGGAGCACATCCAATTGTCCTGACCCAGAAAGGGTAAAATGGACTGTAGCGTGACCATCCAGAACTTCGTTCTTTGAACAGACCTGTTTAGTCTGCTGAGATCCAGAATGGGTCTCCAGTCCCCTGTCTTTTTTGGTACCAAAAACAACCTTGAGTAAATTCCGGATCCTTGTTGGTCTGCTGGGACTGACTGGATGGCTCTTTTTCTTAGCAGTTTTGAAATTTCTTGAACTGCTTGATCCCTTAGATTGGGCGGAACATCTGGAAGGGATTTGTTGGGAATGTAGGGAGTGTGAAAAATGGGGATTTTGTAGCCTTCAGATATGATAGAAAGTACCCATTTGTCTTTTGTTATATTTTGCCAGGCTTCTGGGTACAACGATAATCTTCTCCCAACTGCTTCCGAAGGTGGACAGCCGGGCAGCACTTCAGGGATGCTGGAAGGGCTTGTCAGAGAAGGATTCTCTTTGGCCCTGATTTTGCGGACCCTCCCTGCCCCTAGGGCAGCATCTATTGTTGTTCCCTCCTCTGCCCCTGGAGGGGAACTCTCCACGTGTGTCAGGCACAGCTCCCTGGGATTTCCGGAACCACATCTTCCCACTCTTCTGACCCCTGGGATACGGTCTTGAAGGAGTGGAAAAACAGACTCCAATGGCAGAGAGAGTCTTGCCTTCCTGCTCACACCTGGTAAGGGTATCCTTCACCTGTGGTCCAAACAGAGCAGAACCATCAAAGGGGGTGTTGGTGAAAGACACCTTAAAGGGTTCCGAAAAGTTGCATAACCGCATCGAAGCATGTCTCCTCAAAGCCACACCTGTGCCTGCAGCCCTACTCGCTTCATCGGCTGCATAAGAGATGAGCTGCATGGAGGAGTTTACTACAGAATTTAGAGTCACCAGCTAGGAGGCAATCTTAGCCTGAGCCCCCGCAGCTGATGGATCTTGAAGGGTATCTCCTAACTCTTTAAGGAGATCCCTATGAAGGTGAGTAAAATGGCAGAAATAGTTCAGAGACCTCATGGAAAAGGCCGCTGAGGAAAACATCCACTTCCCATATCTGTCCATCGTCCTAGTATCCTTATTAGGGGGATGGACAGACGAAGAAGTTTCAGCCAACTCCTTTTTAGTGGCCGCTGCTACCACCATGGCATCAACGGGAACACCCTTGGTCAGAAATTGCTTGTCCTGAGGGGCGGTGATGAATTTTGTGGGCCTACGGGGAGCTGGTTCCATTGTGTCTGGAGCTGACCAAGCCTTTCAAGCCACCACCAACATCAGTGTATCGAAAGGCGGAGACACCCAGGAGGTGGAGGGTCGGGAACCAAACACGTCCAGGAATACCGACTCATCCTCAGAAGGGTTAAGGGTAGTCCAGTTTCCCCTCTGCCTAAAGATTTCAAGGATGTCTGAGAAGGAGACATCCTCAGAGGGGGATCTCGGGGACCCTTCTGACTCCTCCAAATCGGTATCTGAAGTGACAGACTCAGGGGAGTCAACATGCTTCCTCTTGCATTTTCTCTTTCGAGGGGGCTCCTCTGAATGAACAGGGGAGGCCTCGGAAGAGGAAGATACACCCAATGGGGTGCCCCAGAGCACTTGTTCCCCATGCTTGGGGTCTGGAGGAGGGGCAGAGGCAGGAGCAGGCACCATGGGGGGAGGAGCCGATGAGGCCGACTGTGAGGCTGACTCGGATGCCAGCACACTCCTCATGATCTCGAAGGCGCCCCTTCCCGATGCCATAGAAGGCTCCAGCTCCGAAGAGACCGGAATCCTTCCCGGCACCAAGAGGGACAGCTCCGAAGCCGATATAGGAGCCAAACTCACCTGCGCCGAAGCTCCAAGAGGGAGAACGGGGTCGGACAAGAGTCTGATGCCACTCGCCCGCTCGGAGCTGACGAGGGAGTCCTGGCACCCAGATCCCTCCAAGGATGGCACCATGGAAGAAATCGGGGCTGATGACGGCATCGAAAGAGGAGGTATCGGTGCCGATGGACCCACTGTTCCAGCCGCAGCATGCTCCGGCTCCAAACTCAAGGGATGAGTCGAAGGAGGAACTATTGGAGAAACAGGTAGAGCCGAACCCTGGTGAGGGGGGCTGGATAGCATTTTTGCCAGGGCCTACGACTTTAAAAGCTTGCTCACCACTCTCTCCAAATCATGGTCAGATAGCCTAGATGACTGAGAAGAGTGGGATTGATGACTCCGCTCAGATTGCAATAAGGGTGACCCTGGAGCTGAGTGTATCGACTCCAATGATGGTGACCTGGAACGTTTCCGACTCCCTGACAGTTCCGACGGAAGAGTCGGAGCCGACTGAGAGATAGGTACTTCGGCTCCAGTCAGAGCCAAAGTTGACATAGAGATAGGTACTTCGGTTCCAGCCAGAACCAAAGTTGAAGCAGAAGCCATACCCAGCGACGGCTCCGAGCTGGGAGCTGACGGCTTCGATGGCCTAGAAGGTTTCACTGACTGAGTCTTGGCCGGTGATCCTTCAGGTTTAAGCAAACCTCTCAGGATAAGCTTATTCCTACGCTCCTGCAGGACTCTTGGACTAAAGGCATGACACACTGAGCAAGAGTCCTGCAGGTGTAGGGAGCCCAAGCAGTAGACACAAGAAGTGTGACCATCTGTCGGAGACATTTTCTGACAGCATGAGTCACACTTCTTGAATCCTGACACTTTTGTGTCTTTAGACATTCCTGTAAAGGAAAATCAATACAAATAACAAGGAGAGTGGATAGTAGGTAACTGAAAAAAAAAAATACACACAATTCACACAAGTTACCACACCCTAACAGCACACTCATACACTATAATAATATAAGACCTACAAGCTACCACAATTTACTAAAAGGAAAACTTTTATCTACCTTAAAATAAAACAATGATAAGCCTCTAACTAAAATGGCTTACTTTGAAAGGTAAACGGGGGTGGGGGAGGTAAAGGAAAACTTTCTAAGGAGAAAACAATTTTGAAGGGGGATAAACACTAACAAACGACTATAGAATCTACTCTAAGCTATAACAATAAAAGTATACCTAACAAAGTACAAAAAAGTCCTAAATATAAGAACAAAGTGAAAATTACGACCTGAGCCAGCAAATGCAACCTCGTAGCAGAAGCGGCAAATGAGATCTGGGTATCTAGCGCAGGCATCATGGGATATAGGAGGGGGCCTCGAGCCAGTAAGCAGCTGTCGAGCTTTTGAAGATGGCTGAGTTGGAGCTGAGGATCGGCTCTGAACCCAACCAGCAAGAATGAAGGTGAGATAGACAACTTAACATCTCCTGATGCAGCTCAGTAACTACTGTTGATTAGAGCAAGGAGAAAACACATGAACCTAGTATAGGAAGTCACAAAAAAAAAAAAAAAAAAAACAAGGTTATCTATATGAAGCACTGCTATGGTTATAAAATGACTGAAGTTAGAACACAAAAGTAACTTAGTGAATTGTTGATAAGAAACATAAAGTACTCAAGATTTGTGAGTTTAGAATGAGATTAAACTATTAGAATGGATTATTAAATAAACCATTAAAAATATAGTTAAAAGTAATTTGGAAGTAGATGTTTAGAGAAATTTGGTAGTATTTAAAGCAGCAGCATTAGTTTTCTGTTTCTTCTTTTTCTACATTAGTCCAGAGATTTTTTTCCAAGGATCTTTTCAGTGATAGAGATGTTATTAATATTTCATTAGGCAAATGAATTCTTATTTTAGCTGGATAAATGATTTGTGTTTTGATGTCATTTTGCTTCAGAAACTTGACAAAGAGACAACTTTTTTCCTCATATCCATGACTTTAGAGGAATAGTCATTATCAAATCTGATAGGGTTCTGTTTAAACTTCAAAGGGGATTTCCTCTAGGCAGATATGAGTACAAATTCTTTGTCTATGTAAGATAGAAATTTAATTACAATAGATCTTGGTGGAGATGAGGATGTTGAGGCTTCTGGTTTACTTAAAGGTCTGTGGGCCCTTTCTGTATCATAAGAAAATCCTTCTTGTAAGATCAAAATCTCAGGAATTCAGGAATTTAAAATTTAAAAAGGCAATTATGTATTCACCTTCAGCTTTCTCTGGAAGACTAAAGACTCAACTATTACATCTCATTTCTCTGTTCTCCAGGTCATCAATTTTGTTAATTAGCCATGTCTGCTTCAAAAAAAAAAAATCAGTTTGAGACTCCTCTTCTTTCTGTATTCCATCTATGTCAGTCAGTGAAGTTTCAATGTCAGATATTTTTGTTTGATGCTGCTGAAGTAATTCTTTAAAGATATCAGTTTGTTTAAAGCAATTCTTCCTGAGAGTGTCTAGGTTTACTTGAAAACTGTCCATCTTCAAAGATAGTTCTTGAAGAGTAGGTGTTACTGACTACAAGTCTTTCCTCAAAGATATGTCAGAGTGAGGATGTTTGGAGCTGTTCATTTTGAATTGATGTTGTTGTGTCTTTCGGCTTTTTCCAGTTAGGGGTCACCACAGCGGAACTCCGGTCCGCTAATGATTGGCAGTAGATTTTTACGTGCCAAGTTGCCAGCCCTGACACACAACCTTCAATGAAGGTATGCCCATTCACGCATGTCTCCACACAGAAGACCCTCTAGATGAGAATTGAACAGGACAACGTCTTACTGTGAGGCGACAACGCTACCGCAGCACCACCACCGCAGTATTTCGCTTTGAATTGATGTAATAGTCTTCAATTAATTTTGACAGGAAATATGTTAAATATTTCTACCAAAATTTATAGGAATGAAGCCTAGATGATTATTGATATATTAGATGTAACGTTACTGTATAAAAGTAAAGAATTTCCAGTTATTAATAATAATTCTGCAAAGCTCTAAATTCTGGCTGTCATCAGTTGGCCATCTTGGCTCCCCCCCTTGGAAGGGTTTTTTTTTGTTTTTGTTTTTTTTGTTTTTTTGTTTTGGTTATCAAGTATTTAAATTTTCAGACAACAGTACTAGATGTAATCATGAAAAACCTGAGATTCAGCAACATTTACCACATCATGGTAGGCAATTGTGTGCAGCAACTAGAGATGTGCAGGGTATTCGTGATTCAGAGATATGCTGAGCATGAGCATGGAAGGTCAAACAACCTAGCAGCCTGCATTGTGTAAAAATGGCTGTATAAGGGCAAGGTAATATACATCATTATTAAATGTAGGAATCAACAGATGCAGAAATAACGTAACATAAATGATATAGTAAAGAAAATCAGAAAAATATATACTTTGTAACTACATGCACTTGCCCCAGAGCAATTTACCACAGTATAATCCATGCATTATATAAGATCAGCCACTGAATGATATACAGGATAACTGCAGCAATAACAACTCTGTATACATAGTAGACTGTACTCACTTCCGATTGTCAAAGTATTGTACGTCATCACTCTCAAAGGAGCCATGTCATCCAATCATGCCTTACATTTCATGCCCTTTATGACAATGACATTGTGGACCATGCAGATGGAGTTGCCATGCAGGAGTGGGTGGACATATATCACCCTCATCTACAGGCATATGAGACTCATCGACTTTCTTTTCCAGTGGATATCAAGGTGTGCATGGTTTGAGAATATTAGCTACATTCAGCAACCAAATGGGCAAAATGGGAGCGATATATCCGGCACTTACCTTTGAGATACTCCACCATTTCCTCAATGTCATGCTACAGCATGTGGGGGAGCATATATGATTTCCATGTACCATAAAGGAGAGCCAGTACTGTGTGGGTTTATTATGATATATGCCATATGCCTGAGGTACTGGGGACCATAGCCTGAACCCACATTGAAATAATGGCCTCAAATGAAGAGTTGAGAAGAATGCACATTGACTGTAAAGCTTACTGCTCATTCAACTTTCAAGTACTTTTTAATGAATAGGGTTTAACCTACTATGTGTATGCTGACCTTCCAGTCAATACCTACAGCTCCAACATATGGTGACCTATATCAATAGTTTCTGCGATGCAATTTTCCCAAAAGGCATTTTATTGGCTATGCTGGATATGCCCTGCAGCCATGGTTGATGATACCAGTCATGTAAACACAGACCATGACAGAGAATGGCTACAACTATGCCCTGTCACAAACTTAGTCATCCTCAAACATGTATTTGGTTTACTGAAGACCTGCTTTCACTGTCAGGATGATTTTAGTGGTTTCCTGCAGGATGTCCCTGGCACACGTACTAAGATGGTTCCTGTCTGTGTTATGGTACATAACTTAATATTGAGGAAACAGTTGAAGCTGGGAGTATGTATGCAGGAGGAACAAGTTCCACCACACCAAATAAAGTAGGATTAACACAATGAGGTGACATTGGAGGAGTTGGCACCATTGCAGAACAATAGCAGATGAAGGCAAAAAGTTAATGACGGACTCATAACTATGTGACAAATTAAGGCATACACAGAATATTAAACATGATACATGCAAACCTACAGTGGATATAAAAAGTGTACACACCCCTGTTAAAATGCCAGGTTTTTGTGATATAAACAAATAGGACTACAATAAATCATTTCAAAACTTTTTCCACCTTTAACATGATCTATAATCTATACAATTAAATTGCAAAACAAACAAATCTGTTAGGGGGAAAAAATAAAAAAATACAATAAGCTGGTTGCATAAGTGTGCACACCCTTAAACTAATAATTTGTTGAAGCACCCTTTAATTAAATTACAGCATTCCATCTTCTTGGGTACACACCTTCCATCAATTAAAGAGACTGATTAACCCCAAATAAAATTCAGCTGTCCTAGTAGGATTTTTCTGACATTTACTCAGTTGCCTGCTACAGCAAAAGCCATGTTTCACAGAGAACTTACAAAGGATCAAAGGGATATCATTTTTGAAAGGTATTAGTCAGGAGTAGGGTACACAACAATTTCCACAGCATTGGATATACTATGGAGCACAGTGAAGGCAGTCATCAAAAAGTGGAGAAAATATGGGACAACAGTGATGTTGCAAAGAACTTGACATCCTCCAAAACTGAGGAAAAGACAAGATGAAAACTGGTTAGGGAGGCTGCTAAGAGACCTACAGCAACAGTGAAGGAGCTGTAGGAATTTCTGGCAAGTACTGGTTGTGTACTACATGTGACAACAATCTCCCATATTCTCCATATGTCTGGACTATGGGGTAGGGTTGTAAGACAAAAAGTCTTTTCTTACAGAGAAAAACATCCAGGCCCAGCTAAAATTTGCAAAACAATACACCAAGACTCCCAAAAGCACATGGGAAAATGTGTTATGGTCTAATGAGACCAAGGATGAACTTTTTGGCTACAATTCCAAAAGGTACATTAGGCAGAAAAACAACACTTTGCATCACCAAAAGAACACCATCCCCATGGTGAAGCATGGTAGTGGCAGTATCATGGTTTGGGGTTATTTTTCTTCAGCTGGAACTGGGGCTTTAGTCAAGGTGGAGGGAATTATGAACAGTTCCAAATACCAGTCGCTTTTGGCACAAAACCTTCAGGTGTCTGCTAGAAAGCTGAAGATGAAGAAGACTTTCACTTTTCTATTTATTTTATTTATTTATTTGTTTGTTTATTTCCAGTTTGATGATCAGGGACATCTACTGGGCCCAAGAAGCCCATTTTCAGTGGAGGCCTGGGGAGAAAAGCTCCAACAATACAAAATATAGTGGGATGCAAAATACAATGCAAAATACAGTAGGATACAAATTCAAGTAGACACAGAACATAGGTACACAGCAAATGCAAAGTAGAAATACAAAATATAGGGTCTATATCATTAGTCCGAACGCAGAATTGTCTGAATGCCGAAACTTTGAACTGGGAAGTTTGAAATCTCGAAATACCAAAGCCACGGTGGGCTGCTTCTGCGGCTATGCTATTTCCTCCACTGTGGTGCGATCTTGGAGTTGGTATATTTAAGTAGGGGAGATGTGGGGGGGCAAAGCCCCCCCTCCACATTAGGAAGAGTTTGAAGTGTTTGGCTTTTTTTCGTTTTTGTACCGGAACAGCATTTTTTTTTCCCTAGGAAAAAAAATCGCTGTTCTGAGTGAAGTTCTTGCATTTTGAACTTCTGGGTTAGATATTTACATAGTCAAACTTATGACAGTTTGACTATGTGATATAGACCCCAAAATATATACTGTTTAAAGAAAAGTATTTACAAAACTGGTCTAAAAACAATTGTAGCTATTGAGTTGAGGACATTAGTAAGTTTGAAGCCATGTTTATAATAGCATATTGGAACAAGCAAGATTTTCTAGCTATGAGAGGTTGCAATGTAGAAAAAGATAGTATTTTGGTGAGAGTTATTATTCCTTTTGTAGAGAAAGTTGGTATAGAGCTTAGGTGTCTAAGGGTTGGGGGTGAGCTAGGTTGGGAGAATCCAGGTACATTTCCAGATAGAGGAGAGGTAGGAATGAAGCTGAGTTTTAAAAAATTTCCACATTCTCCATTGCCGTTAAGGTAGGAGGAAGAGAATTCCATTTTTTGGCTAAGGAAAAAGAGAGGCGAAGTTGTCCAGGTGTACGGTTAGGTTTATGGACAGTAATTAAATTTTGGTGAGCCGACCTAAGAGTTCTATTAGGGGTGTAAGGGATTAGGATGTTTATAAGGGCAGGGCATTTGGTAGGGTTGAACAGTAGTCTATGGGCTGTGATGAGTTGGAGGTAGTCCAGATAGCTTGGGAGTTCTAGCCAATTTAGAGAGTGAAGGGCAATACAGTGATGGGAGGAGTTTTTGGAGTTAGTGGCAAATTTGGAAATTTTGTTTTAGCAGATTTTTATAGAAGTGATGGGTGCAGATAGGTTGGTTAATATGGGTGTGCAGTACATTAGGGAGGGAAGGAGGTAAGTGGAGGCAAGAGTATGTCTAGTATGGTGTGACAGGAAGTGATTGTTCCTGTATAGCATATCAAGTTTTTGGTGGGTTTTCTTTATGTTTTGAAAAATATGGTTGTCACATTTTAGGTGCTCATCTATTGTTACACCTAGCAATTTGGCATGAGGGACGATTTCAATAGGAGAGTTGTTTTGGCTTAGAACTTGAAAAGTGGCTTGGTCAAAAGGGAAGGATTTTTTATGGTAGGGAGATTAATATTTTGGATTTGTTTGCATTTAGGGAAAGGTGGTTTTGGAGCATCCATGCCTTGGTTTTCGAGAAGGTGGCCTGGGTCTTTGTTAGAAGTCAGGGAGATTAGTGGCAGAATAGACTAAAGTTGGGTCGTCTGCATATTGGATTACTTTGGCATTGGTTATAGCAGAGTGTAATGTATTGATAAAAATATTGAACAGCATTGGACCAAGAATAGATCTCTGGGATACACCTGTGAGGGTATGGAGAAAGGGAGAGATACTTTTTCTCCATTTTACAGCCTGAGATCTGTCAGACAAGTAGCTTGAGAACCAGGAGATGGTACCTTGAGAGAGATTTAGGTTTGAAAGGTGGTTCAGTTGATGGGTGTGGGAAACAGTATCATATGCCTTGGAGAGATCCAGAAGCACTGTGGAGAGTAATTCCTTGGAATCTCAGGCACGGTTGAGTGTATCTAGGAAAGAGAGGACAGCTGATGTAGTGCTGTGTCCAGGTCAGAATCCATGTTGTGTTTGTGTAAGGAGATGGCTTTGGGTTAAGAAAGGCATACATTGGAAATGAACACATTTTTTCTAGGAGTTTGGAGACAGAGGAGAGTATCACTATGGGACAGAAATTGGAGATATTGGTGTTTTTACCACCTTTGTGAAGAGGTACAATATATGATGTATACCAGAGTTTGGGAATGTAAGATTCCTGTATGGATCTGTTGATTAAGATGCTAATAGGGAAAGCAATCCCATCAGCAGCAAGTTTAAGAAAAAACTGAAGGCATATCATCTGGGGCATTGGAGCAGGGTTTTAGTTTGGAGAGAAGTCTTTTTATGTAGTTGATAGATATGGGTTTAAGGTTGAAAATGGGGGGGTGCATTCAGTGGCTAGGGTGGTAGAGAAGGCGGCAGTACCCATAGAGAAAGAACTGTCATTAGGGAAGGTTTTGGTTAGTTCAGATATGGAGTCAATAAAGAAAGAATTGAATAATGAAGCTAATTCTTGATCAGATTTGCTGAGGTCTGGACAGGGATTATTTTTGGAGCCTGGATTGAGAAGTGCATTTACAGAGTTCCAGAATTGTTTAGGGTTTTTTGTATGGTTGGACTGAAGTTTGATATAGTAAGATTTTTTTGTCTCTCATGATTTGTTTTTTACAAGGTTACGAAGCTGAGCGTAATGAAGTAAGGTTTGGGGGAGTTTATTTTTCTTGTATGGTTTCCAGGATTTGTCCCTCTGGTGCATCAGTTGTTTGATGTCTTTGGTTAGCAATGGGGCAGTATTGTTTTTTTATTATTTTTGTTCTTATTGGTGCTAGATTGTTTACAGTATTTATTAAAAGTAGAATTAAATTAGTCAATGGCACTGTCAAGAGGAAGTGTTTTTAGGATGTTCCAATTCATTTGTTTGAGGGAGTTTGAGAATGTGTTGAGGTTAAAATTACTGAGGTTATGTGTGTGTATATATTGGTGTTGGTGCAAGGAGGATGAGGTTGAGCAGAGGGCAAAGGCAGGGATGTGGTCACTGATAGAGTCGGGTATGGTGCCAAAGTTAGTAATTTTTTTAAGGTGGGAGACTAGGATACAGTCAAGGTAGTACCTAGGGAATTGGATTTATTAGGTCTGGTTATACAATTAATTATTTGAGTGAATTTCAAGAGTCTGATTGATTGGGTAGGTGTAGAAGTGTTGATATATATAGTATATATTTCATTATTTATTTTGGTTGAGGCCCATAAGAGAATTTCTTCAAGGACTGGGATATTATTTCCTGGTGGGATGTATAGGGTGATAATACAGAGACTTTTATGGTTGTTCATTTTAGTGAGCATGCTACTAGTTCAGTGTTAGCAAATTGTGGAATAGGGTGTGGGTAAGGACAATGGAGAGCACATTAGAGTAGATTAAGGTGACACTGCCACCTTGTTTGTTTGTTCAGTCACACCTAAGGGCTTGAAAACCAGGGGGTAGTATTTCAGAGTCTGAGATCTGGGGTTTAAGCCATGTCTCAGAGATGCCTACAATGTCTGGTTGGTTATGGCTTAACCAGGCTTGAAATATGGATGCTTTGTTACAGAGACTTTGGACATTGACAGTATAGAGTTAAAGAGTTGTGTGTGTGAGGGGATGGTTAGAGAGAGGGGGGGGGGGTTATCTAGAGATGAGTTAGGTCCAGGACTGTGGATGTCACCAGCTAGGTGGAGGATATTGAGGAGAGATGGTATGATAGGTTTAGGTTTTATTTTATAGTGCAGGGGGAAGTGTGTTATGAGTTTAGTCATATGAAGTTTTATTGTGGTTGGCATAATTCATATTATAGAGGTGAAGGAAGTTAGGTTGAATCAAAGAGGGGGAGACTGAGTAGAAGCATTTCATTGTGGAGTGGTGATCTGTAATGTGTGGTGGGGTATAAGTGAATGGAGAAAAGGAAGGGGGGAGATAAGTTGTGGAATAGGAGGTAGCATGGTATAGGGGTATCAAGAGCATCAAAAAGGTTAGGGGGCTACTGAGGGTGTGGAAGAGTAGGGAGGGCATGGAGCTAATCAGGAGATAAAGTAGTGATTATGTGTTAGTGGACTGAGGAGGTTTGGGTTTAGCTAAGTCAGGGTTGGGAGGGTGATTAGTAGGATTATGGGAGTGTGTGATGTGTAGATTGTATGTGGGTGTGATAGAGAGGGGTTAGGCTAGAAATGTCGATGGACTGGATAGAGGATGCTGAGGCTGGGGAAACGGTTAAAATAAATGTTTGAGTGGTGGGGCCAGGTAGGAAGTGGGGGCAGGGTAGGGGAGCAGAGTGAGCCCGAGCAAAGAGAAGGGCAAATGGGAGGGTTGACCCAGTTCACAAAGGACAGACCTCTCAAAACCTATCTGTAGAAACAACAACCATACAGGTAAGCAGGCATTGAACTGTTTTAGCTGCCCAGTTAGCTGTAGGCAGGATGAAGGAGATAACAGCTATTTAATGCTGATGAGAGTAAGTAGTTCAGGCTGAAAAACTGAGTGTGGTCTAGGGGAACACTGATAAAAGGATTGAGGGCTGTACAGCCCTGAACACCTGTGCTTGCCACTACAGCGAGAGAGAGCAATGGCAGGGATATAAATAATATTTTACTAGTTTTGACACATACAGGTACTGTTATGGAAGGACCACAGCAGAGAACCAAGAGGAAGCCCAGCAGTTGAAGTTTAGCATTTCCATATTTCAATGGGAGCTGAGCTGCAGGGAAAAGCCTGTTTTATGGAGGCTTGCTTGCTTTTTTAATTGTTATTAATAATAATTCTGCAAAGCTCTAAATTCTGGCTGTCATCAGTTGGCCATCTTGGCTCCCCCCCTTGGAAGGGTTTTTTTTTGTTTTTGTTTTTTTTTTTGTTTTGGTTATCAAGTATTTCAATTTTCAGACAACAGTACTAGATGTAATCATGAAAAACCTGAGATTCAGCAACATTTACCACATCATGGTAGGCAATTGTGTGCAGCAACTAGAGATGTGCAGGGTATTCGTGATTCAGAGATATGCTGAGCATGAGCATGGAAGGTCAAACAACCTAGCAGCCTGCATTGTGTAAAAATGGCTGTATAAGGGCAAGGTAATATACTTCATTATTAAATGTAGGAATAAACAGATGCAGAAATAACATAACATAAATGATATAGTAAAGAAAATCAGAAAAATATATACTTTGTAACTACATGCACTTGCCCCAGAGCAATTTACCACAGTAAAATCCATGCATTATATAAGATCAGCCACTGAATGATATACAGGAAAACTGCAGCATTAACAACTCTGTATACACAGTAGACTGTACTCACTTCCGATTGTCAAAGTATTGTACGTCATCACTCTCAAAGGAGCCATGTCATCTAATCATGCCTTACATTTCATGCCCTTTATGACAATGAAGTTGTGGACCATGCAGACAGAGTTGCCATGCAGGAGTGGGTGGACATATATCACCCTCATCTACAGGCATATGAGACTCATCTACTTTCTTTTCCAGTGGATATCAAGGTGTGCATGGTTTGAGAATATTAGCTACATTCAACAACTAAATGGGCAAAATGGGAGCGATATATCAGGCATTTACCTTTGAGATACTCCACCATTTCCTCAATGTCATGCTACAGCATGTGGGGGAGCATATATGATTTCCATGTACCACAAAGGAGAGCCAATACTGTGTGGGTTTATTATGATATATGCCATATGCCTGAGGTACTGGGGACCATAGCCTGCACCCACATTGAAATAATGGCCTCAAATGATGAGTTGAGAAGAATGCACATTGACTGTAAAGCTTACTGCTCCATCAACTTTCAAGTACTTTTTAATGAATAGGGTTTAACCTACTATATGTATGCTGGCCTTCCAATCAATACCTACAGCTCCAACATATGGTGACCTACATCAATAGTTTCTGTGAGGCAATTTTCCCAAAAGGCATTTTATTGGCTATGCTGGATATGCCCTGCAGCCATGGTTGATGATACCAGTCATGTAAACACAGACCATGACAGAGAATGGCTACAACTATGCCCTGTCACAAACTTAGTCATCCTCAAACATGTATTTGGTTTACTGAAGGCCTGCTTTCACTGTCAGGATGATTTTAGTGGTTTCCTGCAGGATGTCCCTGGCACACGTACTAAGATGGTTCCTGTCTGTGTTATGGTACATAACTTAATATTGAGGAAACAGTTGAAGCTGGGAGTATGTATGCAGGAGGAACAAGTTCCACCATACCAGATAAAGTAGGATTAACACAATGAGGTGACATTGGAGGAGTTGGCACCATTGCAGAACAATAGCAGATGAAGGCAAAAAGTTAATGACGGACTCATAACTATGTGACAAATTAAGGCATACACAGAATATTAAACATGATATATGCAAACCTACAGTGGATATAAAAAGTGTACACACCCCTGTTAAAATGCCAGGTTTTTGTGATATAAGCAAATAGGACAACAATAAATCATTTCAAAATTTTTTCCACCTTTAACATGATCTATAATCTATACAATTAAATTGCAAAACAAACAAATCTGTTAGGGGGAAAAATAAAAAAATACAATAAGCTGGTTGCATAAGTGTGCACACCCTTAAACTAATAATTTGTTGAAGCACCCTTTAATTAAATTACAGCATTCCGTCTTCTTGGGTACACACCTTCTATCAATTAAAGAGACTGATTAACCCCAAATAAAATTTAGCTGTCCTAGGATTTTTCTGACATTTACTCAATTGCCTGCTACAGCAAAAGCCATGTTTCACAGAGAACTTACAAAGGATCAAAGGGATCTCATTTTTGAAAGGTATTAGTCAGGAGTAGGGTACACAACAATTTCCACAGCATTGGATATACTATGGAGCACAGTGAAGGCAGTCATCAAAAAGTGGAGAAAATATGGGACAACAGTGATGTTGCAAAGAACTTGACATCCTCGAAAATTGAGGAAAAGACAAGATGAAAACTGGTTAGGGAGGCTGCTAAGAGACCTACAGCAACAGTGAAGGAGCTGTAGGAATTTCTGGCAAGTACTGGTTGTGTACTACATGTGACAACAATCTCCCGTATTCTCCATATGTCTGGACTATGGGGTAGGGTTGTAAGACAAAAAGTCTTTTCTTACAGAGAAAAACATCCAGGCCCAGCTAAAATTTGCAAAACAATACACCAAGACTCCCAAAAGCACATGGGAAAATGTGTTATGGTCTGATGAGACCAAGGATGAACTTTTTGGCTACAATTCCAAAAGGTACATTAGGCAGAAAAACAACACTTTGCATCACCAAAAGAACACCATCCCCATGGTGAAGCATGGTAGTGGCAGTATCATGGTTTGGGGTTATTTTTCTTCAGCTGGAACTGGGGCTTTAGTCAAGGTGGAGGGAATTATGAACAGTTCCAAATACCAGTCGCTTTTGGCACAAAACCTTCAGGTGTCTGCTAGAAAGCTGAAGATGAAGAAGACTTTCACTTTTCTATTTATTTTATTTATTTATTTGTCTGTTTATTTCCAGTTTGATGATCAGGGACATCTACTGGGCCCAAGGAGCCCATTTTCAGTGGAGGCCTGGGGAGAAAAGCTCCAACAATACAAAATATAGTGGGATGAAAAATACAATGCAAAATACAGTAGGATACAAATTCAAGTAGACACAGAATATAGGTACACAGCAAATGCAAAGTAGAAATACAAAATATAGGGTCTATATCATTAGTCCGAACGCAGAATTGTCTGAATGCCGAAACTTTGAATTGGGAAGTTTGAAATCTCGAAATACCAAAGCCGCGGTGGGCTGCTTCTGTGGCTTTGCTATTTCCTCCACTGTGGTGCGATCTTGGAGTTGGTATATTTAAGTAGGGGAGATGTGGGGGGCAAAGCCCCCCCCCACATTAGGAAGAGTTTGAATTGTTTGGCTTTTTTTCGTTTTTGTACCGGAACAGCGCTTTTTTTTCCCCTAGGAAAAAAAAATCGCTGTTCTGAGTGAAGTTCTTGAATTTTGAACTTCTGGGTTAGATATTTACATAGTCAAACTTATGACAGTTTGACTATGTGATATAGACCCCAAATATATACTGTTTAAAGAAAAATATTTACAAAACTGGTCTAAAAACAATTGTAGCTATTGAGTTGAGGACATTAGTAACTTTGAAGCCATGTTTATAATAGCATATTGGAACAAGCAAGATTTTCTAGCTATGAGAGGTTGCAATGTAGAAAAAGATAGTATATTGGTGACAGTTATTATTCCTTTTGTAGAGAAAGTTGGTATAGAGCTTAGGTGTCTAAGGGTTGGGGGTGAGCTAGGTTGGGAGAATCCAGGTACATTTCCAGATAGAGGAGAGGTAGGAATGAAGCTGAGTTTTAAAAATTTTCCACATTCTCCATTGCCCTTAAGGTAGGAGGAAGAGAATTCCATTTTTTGGCTAAGGAAAAAGAGAGGAGAAGTTGTCCAGGTGTACGGTTAGGTTTATGGACAGTAATTAAATTTTGGTGAGCCGACCTAAGAGTTCTATTAGGGGTGTAAGGGATTAGGATGTTTATAAGGGCAGGGCATCTGGTAGGGTTGAACAGTAGTCTATGGGCTGTGATGAGTTGGAGGTAGTCCAGATAGCTTGGGAGTTCTAGCCAATTTAGAGAGTGAAGGGCAATACAGTGATGGGAGGTGTTTTTGGAGTTAGTGGCAAATTTGGAAATTTTGTTATAGCAGATTTTTATAGAAGTGATGGGTGCAGATAGGTTGGTTAATATGGGTGTGCAGTACATTAGGAAGGGAAGGAGGTAAGTGGAGGCAAGAGTATGTCTAGTATGGCGTGACAGGAAGTGATTGTTCCTGTATAGCATATCAAGTTTTTGGTGGGTTTTCTTTATGTTTTGAAAAATATGGTTGTCACATTTTAGGTGCTCATCTATTGTTACACCTAGCAATTTGGCATGAGAGACGATTTCAATAGGAGAGTTGTTTTGGCTTTGAACTTGAAAAGTGGCTTGGTCAAAAGGGAAGGATTTTTTATGGTAGGGAGATTAATATTTTGGATTTGTTTGCATTTAGGGAGAGGTGGTTTTGGAGCATCCATGCCTTGGTTTTCGAGAAGGTGGCCTGGATCTTTGTTAGAAGTTCAGGGAGATTAGTGGCAGAATAGAATAAAGTTGGGTCTTCTGCATATTGGATTACTTTGGCATTGGGTATAGCAGAGTGTAAATTATTGATAAAGATATTGAACAGCATTGGACCAAGAATAGATCTCTGGGATACACCTGTGAGGGTATGGAGAAAGGGAGAGATACTTTTTCTCCATTTTACAGCCTGAGATCTGTCAGACAAGTAGCTTGAGAACCAGGAGATGGTACTTTGAGAGAGATTTAGGTTTGAAAGGTGGTTCAGTTGATGGGTGTGGGAAACAGTATCATATGCCTTGGAGAGATCCAGAAGCACTGTGGAGAGTAATTCCTTGGAAGCTCAGGCATGGTTGACTGTATCTAGGAAAGAGAGGACAGCTGATGTAGTGCTGTGCCCAGGTCAGAATCCATGTTGTGTTGGTGTAAGGAGATGGCTTTGGGTTAAGAAAGGCATACGTTGGAGATGAACACATTTTTTTCTAGGAGTTTGGAGATAGGGGAGAGTATCACTATGGGACAGAAATTGGAGATATTGGTGTTTTTACCACCTTTGTGAAGAGGTACAATATATGATGTATGCCAGAGTTTGGGAATGTAAGATTCCTGTATGGATCTGTTGATTAAGATGCTAATAGGGAAAGCAATCCCATCAGCAGCAAGTTTAAGAAAAACTGAAGGCATATCATCTGGGGAATTGGAGCAAGGTTTTAGTTTGGAGAGAAGTCTTTTTATGTAGTTGATAGATATGGGTTTAAGGTTGAAAATGGGGGGTGCATTCAGTGGCTAGGGTGGTAGAAAAGGCGGCAGTACCCATAGAGAAAGAACTGTCATTGGGGAAGGTTTTGGTTAGTTCAGATATGGAGTCAATAAAGAAAGAATTGAATAATGAAGCTAATTCTTGATCAGATTTGCTGAGGTCTGGACAGGGATTGTTTTTGGAGCCTGGATTGAGAAGTGCATTTACAGAGTTCCAGAATTGTTTAGGGTTTTTTGTATGGTTGGACTGAAGTTTGATATAGTAAGATTTTTTTGTCTCTCGTGATTTGTTTTTTACAAGGTTACGAAGCTGAGCGTAATGAAGTAAGGTTTTGGGGAGTTTATTTTTCTTGTATGGTTTCCAGAATTTGTCTCTCTGGTGCATTAGTTGTTTGGTGTCTTTGGTTAGCAATGGGGCAGTATTGTTTTTTATTATTTTTGTTCTTATTGGTGCTAGATTGTTTACAGTATTTATAAAATTAGAATTAAATTAGTCAATGGCACTGTCAAGAGGAAGTGTTTTTAGGATGTTCCAATTCATTTGTTTGAGGGAGTTTGAGAATGTGTTGAGGTTAAAATTACTGAGGTTATATGTGTGCAAGGAGGATGAGGTTGAGCAGAGGGTAAAGGCAGGGATGTGGTCACTGATAGAGTCGGGTATGGTGCCAGAGTTAGTAATTTTTTTAAGGTGGGAGACTAGGATACAGTCAAGGTAGTACCTAGGGAATTGGATTTATTAGGTCTGGTTATACAATTAATTATTTGAGTGAATTTGAAGAGTCTGATAGATTGGGTAGGTGTAGAAGTGTTGATATATATAGTATATATGTTTCATTATTTATTTTGGTTGAGGCCCATAAGAGAATTTCTTCAAGGACTGGGATATTATTTCCTGGTGGGATGTATAGGGTGATAATACAGAGACTTTTATGGTTGTTCATTTTAGTGAGCATGCTACTAGTTCAGTGTTAGCAAATTGTGGAACAGGGTGTGGGTAAGGGACAATGGAGCGTACATTAGAGTAGATTAAGGTGACACTGCCACCTTGTTTGTTTTTTCAGTCACACCTAAGGGCTTGAAAACCAGGGGGTAGTATTTCAGAGTCTGAGATCTGGGGTTTAAGCCATGTCTCAGAGATGCCTACAATGTCTGGTTGGTTATGGCTTAACCAGGCTTGAAATATGGATGCTTTGTTACAGAGACTTTGGGCATTGACAGTATAGAGTTAAAGAGTTTTGTGGGTGAGGGGGTGGTTAGAGAGAGGGGGGTTATCTAGAGATGAGTTAGGTCCAGGACTGTGGATGTCACCAGCTAGGTGGAGGCTGTTGAGGAGAGATGGTATGATAGGTTTAGGTTTTATTTTATAGTACAGGGGGAAGTGTGTTATGAGTTTAGTCATATGAAGTTTTATTGTGGTTGGCATAATTCATATTACAGAGGTGAAGGAAGTTAGGTTGAATCAAAGAGGGGGAGACTGAGTAGAAGCATTTCATTGTGGAGTGGTGATCTGCAATGTGTGGTGGGGTATAGGTGAATGGAGAGAAGGAAGGGGGGAGATAAGTTGTGGAATAGGAGGTAGCATGGTATAGGGGTATCAAGAGCATCAAAAAGGTTAGGGGGCTACTGAGGGTGTGGAAGAGTAGGGAGGGCATGGAGCTAATCAGGAGATAAAGTAGTGATTATGTGTTAGTGGACTGAGGAGGTTTGGGTTTAGCTAAGTCAGGGTTGGGAGGGTGATTAGTAGGATTATGGGAGTGTGTGATGTGTAGATTGTATGTGGGTGTGATAGAGAGGGGTTAGGCTAGAAATGTCGATGGACTGGATAGAGGATGCTGAGGCTGGGGAAATGGTCAAAATAAATGTTTGAGTGGTGGGGGCAGGTAGGAAGTGGGGGCAGGGTAGGGGAGCAGAGTGAGCCCGAGCAAAGAGAAGGGCAAATGGGAGTGTTGACCCAGTTCACAAAGGACAGACCTCTCAAAACCTATCTGTAGAAACAACAACCATACAGGTAAGCAGGCATTGAACTGTTTTAGCTGCCCAGTTAGCTGTAGGCAGGATGAAGGAGATAACAGCTATTTAATGCTGATGAGAGTAAGTAGTTCAGGCTGAAAAACTGAGTGTGGTCTAGGGGAACACTGATAAAAGGATTGAGGGCTGTACAGCCCTGAACACCTGTGCTTGCCACTACAGCGAGAGAGAGCAATGGCAGGGATATAAATAATATTTTACTAGTTTTGACACATACAGGTACTGTTATGGAAGGACCACAGCAGAGAACCAAGAGGAAGCCCAGCAGTTGAAGTTTAGCATTTCCATATTTCAATGGGAGCTGAGCTGCAGGGAAAAGCCTGTTTTATGGAGGCTTGCTGTGGGAAAAAAACATGGGAGACAGAACAAATATCAATTAAAAAAAATGAAAGGCAGACAATTGGAATTTGTGAGAACAGCATGCGCAGGAGGTAGAGAGAAGCAGAGACAACTTGAATATGCAACACCACAATACAGTTCAATTTCAAGTATAAGCTTTGTGGCGAATATACAGAGTAAACCCCTTGTGGTGTGACTGTGCTGTATCAGACACTTGTGTTTAAATGTAAATATCTCCTTGCGCTACTTATGAAATTAGACTACTGCACATAGATGGGCCACATGGTTAGATTATAGCATCCATTAGTATAAAGGAGTTCAGAAAAAGGATAATAATGGCTTATGTATCAAGCTAGCAATTTGTATAGAGCAGAGCTTGTAGATTACAGAGCAAGCACATTGCAGTTTAGGACACACAGCGACTCTTTCGCTTAAACCAATTAGAGAAACTAAAATCTAATCAAGCCGTTTTTTATATCACATTCAGTAGCATTGAGCTAATGCACAGACCCTATCACACTACAATGCACTAGTGAAAAACTCAAACCTTAAAACAAGCTGTTCATAACATGTACAGCAGCATGCACTCAAGGAATTAATGTAACATGGATATTCAACACTATGACCCCAAGCATACATCCAAATCAACAAACGAATGGCTTCACCAAAAGAAAATTAAAGTATTGGAATGACCCATTCAGAGCCCAGACCTAAATGCAATAGAAAATCTGTGGGGTGACCTGAAGAAGGCTGTGCACAAGAGATGCCCTTGCAATATGACAGATTTGGAGCATTTCTGCATGGAAGAGTGGGCAAATATTGCCAAGTCAAGATGTACCATTCTGATAGACTCCTACCTAAGAAGACTGAATGTTGTAATTAAATCAAAAGGTGCTTCTACAAAGTATTAGTTTAAAGGGACAATCCCAGGGATTTTTTGTTTTGATTCAGCCTTTGTTTACTTTTCAAGTTTGCCTTTCTGAGCATGCTCACCTGTGGCTGAGGGGGGGTAGGGGAAGTGTGCCTGCAGGAAGCTTCAAAGGAGTTAGCCACATTCCATCTCAAATTGCAGCTCTACTGACAACAGCTTTCCATGTGAGCCATTCATTGGTGTAATCTGTGCATTTTATCCATTCAGAAAAGTAGCTTTTCAGACATTTTACGACCAGACTGCTGCTGCTACTCTAGAAAGCACAGCAGTAATGCAATTCTTATAAAGAGACATTATTTTGTTTCTAAAATCTGTTGTTTACCAGACTATTTTGTTTACCTTTTAGTGTAGTGTAAGTCACATATTCACACAGAGTCAGAATTTTCAGACAAGCTTGTGTGCATACTGCAGGTTAGATTTCACAAACTTCACTGTTGGATGTTTATGATAGGAACTGCTTAGAATTTACAGTTTATTGTTTTGTACTTCCCCCTCCCCTACCCAGAGACTATTAGTTGAATGACTGGTTTAGCATTAGCCTGAGATGCTATCTAGTCAAACTCAAACCTGCATCCTTTGCAGCAGTGAAATTAAATCTTTAGTATGTGCTTGCTTTTTGTAAAACTTAGTGGAAAGCTTATCCCAACTTAGGCAATTGTATTTTCTTTTGTTTGCTTTTGTTTTATGTTAGTTGCTACATGCTTTTTCCCTTCACTGGTAATTATTTGTCATATGTTCTGCAACAGTGTTGCTTATTAGTGCATGTACTCATGCAGACATATATTTATAACACAGTTTCTCCACATTTCACAGGAAGCATTGCTTTGGACATTTTCGTCTTGGAAACAAATCCCCTGAGTTGCAAATATCCTAAGATTCTAGAAGAATAAAATCTTATAATAATAGTAAAAAAAACAATGTCAGACAACTGTGAAATTGAATCTTGTTACTGTACTAAAAGTATTTTCCCATTAGGTGACACCCTTCATGAATCACTCGCAGTGACTGTCTGTATAATATGGATTCCATTCCACTGAATTTATTTTCTTTATCTTTATCTTTCCTGCATTGTGGTAAAATGTTTTGATCGTTCACTCTTTTGCTGAATATTTGACTGCAGTAGAGTTGCACTGGTTACCATTTGAAAGTTGAGGTAAATGCAGTCTCTCTATTTCCCTATCTGTGTGCATAAGTATGTATGAAATATGTAATCTAAGTTTATATTCATGTGGTTGTAAAACCACAGCCTTGCTATGTCTTACTGACCGGCTTGTAATTCAAGGCATTCTTGACTGTCAGTCAAATTTGTATATGCTGGATGTTTAATTGCTGTTTGTCTTTCGGCTTTTTCCTGTAAGGTCACCACAGCGGAACTCCGTCCACTAATGATTGGCAGTAGATTTTATGAAACGCCGAGGTGCCAACTCAACGCCCAACCTTCAACAAAGGCTCGCCCATTTATGCACGCATGTCTTTCGAACGCTACCCAACTGCGGGGAGGACATGCAGACTCCACACAGAAGGCACTGCCAAGCCAAGCTGAGAATCGAACGGGAGAACCTCTTACTGTGAGGTAACCACACTACCACTGTACCACTGTGGAATCATGCTGGATATTTAATAATGTGTGTATTTTATTAGACCTTTGTATGCAGCGACCTACTTGTTGCAGGCTGGATATGTAATAATGCGTGCATTTTATTAGGCTTTGTCATGCAGTGCACCTACTTGTTTTAATGGTATACTTCACCTGTAATATTGGAATTCACATAACTTTTCTCAAACTTGCCTTTTTTGCAACTTAAATGGCTGTGCTGATGAGACCACTTACCCCCTTATCAAGAAGGAAATAGATAATAATTTAAAGAAATAAATGCATATGCCATGTCATTATGTGTTTATCATATGCATTGCTTTGGTTGATTAAAATGGATTTGCTGTATATCTTTGTTATAGATCAATATATATATATATATATATATATATATATATATATATATATATATATATATATATATATATATATGTGTGTGTGTGTGTGTGTGTTTTTATTTATTTTCTTATTTGACATTTGTTATAACTGAGACAAAGGCCCATTTCAGTGGAGACCCATAAAAAAGGCTAAAAAAATGCACACGCACACACACACACATGCAAAAACCTCTCTCTGAATTTGTTTGTGTCTCTGTTTATATACACAGATGTACACACACCTCTACATGTGGTGTGTTTGTGAATATATATACATGCAGACACTCATTCACTGTCATGCAGGAGGCATTTTGACTAAGGTGACAGTATAGCTACTCCTTACAACATTCGTGCCACTGACCCTTTATTGCTAGTTTTACAAGTAATAGTTTTTTTTTCCATTCGCCATATGCCACTTGACAACAATATTAAAAGTGTGGTTCAGACTATAGAAACTACAGATCCATAAGCTTAACCAGCCTTATCTGTAAGGCCATGGAACAAATCATCATGAACCCTATAAATAAGGACATAGATGACCTCCATACCCTTAATAGGACACATTTGCTTTTGTCAAAGAGGTCATACCTGTTAAACCTGGTAGACTTCTTCAAAAGCATCACCAAGGTGAGGCATAAATGAAGACTAATCTGTGCATACAACCTACCTTGACTTAGCAAAGGCCTTCAATACACTCCCACATTCAGGCACCACTGATAAACTCTCCCAGTTGAATATAAACCTTTACATTGTCAGGTATGTTGCTAACCATCTGACTTTCAGATAACACTCAGTCAAAATTGGGGACTTTACCTCGACCAGCAGAGCTGTCAGCAGTGGAGGTCAGTGCTGTGCCCCCTATTGTTTAGAATATACTTCTCAGAACTTCAGGCCAAAACTGAGGGCCTGTGCCTAACTTTGCTGATGACTGCAAATTAGGTGTAATCATTTTATGCCCAGAAGATGTCAATATACTTTTAGAAGGACTTACACAAATGAATGATTGGTGTCAAAGCCATGGACTCCAACTCAGTGCTAAAAAATGCATTATCATCCCATTCGGTAAAAATTATATCCATGCAGACTACCATATAGATAATAATACCCTTAGTAACAACTCAGCACTGATAGAATTGGTAATGCAAGCTGACTGTAGCCTAATCTTTGACCACCATGTGTCTACTGTGGTAAGGAAGGCCTTCTACATTGCTCACCTCATTAGCAAAGGCACTGCTTCAAGAGCAAAACAGGTCATAACTCCCCTGTACTCGACCCTCATTAGGCCAATAACTGAGTACAATGCTCCCTTAGTATGTACCTCACCTGGCACCTGCAGCAACTTGAGAGACCCCAGAGATTTCTAACCAAGAAATTACAGGGTCTCCATCACATGTCATGCATTGACAGACTCAAGTCATTGTCACTGTACTCAGTAGCATACAGACTACTTAGAGAAGACTTGTGCCTGGCCTATACAGCAATCTCAGATCCAAACTTAATTGAAATACTGCATATCCGCAAGACTAATGGGATAAGGGTCACTTGCTCCAGGGACCTTTACCTGGCCTTCAACATAAATAGAACCTGCTGGAGAGACAGATATGTCTCTGAGGTTGCTACTCCTCATGAATAGAAAACCAGTTCACATCAAACAGAGCCCCTCTATGAGCCTGTTTATGTGTAGCCCGGATGACTGGATGGGAAACCATAAATTTCTTGCCAGGATTTCACCTATGATCCTCCTAGATATGTGCAGCCATTGTTAACTAAGATTTTGAGTTTAGGCTAGATCCTTTATATTGGGTTTCTCTAGTATTATATAGGGTACACATGGAAAGGCTTATAAAGACCTTTGGGTCAGTATCCTAGTAACCACCAATGAACCTATCAAGTAACAAGAGTATTCTTTCCTTCAGTCACCTAAGTTTTTAGAGATCGTAATCTTACTTGAGTGTTGGCACACTCTCATACTGCACTGGATTTTTTTTTTCAGGATAACTGTTGCCATATTCCTAAGAATTGGCTCGGGAGAGCAACTTAGGAGAAAGCAAGCTCAGCAGTAGGTGGCCAAGAGTAATTACATGTAAACATTAATTGCCACTACATAGTTTGAGTTATTCCTGGATATACAAACAGAAGGCAAACAAGGCACTCCAAACTCAAAATCGGGAAACAGATGTATAGTTCAGGCAGGGAGCAATCAACAAAAAGGTGAGGTGAAGAATACTTGAACATTCTAAAA
>NC_056745.1:368038565-368105872 GCF_019279795.1 Protopterus annectens
TTTTCCTGGTGTTGCAGTATTCCTGCTTTAAAGGTTGCTTTTGCACATTTATCAAGACCAAATGGCATTCTTGTATCATCTGAAAAAATGTTGACAACTTGCAGGTGTGCTTTCAGTTCCTCATCTGATGAGCTACACAGTTTTAAATCATTGACAAAAAGAAGATGAGAAGTCTTTACACTTTGTTGTTTTCTAGGAGCCAAATTATAGCCATGGCCTAAACTGTTAAGTAGACATCTTAATGGGTTAAGGGCAAGGCAGAATACAACAGTGACAAAGTCACCCTGGACTATCCCCCTTTGAATTTTTATCCCTGGCATAACAATTTGTCCTTTATCATGGCGTAATTGCAAAGTGGTCTGCCACTGTTTCATGGTCACTGTAATGTAGTCAATGCTGGGTATATCTTATACATTTTTAAGCACTCTTTTATCCATAAATGTGGTAGATTCTTCCCCTTTTTACAGTTCTCCATTATGACTTTTTTAACAGCTAATGATCCTTTGTTCCATATGACTTTCTTTTATTGCCCTTTGTTCTACTGCCATAATTGAGTTTTCATATAAACTCTGATGGCATCAATTCCCATGTATAGTTTATACATTGTCAGAAAGCAAGTTACTGGTCTGTAATTTTTAGTGTAGCTTGCAGATTCACTCTTAAGTAGTAGCATATTTTTTTCCTGTTGTTAACCAGGTTGGTGTCTGCTCAGGGTGTGCATATAAATAGTTCTTACTCATGGCTAAATCTTTGTGCAAAGATGTTAATACTTTCAGCCAAAAGTTAGGTACTGCATCTGAGACTAGGGTTTTCCAATTAGAGGCTTTTTTAACTTTGTTTCAATCTCTCTGGTTGTTAATTCATCCCATTTCATATCCTGCACCTTTAAACCACTTGTTCTTTCTTTAACTTTTTCTATCCATTTAGCATCTTTGTTATGTTCCACAGGATCTTCATAGATACTTCCCCAAAATGTATCTATTTCTTCTTTTTTTGGCGGTCTTTCAATTCCTTTTACCTTATATTATTATATTCTGTATAAAACTTTTTGGGTCATCAATAAATTGCTTATTTTGTACTTTTCCTTTTTATTTATCTTCTAAGTTCATAGGTTCATAGGTTCATACTAGGCTGTCTGCCCTAGGGCATTTATAAGCCTAGCCAGAGTGTGTTTGGCTTTCGCCACCCATTTTAAATTAATTCTGCTATGCCCTTTTTCAAGGTTAGTATACTGTGCCTCTGTCTAACAGTGACACAAAAGTGATACCCGGGGTAAACCTACGATCTCCCATCCACTCATCAAGATTCCTCTTGAAGAGAGTCAATGAGGGACTCTGCCTAACCTGGACTGGGATTTTATTCCAGAGTGAAGGGAGCCTCTGGGTTATGAATCTGTCCCTCCAGCATGTCCTATTTATTTCAGTGCTGAGGTTCAAGTCTCTTGAGCGCGTAGCTCGATGGGACTTGGATTTTCTGAGGTGCAGCATATCCATTAATTCCGGGTTGGACATGGCTTTATACGTCAGGCACAGATCGCCTCTGAGCAGGTGGTATGCCACTGAATAGAGCTGGAGTTTCTTTAACCGGCAGCATATGGCATCTGTTTGAGCCTTTGATCCTCTTGGTGAGGTACTTTTGGGGTCTTTCCAGTTGCTGCAGGTGTCTGGTGAGGTACATCACAAAAGGGGCATTGTACTCAATTATGGGCCTGATGAGGGATGAGTAAAGAGGCACGATGACCTCCCCTGATCTAGATGTGAATCCCTTCATGATTAGGTGGGCTATATAAAATGTTTTTCTAACTACTTTGGCCACGTGGTTGTCAAATGAGAGATTGCTAGCAACTTGGGTCCTCAGGTCCCTAATTACTTCTTCCTTACTTAATGGATTACCACCTATGTGGTAATTTGTGGGCACTTTGTTTTTGCCAAAGGGGATGACTATACACTTTTTGGCATTTAGCTTGAGACCATGGCTCTGGCACCAGTTGTCTGTTTCTATGAGGCCCTTTTGGAGGATGCTTGTGTCGGCTGGAGAGTCGATTATGGCGCCCAGTTTGCAGTCATCTGCGAACCTGGTCAGCCACAGTCCTTCCTTGTTGGCCTGTACCTCCGAGAAATATATACCGAACAAAAGAGGTCCCAGGACTGAGCCTTGTGGGCACCACTTGTAACTGGTTTGGAGTCTGACATGGCTCCAGCAATTCTAACCATGTGGGTTCTGTCCTTGAGCCAGTTTGCAACCCATCTAGTGACATAGGGGTTTATATTTAAGCTGGTGAGCTTATCTATAATGCCCGAGTGGGGTATTGTATCGAAGGCTTTTGCGAAGTCCAGGTAGGCTGTGTGGACCACCTTCCCCTCGTCAATGGAGTTGGTGACTGTTTCAAAGAAATTGACCAGGTTTAAGAGGCAGGATCTGCCCTTAACAAAGCCGAACTGGGTAGGATCCAGTGTCTGTAGGTCCCCAATATCTTTATTTATGAGGTCCATGATGATCCTTTCCATAGCTTTGCAGACCAAGCTAGTCAGGCTTATGGGGCAATAGTTTCCAGGATCTGTTGAGGCACCACCTTTGTGGAGAGGGACCACTGTTGCTGTACGCCACTCTTTGGGTACATATCCTGTAGTAAGGCTAAGATTGAACAGTAGTTTTATGTTTGGGTTTAGCTCATCTTGGAGTTCATGTAGGGCCGGAGTCGGGACACCGTCTGGTCCCATTGATGCTGTGTTTTTTGCTTTGGAGAGGGCGGCTCTTACCTGAGCATCTGAGATGTCAGGGGGGGGCAACACACTGCTGGGATAGATATTTGCCCTTTTGGTGGGGGGGGGGGTGGGAGAAGTTTGCGCTGAACCTGTCAGCTAGGATGTTGGCAATGTCTGTGGGTTTGGTGTATTTTTTGTCATTTTGGACTAATTCTGAGCATATCTGGGAATTCCCACCCAGGTTCCTGACATAACTAAAGAAAGCCTTGTGATTATCCTTAGTGTCCTGTGCAGTTTTTCTCTCGAAGTTGGCCTTAGACGATTTTATGAGTGCCCGTAGTTTTTTGCTAATACTGATCAGAGATGCCTTCCCTTTTTGGGATTTTGCTCTATCATGTAGTAGCTTCCTCCTTCTATTGTATAGTTTGTTTATGGCTGGGGTCCACCAGACAGGACATCTGCCTTTGGAGGATTGGGTCTTGGTTTTATTTGGGATTGCATGATCCCTGCATTCCTGAAGGTGTTCATAGAATGCGTTTATAAAGGATTCTGCGGTCTGGGCGTATTTTCCACAGGCCGGGGCTTTGAAGGATTCCACTTTGGTTTTGAGGAGTGTGAAATTTGCTTTAGAGAAGTTTTCACTGTGGTTTTCTGGGCAGGGGTGGGGTCGGGATGTGAATATCCAGTGAGATTAGTTTATGGTCTGATCTTACCAGTGAGGGATACACTTCTGGTCTGGAGCATAGAGTCCCCATGTTGGTGATGATCAGGTCCAGTATATTTTCTCTCTTGTGGGAGTGGTAAAAGTTGTTCCATAGCATTTGAGTTTATAAATTCTAGGAACCTTTGGGCTAGTGTTGGAGCTAGAGTAATGCTCCCAGTCTATGTTTGGGTAGTTGAAGTCCCAATATAATGGTGTTTGGAGAGACCTTCATATTTTCCAGTGTTCTCAGGAAGGCCGAGTGGGGTTCCTGGGTTTGGGAGGGTGGTCTGTAGCAGGCTATAAACAGGAAGGCAGTTTTACCCACTGTTAGTTGCACATGGATAGTCTCTGATGCTTCGTGCTGTGCCACCAACCTGGAGGTGTGGGTATCTTTGATGAATATTGATACTCCCCCTCCTTTTGTGGTTCGGTCCAAGTTTTGGGGCCAAAAAGCATGGTATGAGGTATAATCTGGTAGTGCTGGGGTGCTCTCAGGAGCCTTGAACCAGGTTTCTGTTACTGCACAGATGTCGATGTTCTCCATGCTAAGGAGAGTTTCGAAAAGTGCATCTTGAGGTTTAGACTTCTGACGTTGAGCAGCATTACTCTTAGTTTCTTATCCCTTGTGATACCTATGGAGGTGGGTTTGTCTTTTGAGCCTTGCCTAAAAAAGGCACTATGGGGGTGGCAAGTGCCTTTACCAATATCCAAAAGCCCAGGGGTGACAGGTGCAAGCCGTCCCTAGCGAAGCATCGTGGCTTGTCGAGCATGTCATCCCAGGCTGTTTTTCCACCTGTGCTGAAATTTTTAGTTTATTATTTGTAATAGTGTATGATAGATCCTGATCTGTTCTAATACATTTGCATTGCTTTTATCACATCGATCTTTCTTAATATTTTTGTTGATCTAATCCCTCTTCTATAGTCTTCTAACAGTGGCACTTCTTGTCTTAATTGCTTTATAATTTTGTCTGATATTTCCTTGATGGCATTTGATTTCTCCCCTTCTTTCCTTCACTGCCCTGTGTTATTGTGGTAGAACTTTATCAATTATTAATTTAGCTGCACAGTAATATATCCTGTTTACTTCTGATGTTAAGTTGTCAATCTCGCCTTCATTCTTGCTGGATGGGTTCGGAGCCGATCCTCGGCTCCAACTCGGCCACTTACTAAAGCTCGAGAGCTAATTTTACCGGCTCGAGGCAACCCCATATCCCATGATGCTAGGCGATAACCACCCAGATCTCGTTTGCCGCTTTAAACATGCGAGTGCTTTTACTGGCTCTTGGTAAGTTTTGAAATTAAAGACTTTTAGTCACCCTTTTTTGTCTTAGTTCCCACTCCTTTTATTGTTTTAACTTTTAACGGTTAATTTTAAACCCTATTCCCCATTAGTACCTTGTATTCCCCTTATCCCAGTTATATATCCCTTCCCCTAGGTTAGGCCTTAAGCCTGCCCCTTTCCTAATTCTTGTCAGGGATTCTGTGGAGTGTTTGGGTGTGTTAGTATCCCTGTTTTTTATTGTTTATATTTGGATTGGGTGTTTGTGTGTTTTTTACTCTGGTGCTCCCTCGACACTGATATGTTGAAGGACACAAAGGTCTCAGGCTTCATGAAGTGTGACTCGTGCTGTCAGAAAATGTCTCTGACAGACGCTCACACTTCTTGTGTTTACTGCCTGGGACCCCTGCACCTGCAGGACTCTTGTTCTGTGTGCCACGCATTCAGCCCAAGAGTCCTGCAGGAGCGCAGGAACAAATTAATATTGAGGGGCTTGTTAAAGCCCGAGAGCTCCCCGACTAAGTCTGCGCCGGGGAAGCCCTCGAAGCCAGCCAAACCGTCGGCTCCGAGTCCCATGCTGGCTCACCTTCTGTGACAAGATCGGCTCCGGCCGGAGCCGATCCTTCTGTGTCACAGCTTCCAGTATCGGCTCCACTCGGCGCCAATACCGCTGAATCTTTGCACTCACGGTCGGCTCCGGCTGGAGCCGACGTATCCTCGGCTCCTTCGGCTCCATCCACCTCCAGAAAGAGGCCAAGATCCCCATCGTTGGAGTCTATCCATTCAGCTCCGAGATCACCCCTGCTCTCGGAGCGGAGCCATCGGAGCCGATCTTCTCGGTCATCTAGGCTTTCTGACCATGACCTTGAGAGAGTGGTGAGTAGGCTATTAAAGTCTCAGGCATTGGCCAAAATGCTCCATAGCCTGTCTCATCAGATGGTAGCTATTACAAATCCACCGATTATTCCTCCTTCGACTCTCCCCCAGAGTTCGGAGCCGGAGCTCCTCGGAGCCATTACTGTTGTGGCGTCGGAGCTGATACCTCCCCTTCGGCTCCGTCGTCCTCTGCTCCGATCTCCTCCTTGATGCCTTCATTGGAGGGATCCGGGCGTCTGGTCTCTCGCCGGCTCCGAGGGGGCGAGTGGCATCGGACCCTTGTCCGACCCCGTTCTCCCTCTCGGAGCGTCGGTGCTGGTGAGCTTGGCCCCGACATTGGCCTCGGAGCTGTCCCTGTCAGTGCGGCCTGGGGTTCCTACCTCTTCGGAGCAGGAGCCCTCTGGCCTCTCTGATGGGGGAGCCTTCAAGGTGATGAGGAGTGTACTAGCCCCAGGGCATAGTCAATGGTCAGTTCCATCAGCTCCTCTCACTACAGTGCCTGCTGACGTCTCTTCCCACTCTCTTGCTCCCGGGCCCAGAGATCCAATGCCTCAGGTTTCCCCACTGGGAATATCTTCCTCTTCCGAGACTTCTCCTGACCCGTCAGGTGAGCCTCCGCGTAAGAGGACATGTAAGAGGAAACATCTGGACTCCCCCCGAGTCTATTACATCCGATACCGACTTGGATGAGCCAGAGGGATCCCCTAGGTCCCCCTCTGAGGATGTCTCTTTCTCAGACATCCTTGAAATCCTTAAACAGAGGGGGAACTGGCCTTCCCTTAATCTTTCCGAGGACGAGTCGGTTTACCTGGAGGCATTTGGTTCTCGACCCTCCACCTCCTGGGTGTCTCCGCCTTTCAACCCCCTTATGGAAGTAGTGGCTTGGAAGGCGTGGACAGCCCCAGATTCAGTGGAACCCACTCCTCGGAGGCCTTCTAAATTCGTTACGGCCCCAGTTGATAGACAATTCTTGACAAAAGGTGTCCCGGTTGATGCCATGGTGGTGGCTGCAGCCACCAAGAAGGAACTAGCCGATCCTTCAGTACCTATCCATCCTCCTAACAAGGATTCTAGGACTATGGTAGGTACAGTAAGCGGATGTTTTCTTCAGCGACCTTTGCCATGAGATCACTGAATTACTTGTGTCACTTCACCCGCCTTCAGAGAGATGTTCTCAAAGAGTTGGGTGAAGTTTTACAGGATCCGTCAGCTGCTGGGTTCCCAGGATAAAATTAACTCACAGCTAGGAACCCTAAACTCGATTGTTAACTCCTCCATGCGGCTCATTTCATATGCAGTCGATGGAGCGAGTAGGGCCGCAGGCACAGGAGTGGCTTTGAGTCGTCACGCCTGGATGTGGCTTTGTAATTTTGCAGACCCCTTCAAGGCGTCCTTCACAAATTCCCCTTTTGATGGTTCGACCTTGTTCGGACCTCAAGTGAAAGACACCCTGGCCAGATGCGAACAAGATGGCAAGACTCTTTCTGCCATAGGAGTCCGTTTCTCCACCCCTTCTAGACCATACCCTAAGGGTCAGAAGTGTGGAAAAATGTGGTTCCGTAAATCTCAAGGAGTCACGCCTGACGCAAGAGGTCAGTTTACCCCCAGAGGCAGAGGGGGTAACAACAACAGACGCCACCCTAGGGGCAGAGGGGGTCCGCAGAATCAGGGTAGCAGGGAGCCCCTCTCTGACAAACCCTTCCAGCATCCCTGAGATGTTGCCCGACTGTCCACCTTCGGAGGCAGTCAGGGGAAGATTGTCGCTGTACCCAAAAGCCTGGCTTTCCCTTACTCAAGACAAATGGGTACAGTCGATCATATCTGAGGGTTACAAAATTCCCTTTCTCCAAACCCAAATTCAGCAAAAGGGAACCCTTCCAGATGTTCCACCCAGTCTAAGGGAACTAGCAGTACCAGAGATATCAAAACTGCTAGCAAAAAGAGCCATCCAGCCAGTCCCAGCAGATCAACTAGGATCCGGAATCTACTCAAGATTCTTTTTGGTACCAAAAAAGACAGGGGACTGGAGACCAATATTAGATCTCAGCAAACTAAACAAGTTTGTAAAGAGAACAAGATTCTGGATGGTCACACTACAGTCCATTCTACCCTTTCTGGGCAAGGACAATTGGATGTGCTCCGTGGACCTTCAGGATGCGTACTATCACATCAAAATTCACAGGCGCTCCAGAAGGTTTCTCCAGTTTTGGCTGGGGGCCAGTCACTACCAATTCAGAGCCCTGCCCTTTGGTCTCACTACAGCCCCCAGAGTGTCCACCAAATGTATGGCAGCGGTTACGGCTCACCTGAGACATCAAGGATTCCAGGTGTTTCCATATCTAGACGACTGGCTCCTCACTTCCACCACCAGGCATCAACTTCTCCAAGCCAGAGATTACACCATTCACATTTGCAGAGGGCTAGGAATCTCTATAAATTTTGAAAAATCTGCCTTGTCGTCTTGTCAATCTATTACCTTTATAGGCGCCAATTTGGACACCGTACAACTTTCAGCAAAGTTAACAGATCAAAGGGTCTTAGATATTCAAAACCACATCCATGTTCTTCTTCAGAGCCACAAAATTCAGGCCAGGTATGTCCTGAAAGTATTGGGTCTTATGGCGGACGCTATAACACTTCTTCCCCTTGCCCGCTTTTACATGCGTCTCCCACAGTGGATGCTTTTCACCCAATGGTCTTTTCAACGACTCCCTATGCATCACAAGATCATGATAACTCCAGCTTGCAAAAGGCATCTGTCCTGGTGGATATTGTCCCCTCAAGTCCATCAAGGCAGTCCCTTTGTTCCTCCCTCCCTGGTCACCACGGTTACATCGGATGCCTCCCTGATCGGGTGGGGGGGGGCATTTTCAGGGCAGGATGGTCCATGGCACTTGGCAACCTTTCGAATGCCACCTGCATATAAATGTCCTCGAGATGAGAGCAGTGCTTTTAACGTTGCAAGCCCTCCACGACTCTCTTCCCCTGGGGACTATTGCAATCCAAACGGACAATATGTCCATAGTGTGGTATATCAACAAGCAGGGCGGAACCAAGTAATATCCCCTGTGTCGAGATGCACTCAGACTTTGGCAGTGGGCAATCTCTTCTCAGCGGTTTCTGATAGCAATGCATATCCCCGGGAAGTCCAACATCATTGCGGACAGGTTGAGCAGAGCTATTCTCATGCCTCACGAGTGGTCTCTCAAACAATCTGTGACGGAAGAGATTTTTCAGAAGTGGGGCCTTCCTTGCTGCGATCTTATTGCTACGCCTCAAAACAGCAAATGCCCCGACTTCTTCACCCTCTTCCCCCTTCCAGGCCACCCCCCCAGAGATGCTCTAGTCCAAGATTGACCCTGGGGACTTCTCTATGCTTTTCCACCTTTTCCTCTAATACCACAAGTAATTCAGAAAGCAACCGCCTTGAGAGCCAAGATGATTCTCATTACCCCTTATTGGCCTCGACAGATATGATTTCCGTTCCTGCATCGTTATCTTTTGGTACAGCCTTGGCATCTGGATCCGGTTCCAGATCTTCTGACCCACTGGTCGGGGCAGCTGCACCAATCCATACCTTCTCTCAACCTCACTGCTTGGTTGCTCCACTTCCATCCCTAGCCAGGCTTCCTATGATTTCTAATCCCGTCAGGGATATCATAGTAGCTTCCCTTAAATCTTCCACCAGAAGGATTTACACTAGTAAATGGCAATGTTTCTCCTTCTGGGCAAAAGCTAGAAATATAGATCCCTTTACTGCTCCGATTCATTCGGTCTTGGACTTCCTAGCTGAAATTTTTCACTCAGGATCTTCTTCCTCCACAGTAAAAGTTCAGTTGGCAGCCATTTCAAATTTTCATATAGGCTTGTCGGACCGCAACATCATGTCCCATAAGCTTTGCAAGGGATTCCTTAGAGGTGTATTTTTACTTAAGCCTCCGATCAAAGACCCTCCACCACAATGGGATCTAAATTTAGTTTTAACATCCTTGATTTTCCCCCCTTTGAACCTGCGGCTTCCTGTTCATTGAAATTTCTTTCCTGGAAGACACTCTTCCTAGTCGCCATTACTTCTGCTAGGAGAGTATCTGAGCTTCATGCCCTCTGCATTCGTCCTCCCTACTTAATCTTCCACAAAGACAGAGTTTCTCTAAGGGGTAATCCGTCTTTCTTACCCAAGGTGGCATCGCAGACAAACTTAAATCAATCTATTGATCTCCCAGTTTTTTTCCCAAATTATACTAATAGAGCGGAGCAAAAACTACATTATCTGGATGTTCATCGCCAGCTCCGATATTATTTGGACAGAACCAAACAAATCACGAAATCTGATCAACTGTTTTTATCGTATGCAGAGAACAGGAAAGGCCTTCCGGTATCTAAGGTAACCCTATCTAGGTGGCTGTCTTCTGTGATTACATGTATTTATCAACTCAGAGGTAGAGAGTTGACTTCTAGGCCAAAAGCCCATTCAACTAGAGCACTAGCTACATCTACAGCTTTTCAAGCTAGACTACCAATAGACACTATTTGTGCAGCAGCCACACGGGCCTCTCCTCATACCTTTGTTTCGCATTACAAATTGGACTTGGCCTCCAGAAACAGGGCAAATTTTGGTTCCACCGTTCTCAAGAGTCTGTTCCATTGAGCCACCCAGGATGAAGGTGCTAGGGATGCAGTCCCATCCAGCAAGAATGAAGGTGAGATTGACAACTTAACATTGAGAAGTTATGTACCTACCATAACTTTCCATGTTAGTTGTCTTCTCTCGCCTTCTTTCTTGCGTCTCGCCCACCATCCCCCTAGCCTGGACAGACTGAGAAGATTGTTCCTCTTCCTTGAAGAGTCCTGATCTAGCATTTCCAGCCAAATAGCTTGTCCTAGTGTCACTAGATTAGATTGGTTTCTTTGGCGGGATTATCCCCTTTTTCCTCCTCCTCTCCAGTTGGAGGACTATATTGCATAATTTTTCTTTAGCTACCAAACGAGATCTGGGTAGTTATCGCCTAGCATCATGGGATATAGGGTTGCCTCGAGCCGGTAAAATTAGCTCTCGAGCTTTGGTAAGTGGCCGAGTCGGAGCCGAGGATCGGCTCCGAACCCATCCAGCAAGAAAGAAGGCGAGAGAAGACAACTAACATGGAACGTTATGGTAGGTACATAACTTCGCATTATGTCATATGTATGGATCTGTTGCTGTTATGCAAGGAAATATAGTGGGCTAATTGGACATATGTAACAATCACATGGGACTACGGATACCCTGTCCAATAGCATGTGTCCTTAATATTCACTAGGCTTCATAGTTGGAATATTCACTACATCAGTCAAGGGAAATGTTGAAGAGTGTTCTCACATGATTTTTGCACTTACTGTATATCCCAGCAGATCATGTGCCATTGTTTCCCCACCCCCAACACAACAGTGTACCCATATAACTACTGTGACAGAAAATCCGCTATGGTATATCAGTGGACCAGGCAATCTCAGGGCTGTAACATAGATATTGCTCACACCATTGTGTGTCTCTCCTCACACAGGATAACAATGTACATATGTATGCTGTTGATTGTGGGATGAATGACTCCTCTTTGTCTGGTGACCTGAGTGGCTCAGTGGACTGGGGAAGCTAACATGGGTGATGGTGTTGATGGTTCTAATCTGGAATTACTCTCAACTTTTGCATGTGAGGTAGTACTACGTTGTTTTCACAGACTGTCATACCTCTTAGTGCAAGAAATCTGGACAAAGGAGTAAGACTGGGGGGACAAAGGCCCAAACATAGGGACATATTTCAAATATAGTCCCCAAAAACCCTCAAAAGTCACTGGAATTAAAGGTGTTGCATTATTACATATGTTCTGAAGGATATAATGTCTGAAACACAAATGTTTTCTATAATTAGTATAATGTAGTGACATCAATATTCAATAATTCACCAGAAGACCACAAATGTATGAGGAACAGACAAAACATATGAGGCAAAACTCTGAACATTCTGTGTAAATCATGAGTGTTGAGAGGTATGCAGACTATCAGTCTGTTGGTGGTGTGACATTACCAACCACAGTCACAAATTAAGTACAGCACACAGCTGGGGAATGCTGTGGACAATTTGAGTGAAGTGCAGAATCAGGGGCGGATGTTAAAGTCTGTAACATGCAAAATCCCAGACTGGAGTATGGGTAGATGTGGACTGGAGTCACCTTATAAATACTGACAGTCCCACTGGGCATGCCCATACACTTAGTTAAAATGAGCGAAATCCTGTTGTCCCTTCATCAAAATGACCTGTTTTGTATAAATGTCTAAACATACAGCTATATGTATACATATGCATCTGTCACTATCTCTCTCTCACATGCATTGTATATCTATCTTTATGTAGTGTTAAATAGATATGTACTGATATATATATATATATATATATATATATATATATATATATATATATATATATATATATATATAGCTATATATATTAAAATGATACATACCTCCCATATATCTACATAATGGGTTTCCTTCAGAATTTAGAATTCCCAAAACCTCTAATTTCATATGGTTGAGACCATATGATCGAAGTTTTAGAAGTTCAAAATTCTGAATGGAGATCTGCATACAGTGCAGAATGGGAAATTCTCCCTTTTCCTCGCTGTAGTGCAATCTCAGAATTGGTATATTTAATTAGCAGAGGGTGTGGGAGTGTAGGTGGACTTGCCCCCCCTGCAAAAACATTGAGGAACATGGTTTGTGTTCCTTTTAGATTTATTTCAGAGTTTTGAAGTTCTAAAACTTTGATCATATGGTCTCAACCATATGAAACTTGAGGTTTTGGGAATTTGAAATTCTGAAGTGAATCCCTACATAGCACATATACATATAATACACATGCAGCTACAGTTATATATACTTCCCTGTTATATACAGAAATGTGTGTGGATGTCTGGTCATTATTTTCTGACATACCCTAATAATGGTGAGTAACTCTCCACTATCACACAGCCATACTGTTAATCAAAGGATCCAAGCTAAGGGTACAACAGTGCAAATTCCACTTACCCACAGACCACTGTGCCTGCTTGATGTCACCATGTAGAGAGATAGGTGAGCAAGTGCTGTAATGTATAATATTGTCAATGCATGTATGGACAGAGCAACTTATCCTGCCCACAGGTTTGCCTGTGTACCTGCAAGCAGCCACATATGGCTATACTGGTAACTGAACACACATAGCTAGGATAATAACAGTTTTCTCACTGCTAGGATATTAGATGCAGAAAACAGTATGAATCAATATCACAGTGCAGGCCACAGATGCTGGTCAACATAGGCCTAGTTTATGTAATGCACAAGTACTGTGCCTGAAATCACACATACAACAGACTTAATGTGTCGCCCATGTAATAAGTACTGTGATGTATAGTGTATAAGACTAGATAGGTAGGGGTTCTAATCTCACCCTTGCCCACTTGGTGCCTATGTATATATCCATATGGCATAACCTTGGCAGCATAGACATATATAGGGTTTTGCAGTGTTTTATTTGTAGTGGGTGATGTAGCCCCCCAAAGGACTGACCACAACAAGGCCTGCATATGTCATCAAGTATAATATGTCCTAAAATGATAGTACTAGCAGACACAAGGTTGTTGCATACACCACTTACTGTGATCTCTAGTATGTACCATTACATAGGTAAGTATGCACACCTACATACAGCCAGCCTGCACTACTTGTGTGCATTGGTGTGTCCTGTATGCAGTAATTGGAAGTGGTACTTGTCTCAGTGTAGCCATGTGCTTGTGTGAGCCTGTTGGAGCATTTTACAACATGTTATGGAACCATGGGACATATGAATTGAAAACAGAGAGTACTGTAGCCTTCGACTGGCATAGGTCAGAAAGATGTGGATGCATTCAATGTTGTACAACCAATACCAACAGGTTTGGGACGTACATCCCAGACTGGCCCTCGTATACCGAATGTGGCAGTCATCACATCCATCACTGTTTGCAGTGGCACCCTTGCCATGTCACTACACAGGCATATCATACAACTGTAGCAGCCACACAGGTTCCAAGGTACACTAATACACATTGTAGAGAACTTGTCCTATGGAGTCCATGTCAGGACTGTACATGTATAGTTTGTCTCCGAAATGCTTTGGAGGGGATGTTTATGGCTCCATACAGAGAGGTGTCAGGTCCCACTGTGTACCTCCAGTGTAACCATGACAGGACTAACATGTGTCACCTGTGCTATACAGCAACATCAGTGTGGTATGCATAGTACATGCTGATGAGACAGGTATGCAACATAAGCAGTACACCCTACATGAAACAGGCTCCCATGCATGTCACGCACACCTGCTGTGACACACATCATGTGCAGGTTTCACATTGGAATGCAGAACACAGCAATTATAACTTTTTCCAGGCAAGTATTGGCACTGGACACAAGATATATGTAGATGGGTCATCTCTATCAAAACCCTTTTGGCACTTATGAAGGGTAGCAGACCTTCGCACAGATTAGGGATGCACGAATTTCCTGAATGTCAACGTTGTCCTTGTTAGCCTGTTATACACGTATGAACCTATGGAGCCATGCAGTTGTAGTGCTGTACCTTGCTGAAGACATATGTCCGCTGTGCCAACATGCCATCCTGTGCTGCTTTATTTCTGCTGTGCATCTATAGATTATCCCAACAAACTCCTATAACAGAAACATAAACATGCCTGTGACACACCTGTCATTGTGTAACTATGCAGCCAATTCAACAACATACAACATAAGGACAACATAAGCTACACAAATGTATGTGGACACTACATTAAACAAGTACATGTTAAGTAATATAGTCACTCTGTGCATCAGACATATAGCTTCATTTCCCTACATCAATGTCAAGGATGACGTGGATGTAGCACAGGTATCATCACTTGCACAGGGTATTATGTGGGGATGCAGGAGGCCTAGGCTAGCCCAAATAGTAGACAGCATGTGTGTGAGTCAGGGGTCCATGTAAGATGGACCATGGAGAGGTTCTTTGTGTGTCTGTAGGTGACCTGCATTTGACAGTGGTGTGTGAGTGTGTGCATGTACACAGTCATGCTCAGTACTAGCCATACATGTGTGTATGTTGGACATCTATGGACCATACAAGGTAAAGTTGACAGTTCACAGTCTCCAGCTCCAAACCTGGGAACTGGCTCTGCCAGGAGTTGCACTGGCACCTCCATGCCCAAGGTCAGAAGCAGTGGTAGTACCTGACAGTGGCTGCTGTCTGCTGGGACCGTGTCCCCCATGGGACCTCCCAGGACCATGTGCCCATGTCCTGCCATATTGTGATGTGGACAGCACCCTCCCCTCTGTAGCTCTGGATGTACTGCCGCTATGGGAGCGTGAGTGTGCATGGCCACGTGGACTCTCAGCAGGTGGTGTTGCTGACCTATGTCCATGGATCCAATGCTCAACTCCAACCACACATTCCAACACAGACACTGTGCAGTCCAAGACAGGCACTGTCTCAGCCCACTGTCTGTTCACTGCATCACTGAATCAATCCAGGGTGTCCTCAGTGTGGTGGAGGCTGTCACGGATGTCAGACTGTGTGGCATACATAATCCTAAGCATATGCCTGGTGTTTTATTCAGAATGTGCCTGTGCCTCCATGATGGCTGAAAACATGTGCTGGGTGACCCATGATGTGATACCTGCAACAGGTTGTGGATGGACTGCAAGCCTCCTACAAGCACCCCTGTCAATCTGCCTGTGTGGGACCTCACCAGCTCTCTGGCTATGGCCAGTGTCTACACTCACTGGAGCCATAATTCCCACACTTTCCTGTTCAATGTCTACACTCTCTGACTGTCCAATATCTGTGGTGTCCTGGGATGGGCTATATGTAAGCATACAGACTGTGTACAATGACAATGGGGCAGACAAGTGATGTCTACCTCCTGGACAGATTCAGCCCCTGACATTCCCACCTGTGCCTCACTGTGGCCACCATCTTCATCAGTGTCCAAGGAGACACTGAATTCAGGTTGAATAGGGGACAGACTTCAACCTTCCACAGTCACCTGCAATAAGAAAGAAAAAAAGCAGTGCATTAATATCTGCACTATTGTGTACAAAAAGCATCCATGACTCATAACAATGAATACTTACACCTAGATTAGTGGTCAAACAACTTTCTTCTCTACCTTCGTCCAGAAACCACTACCTTGGAACAAAATTCAAATTCAGCTTAGGACCTTTATAACCATCACTTGAAGTAAGTCAAGTCAAACATGACCAGTAATATTTACCTTTTAATTACTCAGTATGACACTATAATTGAAAAAAACAACACATAAAACCCAGTACAACTCTTAATTATATGGAAATACACATTGCACTGCCTAATTTATTTGTCTTCAACCTGTTGTATTTTAAAAAGAATTTTAGATTCCTTGACTCATTTAAACCAGGAGCCTTATTTTCTCTTACCTGTAACTGCCAAAGTGTATCTATTTGTTGAACTATACTCCTGTGACAACTCCCTGCAAAACCTTGGGTACCTCTTCCAGACTGGCATTTAACAACATTCAACACTTTTTACACACATAATTACATTTACATAGCACATTGTTCTGGCCCTTAGCCATACTAGATTACAATTGTTCCTTAACAAAACAAGTGTCATACTTACCAGGGCAGGACCTTGGACTTCATCAATATCTGACAGACCTGTGAAAAGTTGAGGGTGGGGTGATGTCAGTACCACTGCATGTTGCAGCACAACAAGGTAATAAATCCATATATCTCACATTTACAGTAACTGTGGTGTTACTCATTGTATTTGTCCCAATCTGCGTATGAGTGTATACCTGAGCTTACACCCCCACAAAGTACAAAGACCTGACCCCCACATGAAAGTGTCTACAGCCTGACATACTGACTGCTACAGTATTACATTGCTGTTCACAGTAAGCTTACATACATGCTCCTCAGCTGTAGAGACTGTGACACCCACCGCCATAATGTACGGTGTGATGCATGCCTTGGAGATGTCACGTGTGCCTAGGTACACCAGGAATTCCTCATTGGCCAAGAGCTGTTGTTCTAATGCAGGCCTTCCACCAGTGACAGCACAATTCCTGGCCATATCCACTGCCCATTGTCATGCAGCATTAATCATATTGGTTGCCCTATGTCAAACCTGATCATAGATCCTGCCCTGCAGGCCTGTGGGACAAGATGTCCCCTATTATGTCTCCTCCTGAATAGCAGGGTGTCATGATGCTGCCTTAGTTTTTGCAACATGTTCTCATTCTCTGCATCCAAGAAGGGTGGGTGTCATCTCTGGTACATCATTCCTGAAAGGCAACATAAGGATAACACATTACATGATCAGATATGTGGATGTCCACTATGACATATACAGCAAGGGCAAAATGGCCCAGCAGGATATCAATGACATATCATTACCACAGGTGTAAGACAGGCTTACTGCTGTCATCCCTATTTACCATACCTGTATCCTCCTATCTGCATCCTGTTATACACAAAGAACAGTGGAACCTGGTGGAGTGCAGTACTCCTCTGTTGCAATGTGCAACTAGTAATGTTTTGCAAAGGTATGCTCTGTCTGAGTAAGGTCTCATACAGAATGGTTCCCCATAGCCAGTTGCCTGCCTTTTGAAGTTGCTCCCCATCAGTAGGTGATTACCTCAAAACCATTCTGTAGTTCTGAAATGCTAATTGCAGCCAAAAAAATGAAATGCATTATCATTAGCCAATGACAGGCAACTACTGTGCAATATATAAGGCCTTCATGTAGACCTGGGACCCTTTCTTAGCTTTTGAGATGGACACTACTGAGGTGAGGAGTCTACAGTGTTGCAGAGGGTAGGTCTGTAGCAGAAACCTTTGCATACAGCTGTGTGTACCACAGGCTGCAGCTGCTGCAGGTAATAAACATAGGCAGAGAGTGTGAATACTTTGGAGGACAACGAGGTGTAGGTGTATCTGTGTTAGCTTTGTCAGCCTTGTTATAGAGGCAGTGCTAGTGTGAGGGTAACCTTTACACTCCAGTTAAGACAAGTGTTTAAGGTACGTATGTTAGGCAACTGTGTCCATAACAGAGAACTATGCGACATATAGTACTGTTATATGGATATGTGAAGTGTATCTCTACCTGCAGGCCTGTGAGTTCATGCACTGAAAAGCAGTTATTTAATTTGCAAAGCTTTGTGTGTATAAAGAGTGCATTAGTGATCTATTAATTGATGGCTTCGCAGTAATGTAATTGAAATGTGGCTCAACACTGGATTTGAACCCAGGACTGTGTGTAGTAAAATGTACTGTATGGAAGTAATTTAACAGACTGAGCTACTGCATCACTGCTACAGTACATGTATTTTCAAGATATATGTGCACACATACAGGCTGTGACAAACATTTTCTACACCCATCAGTATGTGTATGGCTTTATATGGATGCATTTTTGCACAAGAGCCCCAGCTGAACATGTATTTTGGCATAATGCCTTAGCAGGTGCCTTTCTACATGTTGGTAATAAAAGGGCACATTTACCTGCTAACACAGGCCTCAGTTGCATCCATTATCATGTCTCTGGCTGTCTAGTGGTGTACTGCTGCACCAGAATTCAAGGTATACTTCCATTTTATTCCATTACTTTTTATTCCAGTTTGTGTGGTGCGGCACAGCATGTAGCTTTGCTGAAACACGCCTAATGACTATAATTGGCAATTATTATGTTTTTTTTTAAACCACGTTTTAAGTAAGAGTTGTGTGGTGTAGTGGTTCAATACAGTGTGCTGCAGCGTGATGCACTTGGGTTTGAAAGATGGCAGAGGTGTTTATTTTGTACATGTGAGTTGCAATGTTAGAAACACATATAGTCATTATAACTCTAGCTAAGCTTAGCGAAGCTGCACAATGTGGTACGTCACCCAGCACCACACTGAAAAAAAAAATCTAAGGAAAATAAAAAAGGGGAAACAGGAAAGTGGTGAAATGGGGCCAAGCAGAAGGAAAAACATACTGAAAGGCAGGGAGGGATGTGCAGGAAGGGTACAGGAAAGAGCCATAGCTATCCACTTCTTGTGTGGCAACAACTGTGAGCTTTGACAGATTTGTAGATTAATTTGGATGCTCAAACCCCAGAGGGAGTGAGAGAGAGAGAGAGAGAGAGAGGGGTGAGGACAACATAACTGCATTGTCAAGCCAGTTGGACTGAATGTTGTCTGTCCAGTGGACACGTGCATAATAGAGAGCTATGTATGGGACAATATTTTTTTTGGGGGGGATAGGTGCCAGTTTTTTTTTTTTTTTAAAGTGAGAGTGGAACGTTGGGGAAGGGACATAGGTACATGTGAGGGAGGTAAGTTGGGTAGGTGAGGATGCATTTGCAAACAGACAAGACAGACAAGACAGCAGACAGTGGAATTGTGTGACACATGCGGGGGGGTTAACACCTTCGATAGGGAGGGTGTTGTGGAATTTGAGTCCCATGTGCCTCCAGATGGCAGCAGCATGAGGCATCCCAACCCATGAGACTTTTGACACTGCACCATCACTGCCCTGAGGGTGGTTGTGTGGAAGGCTGGGCACCAGGCATGGCTACCCCACCAGGGTGGTCAACATGCCATCAGTCCAGTGCAGGCAGCAGTCATAGCCACTGTGGACTGTCCTGCACACCAAGACTGGCAGCTCCCCCCAGGTGACAACACCCTTTCTGCCATCTCTCCCAGAGGGGGATGGGGTCCCATCCACTGGGCAGTACCACTCAACACTGCAGGTGGTGCAGGGGCAATAATGGAGGCACTACCAGTCTGGATCACAGATGTGCTGTGACCCGGTGCCATGGCCGGTTGAGGCAAGGTAGGGGGATCAGCTGGAACTGGCCTACCTTGACGTGGTGTGGTAAAAGAGGTATAGCAATAAGTTATGGTTAGTAATAACCAAAGCATTGTTAGTATTAACAGAATGGAACATCATATTTCATAGGATGTTAAGTTGTCTATCTCGCCTTCATTCTTGCTGGATGGGTTCGGAGCCGACCTCGGCTCCGACTCGGCCACTCTAAAAGCTCGAGAGTTGGTTCCACCGGCTCGAGGCTCCCCTTATATCCCACAATGCTAGGCGAGAGTTACCTCAGATCTCGTTTGCCGCTACAGCTTCGAGGTTGGTTGTTTCTACCGGTTCCTGGTGAGTGTTAATTTTTCTTGTAAAAATTACTCTTTAAAACCCCTTTTTAGTTAATATTCTTTCTTAGTTAGTGTAGATTAGAAAACTTTATTCCGACCCTAAATTTTTCCGTTTTTTCCCAAAGAACCTTTGTTTCTGCCATTGGGCCCTTAGGCCTTCCCTTGCCTAGTGGAGTGTTTGTGTTTCTTGTAGTTTATTCTAGTTTAGTGTACTTTAAATACTAGTATAACTACTAAATTTATTGTGTTTTCCTGACAGGGTATAACTTGTGTGTTTGGGTGAGTGTTTGTGTACACCTGTCAGTCAAAAAAATGTCTAAAGAAGCAAAGGTCTCCGGAATCAAGAAGTGTGATGCGTGCTGTCAGAAAATGTCTCTGACAGACGCTCACACTTCTTGTGTCTATTGTCTGGGGCCTTTGCACCTGCAGGACTCCTGTGCTGTGTGCCATGGCTTCAGCCCCAGGGTCCTGCAGGAAAGAAAAACAAATTAATTCTTAGAGGCTTACTGAAGCCAGAGGATTCCCTGTCAGTTTCAACAGGGAAGCCCTCTAAGGCATCGAGGTCTTCGGCCCGCTTCTGAGCCGAGACCTCAGGTTGCTCAACCTTTGCCTTTATCGGCTCCGCTGGAGCCGATAAGTCTCAGTCCACAGTTTCTGTGGCTCCCTCGGCCGGAGCCGAGGTTATTGAGGTTCCGTGTCGGCTCCGACCAGACCTTCGGAGCCGACAACTAGGAAGAGGTCTAGGTCACCATCTCTTGGCTCCGTTCATTCGGCTCCAGGATCTCCCCTGCTGCCTGAACGGAGCCAAAGGTCTCATTCCTCTAGGTCATCGAGGCTGTCCGATCATGACCTTCAGAGGGTAGTGAGTCGACTATTTAAGTCCGAGGCACTAGCCCAGATGCTTCAGAGCCCGACTCATCAGTCGATGCCTGCCCCGGTCCATCAACATTTTCCTCCTTCGACTCTCTTGAGTTCGGAGCCGGGTCACGCCGAACCGAGATCAGATACCGGAGCCGAGACAATTGTCTTCGGCTCCGTCGTTGGCTCCATTTTCTTCTTTGGAAGAATCTCGGCGCCGACTTCCTCGTCGGCTCGGGGTGAGTGGCATCGACCCTTGTCCGACCCCTCTCCTCTCGGGCTTCGGCGCTGGTGAGTTCGGCTCCGACATCGGCCTTGGAGCCATCACTGTCGGTGCCGAGGGGGGTTCTTAGCTCCTCGGAGCGGGGACCTCTGGCTCTGCCTGACAGGGTGCATTCGAGGTCATGCGGAGTGTGTTAGAGCCTGGCTCTACTCCACAGTCGGCTCCGTCCGCCCCTCCCTCTATGCTGCCTCAGGGTAAGTCGACTCACTCCCTCATCCCGGACCGCAGAGAGCCAGCTCCTCAGGAGCCCCTGTGTGGATTTCATCCTCTTCCGAGGCCTCTCCTGATTTGGCAGAAGAGCCCCCTCGGAAGAGGAAGTGCAAGAGGAAACACATTGACTCACCTGAGTCTATCACGCCAGACACAGATTTGGATGATTCTGAGGGTTCCCCGTTCCCCTTCTGAAGATGTCTCATTTGCAGACATTCTGGAGATCCTGAAACAGAGGGGAAATTGGCCAGCCCTCAACCCTTCGGAGGACGAATCTGTGTATCTTGAGGCGTTTGGCTCTCGTCCTTCCACCTCCTGGGTGTCCTCCCTTCACCCCATCATGCAGGTGGTTGCTAAGAAGGCATGGACGGCTCCTGATTCAGTGGACCCCACTCCCAGGAGACCCTCTAAGTTCATCACAGCTCCATCAGACAAGCAATTTTAATCAAAAGGAGTTTCTGTGGATACTATGGTGGTAGCTGCTGCCACAAAGAAGGAACTGGCTGATCCTTCAGTACCTGTCCATCCACCTAACAACTAATCTAGGTCCATGGATAGGTACGGAAGCGGATGTTCTCCTCAGCGACATTTACCATGCGTCGCTGAACTACCTGTGCCATTTCACTCGCCTTCAAAGGGACTTGATCAAGGAAGCGAGTGAAATGTTAAAGGATCCTACAGCTGCGGGTTTCCAAGAAAAGATGAACATGCAGCTGGCTACCCTTAATTCCATATCCAACTCCTCCATGCGCCTCTCTTACGCGGCCGATGGAGCGAGCAGAGCCGCAGGGACAGGTGTAGCCTTACGTAGGCACGCCTGGATGCGGCTATGCAATTTATGGACCCTTTCAAGACGTCTTTCACGAACTCCCCTTTTGATGGATCATCTCTTTTGTCCTCAAGTGAAAGAAACCCTGACTAGGTGCGAGACTGATGGCAAGACCCTTTCTGCCGGAGTCCGTTTTCGACTCCTTCCAGGCCTTACCCCAAAGGCCAGAAGAGTGGAAAGATGTGGTTCCGTAAACAATCTCAAGGGACTTCGCCTGACGACAGAGTCGTTTTCCTACCAAAGGCAGAGGTGGGAATAACAATGGTAGACGCCGCCCTAGGGGCAGGGGTCCAGAACCAGGGCAATCGGGAAGCCTTCCCTGACAAGCCCTTTCAGCATCCCTGAGGTGTTGCCCGACTGCCCATCTTCGGAGGCAGTCGGGGGAAGATTGTCACTGTACCCAGAAGCCTGGCTATCCCTGACTCAAGACAAATGGGTACAGTCCATCATTTCCGAAGGCTATTCTATCCCCTTTCTTCGCTTTCCAAATCAGTCAAAAAAATCTCTTCCAGATGTTCCACCCGCTCAAAGGGATATAGCAGCTTTGGAGATTTCAAAACTGCTTGCAAAAGAGCAATTCAGCCAGTGCCAGCAGACCAACAAGGATCCGAATCTACTCAAGGTTCTTTTAGTTCGAAAGAAAAGAGGGGAGTGGAGACCGATTTTGGATCTCAGTGTCTTGAACAAATCAGTCAAGAAAACAAAATTTCGGATGGTCACGCTGCAATCCATTCTTCCCCTTTTGGGCAAAGGAAACTGGATGTGCTCTATAGACCTTCGATGCGTACTATCACATAAAATGAACAGACGCTCCAGAAGATTCCTCCGCTTCAGGCTGGGAACCAGTCATTTTGAGTTCAGGGCCCTGGGCTTTGGTCTCAGCACTGCCCCCCCGGCTGTTTACCAAATGCATGGCAGTGGTAGCTTCTCACCTGAGACGACAAGGATTCCAGGTGTTTCCATATTTGGACGACTGGCTTCTCACAGCTCCCACCAAGCATCTCCTTCTGATGGCCAGAGATTATACTTTTCGCGTTTGTCAAAACTGGGTATTTCAATAAATTGCGAAAAGTCTGTTTTGTCGCCTTGTACTATTACCTACATAGGCGCAAATCTAGATACTATAAACATGTCTGCAAGGCTAACTCACCAAAGGATATCAGACATTCACAAATTGGTGTCACTTCTTCTCAACAACAACAGAGTCAAAGCCAGGTTAGTTCTAAAGGTGTTGGGAATCATGGCAGCGGCCATACCTCTCCTTCCATTGGCCAGATACCACATGCGGATCCTTCAGTGGATGCTTTTTACTCAATGGTCATACCAGGAACTTCCAATGTCTCACACCATTATGATCACGCGTGCAAAAGCATCTCATGTGGTGGATGTCTTCCCCCCAGCTCCTGTCGGGAAGACCATTTGTTCCACCTCCTCCGGTTGCTACTCTGACAACGGATGCCTCCCTGATCGGGTGGGGGGGGCATTATCAGGGCAGGACAGTCCAGGGCACATGGCAACCAAACGAATGCCACTTGCACATAAATGTTCTGGAGATGAGAGCAGTGCTTTTAGCGTTGCAAGCCCTTCAAGACTCTCTTCCCTTGGGAACAATTGCAATCCAGACAGACAATATGTCTGTAGTGTGGTACATCAACAAACAAGGCGGAACCAGATCATACCCCCTGTGTCGAGAAGCACTCAGACTGTGGCAATGGGCGATTTCTTCTCAGTGTTTTCTGATAGCAACGCACATCCCCGGGAAGTCCAATCACATTGCGGACAAGTTGAGCAGAGCTATACTCATGCCTCACGAGTGGTCTCTGAAAGACTCTGTAGTGAGAGAAATTTTTCTCAAGTGGGGTCAGCCTTGCTGCGATCTTTTTGCTACTCCCCAAAACAGCAAGTGCAGAGAATATTTCACTCTATTCCCTTTACCAGGCCAACCCAGCAGAGACGCTCTAGTCCAAGTTTGGCCCCGGGGACTTTAGTATGCATTTCCTCCTTTCCCACTGATCTCTCAAGTAATACAGAAAGCTATCGCTCAGAAGGCCTCATTGATCCTCATTGCTCCTTACTGGCCTCGACAAGTGTGGTTCCCCTTTCCACATCGATTTCTTTTGGAGCGACCGTGGAATCTGGACCTAGTTCCAGATCTTTTGATCCATCAGTCGGGTCAGTTTCATTGCTCCCTCCCCTCTCTGAACCTCACTGCTTGGTTCCTCCAGTTCCAACCGTAGCCAGGCTTCCTCAATTATCTCACTCTGTTAGAGATATATTGATAGCTTCCCATAAATCTTCCACTGAAAGATTTATTTGAGTAAGTGGAAACGCTTCTCATATTGGGCACAAGGAAAGGACATAGATCCTTTCACCGCTTCCATCCAACTAGTCCTTGATTTTCTAGCTGAACTCTTCCATGCAGGTTCATCTCCATCTACACTTAAGGTTCAATTGGCAGCTATTTCTAACTTCCATGTGGGTATTTCTGAATCTGCCCTAATGTCCCACAAACTTTGCAAAGCCTTTTTGAAAGGAGTTTTTCTTCTCAGACCCCCTATAAGAAATCCTCCTTCTCCTTGGGACCTAAATTTAGTTCTTGCTTCTTTGATTCTTTCCCCTTTCGAACCTGCAGCTTCATGTTCCTTGAAATTATTATCATGGAAAACTATCTTTCTGGTGGCTATTACATCAGCTAGAAGAGTTTCAGAACTTCAAGCACTCAGTTGTCGTCCTCCTTATCTTTTGTTTCATAAGGACAGAGTATCCTTATGAACTAACCCGTCCTTTTTGCCTAAGGTGGTTTTAACATCAAATCTAAACCAAAGCATTGACCTCCCTGTCTTTTTTCCAGAGTATTCCAATAGGTCTGAACAAAAATTACACTGCCTGGATGTTCATCGTCAGTTAAGGTACTACTTGGATAGAACAAAATAATTCAGAAAATCTGATCAGCTGTTTGTCTCCTATGCGGAAAGCAGAAAGGGACTTTCAGTTTCAAAGGTATCATTATCCAGATGGCTAACATCTTTGATTTCCCTGGTATATGAAATTAGACAACAAAAATTGCCTAATAAACCTAAAGCCCATTCCACCAGAGCTTTGGCTACTTCTTTAGCCTTCCAAGACAGACTGCCTATTGACACCATTTGTGCAGCGGCTACTTGGGCTACTCCTCACACTTTTATTTCTCATTATAAGTTGGATTTAGCTTCTAGGCATAGAGCTAACTTTGGTTCCACTGTTCTCAGGAGTTTGTTCCATTAGGCCACCCGGGACAAGGTGCTAGGGACGCGGTCCCATCCAGCAAGAATGAAGGCGAGATAGACAACTTAACATATAGAAGTTATGTTCTTACCATAACGCTCCATGTTAGTTGTCTTCTTCTCGCCTTCTTCTTGCCCCACCCTCCTTCCCCCTGGCCTGGACAGACCTAGAGGAGTTGTGATCGTGACCTCTCTTTCTACCACCTCTTTCTTAGTCATATGCTATTATGCATATTTCTTGGTTCAGGATGTAGGTCACCCTTCTTTCTTCCTGTTGTTAGAGGTGGATTCTGTTTTACAGTTATACTGTTACTGTTATAAGCTGGGGTTAGCTTACAAACGAGATCTGAGGTAACTCTCGCCTAGCATTGTGGGATATAAGGGGAGCCTCGAGCCGGTGGAACCAACTCTCGAGCTTTTAGAGTGGCCGAGTCGGAGCCGAGGTCGGCTCCGAACCCATCCACCAAGAAGAAGGCGAGAAGAAGACAACTAACATGGAACGTTATGGTAAGAACATAACTTCTATTTCATAGGTTCATAGGTAGGTACTAGGCTATTGGCCCTAAAGCCTATACAAGCCTAGCCAAAAAGGTACCCTGGCTTTCGCCACCCAAGAAAATTATTTTCCTGTGCCCCTGTCAAGCAGAACCACAGAAGGGATCCCCCGGGTTAATTTCCTATAACCCATCCAATCATCAAGATTTTTCTTGAAGAGTGCTAATGAGGAGCTCTGTTTGACATAGATAGGTAGTCTGTTCCAGAGTATGGGAAGTCTCTGGGACAGGAATCTATCCCTCCAGCATGTTCTGTTTATTGTGGGGACAAGGTTTAGGTCCCTAGAGTGTGTAGCTCGGAGGGATTGGGATTTCTTTAAGTGGAGCATGTCCAACAGCTCTGGGTTTGACATAGCTTTGTATGTTAGGCAGAGATCGCATCTGAGTAGTTGATATGCGATGGAGTAAAGCTGGAGTTGTTTGAGATGGTCTGCATAAGGCATCTGTTTGAGGCCAGTAATCCTCTTTGTGAGGTATTTTTGCGGCCTTTCCAGTTGTTGTAGATGTCATGTGAGGTACATACCAAAAGGGGCATTGTACTCTATAATGGGACTAATGAGTGATGAGTAGAGGGGAACAATGACCTCTTTTTTTCTGGATGAGAAACCTTTTGTGATGAGGTGTGCCACATAGAAGGATTTCCTGACCACTGTAGCGATGTGATTATATTTATTATTTATTAATCCAAATACATATTAATGTATATTATGTGCAACACAACATTAAGTAACATAACAGTCAGTATGGTAACAGCATGCCAGTAAAAATTAAACCATAAGGTCATCAAAACAGTTAATTTAATAACATATGTTAAAATTGCATCATAATAACACATAACAATAATCAACCACAATTTTCCATAATATAGTTAATTTAACAAATTATATTATTAAAGTAAAAAAGATCATAACAATAATGAAACACAGTTTTCCACAATATAGTTAGTTTAACAGAATATGTTAATGTTCAATCATAATAATAAATAACAGCAATAAATAAATGAAGACAAAGGGTTTGCGATAGGTTAAAAACATTCCATTACTGCCATTGCAGAGTATATCCCTGAAAACACTGAAATATATACTCTACAGGTATGTAGCGTCAGTTTTGACTAAAGTGACTACAATTCTCCTACAGCTGATATAGCACATTTATACCTCTCAAGCTGTTAGCATGGGTCAATGTGGGTCAAGCAATAAGAAATGCAGGTACACCAAACAGAAACAAATAAATCCAATATTGCCAAAATAAAACCAAAACATGAAACAAGGCACTAGTAAGGACCACCAGAACTGTAATAGCTCACATATGTGTGTTGGAGCATTTGTGGTGGAATAAAATGTATTTGTGCACTGTTGCAGTCCTGGTGGTCCTTACAAGTGCAGATACACCACTACACAGAACACTTTCACATACTGTGGACTTGTATAACTACCCAGGTGTTCTGTAAAAGGATTTAGTAATACATTGCATTCCAAGTCTTCTGCTAATTGTGTGACAGCTGGATTAGGCTGACTTAAGTACAATAAGAGACATTGTGACAATAGAGAGGCATGTTTGTGTACAGTAAGCAAACTAGACAGCCATCATGCCTTAGTTGGCAGGCATGGGAGTAGAACCCAATACATGTGATTTCAGGGGACATCTACAAATAATGTATTAATTGACTGCAGTAACTTTGTACAGACATGCAAGGCATATAGCCATACTGGGATTACACATAGGTTCATAAACCCAGGCCCCTCTACAATATACCACACTGCATTAGCCCACCATGCTACACAGCTTTATTTATGAATCAGCAATGCTGATGAACACATTCTTGGTATTGATGTTAACATTTGTTGTAATCTACACACAATACCTGCTCATAATATGAGGTATCTCACCCATATATTTGTTGTGTTCCTGGTGAGAGAGAAAATGTGAGCATTATGTGACTGATACTAAAATTTTAGTGCTACATACCACTGGATTCAAACCCAGGACTGTGTGTGGCAAAATGTACTACATACAAAGCATTTAACAGACTGAGCTACTGAGTCACTGCTGACTACTGAGTGACTGATACTTGACTGGAGATCACCTGGAACTATACTATGAACTGAGCAATACAAGTTACAGGACATTCCTCTGGCAATTTAGTACTATTACAGTGTTATACTAGACTGCAGTGACAGTAGAACACACATGCATGGAATGCAACCATACTGCATACATTAACAAAGCTGTACTTTAGAATCAACAATGCTAGTGACCACATGTTATTGGTTTGAAATATCTGTGATGTCCACACACAATATCTGCCCATGGACTGGGTTACCTCACCCATAAACCTTTAATGTTAAGTTGTCTATCTCGCCTTCATTCTTGCTGGATGGGTTCGGAGCCGACCTCGGCTCCGACTCGGCCACTGTAAAAGCTCGAGAGTTGGTTCCACCGGCTCGAGGCTCCCCTTATATCCCACAATGCTAGGCGAGAGTTACCTCAGATCTCGTTTGCCGCTACAGCTATCGAGGTGTTGGTTCTCTACCGGTTCTTGGTAAGTGACTTTTCTTGTGTAAGTTAGTCTATTAAAACCCCTTTAATTTTAATATTTTTACTTATTTCCCTTAGTTTAGAGAAATTTTTATCCCCTTCTAAAAGTTCCGCTTTTTTCCTCAAGAACTTTAAGTTCTTCCCTTGGGCCTACAGGCCTTTTCTTCCCTAGTGGAGTGTGTGTGTTATTTCTTATTTTTAAAAACCTAGTTAGTGGTTTATTATAATTTAAACTTGACAGGGTGTAATTAGTGTGTTTGTGTGTGTGTGTGATTACACCTTTAGAGATGTCTAAGGAAGCAAAGGTCTCCGGATTCAAGAAGTGTGATGCGTGCTGTCAGAAAATGTCTCTGACAGACGCTCACACTTCTTGTGTCTACTGTCTGGGACCTTTGCACCTGCAGGACTCCTGTGCTGTGTGCCATGGCTTCAGCCCCAGGGTCCTGCAGGAAAGAAAAAAAAATTAATTTTAAGGGGCTTACTCAAGCCAGAGGATTCCCTTTCTGTATCTACAGGGAAGCCCTCTAAGGCATCTAGGTCTTCAGCTCCGACAACTGAGCCGAGACCTAAGGTTTCTAAACCTCTGCCTACATCGGCTCCGGCTGGAGCCGATGAGTCTCAGTCCACAGTTTCTGTGGTTCCTCGGCTCGGCTGGAGCCGAGGTATTAGAAATTCCGTGTCGGCTCCCACCAGACCTTCGGACCCCACAACTAGGAAGAGGTCCAGGTCACCATCCCTTGGCTCCGTTCATTCGGCTCCAGGATCTCCCCTGCTGTCTGAATGGAGCCAAAGATCTCACTCCTCTAGGTCATCGAGGCTGTCGGATCATGACCTTCAGAGGGTAGTGAGTCGACTTCTTAAGTCCGAGGCACTGGCCCAGATGCTTCAGAGCCCGACTCATCAGTCGATGCCTGCCCCGTCCATCAATATATTCCTCCTTCGACTCTCTTGAGCTCGGAGCCGGTCGTCGGAACCGAGACTGTGATAGCGTCGGAGCCGATATAATTGTCTTCGGCTCCGCTGCCGGCTCCGATTTCTTCATTGGAAGAATCTCGGCGCGGACTTCCCTCGTCGGCTCCGAGGGGTGAGTGGCATCGGACCCTTGTCTGACCCCCTCTCCCTCTCGGTGCTTGGCGCTGGTAAGTTCGGCTCCGACATCGGCCTCGGAGCCATCACTGTCGGTGCCGAGGGAGGTTCTTAGCTTCTCGGAGCGGGACCTCTGGCTTTGCCTGACAGGGGTGCATTCGAGGTCATGCAGAGTGTGTTAGAGCCTGGCTCTACTCCACAGTCGGCTCCGCCCCCTCCCTCTATGGTGCCTCAGGTCAAGTCGACTCACTCCCTCATCCCGGACCGCAGAGAGCCAGCTCCTCAGGAACCCCATGTGGGATTTCATCCTCTTCGAGGCCTCTCCTGATTTGGCAGAAGAGCCCCTCGGAAGAGGAAGTGTAAGAGGAAACACATTGACTCACCTGAGTCCATCACGCCGGACACAGATTTAGATAATTCTGAGGGTTCCCCCCGTTCCCCTTCTGAAGATGTCTCATTTGCAGACATTCTAGAGATCCTGAAACAGAGGGGAAATTGGCCAGCCCTCAACCCTTCGGAGGATGAATCTGTGTATCTTGAGGCGTTTGGCTCTCGCCCTTCCACCTCCTGGGTGTCCCCCTTGACCCCTCATGCAGGTGGTTGCTAAGAAGGCATGGACGGCTCCTGATTCAGTGGACCCCACTCCCAGGAGACCCTCCAAGTTCATAACGGCACCAGCAGACAAACAGTTCTTAACAAAAGGAGTTTCTGTGGATGCTATGGTGGTAGCTGCTGCCACTAAGAAGGAGCTAGCTGATCCTTCAGTACCTGTCCATCCACCTAACAAGGAATCTAGGTCCATGGACAGGTACGGAAGCGGATGTTCTCATCAGCGACATTTACCATGCGTCGCTGAACTACCTATGCCATTTTTCTCGCCTTCAAAGGGACTTGATCAAGGAAGCGAGTGAAATGTTAAAGGACCCTACAGCTGCGGGTTTTCAAGATAAGATGAACACGCAGCTGGCTACCCTTAACTCCATAACCAACTCCTCCATGCGCTTCTTCTTACGCGGCTGATGGAGCGAGTAGAGCCGCAGGGACAGGTGTGGCCTTACGTAGGCATGCCTGGATGCGGCTATGCAATTTTGGACCCCTTCAAGACGTCTTTCACTAACTCCCCGTTTGATGGATCATCTCTTTGGTCCTCAAGTGAAAGAAACCTTGACTAGGTGCGAACTGATGGCAAGACCCTTTCTACCGTCGGAGTCCGTTTTTCTACTCCTTCTAGGCCTTACCCCAAAGGCCAGAAAGGTGGAAAGATGTGGTTCCGTAAACAATCTCAAGGGACTTCGCCTGACGACAGAGTCGCTTCCCGACAGAGGCAGAGGCGGGAATAACAATGGTAGACGTCGCCCTAGGGGCAGGGGGGGTCCGCAGAACCAGGGCAATCGGGAAGCCTTCTCTGACAAGCCCTTTCAGCATCCCTGAGGTGTTGCCCGACTGCCCACCTTCGGAGGCAGTCGGGGGAAGATTGTCACTGTACCCAAAAGCCTGGCTATCCCTGACTCAAGACAAATGGGTACAGTCCGTCATTTCCGAAGGCTATTCTATCCCCTTTCTTCGCATTCCAAACCAATCAAAAAAATCCCTTCCAGATGTTCCACCCGCTCAAAGGGATCTAGCAGTTTTGGAAATTTCAAAACTCCTTGCAAAAAGAGCAATTCAGCCAGTTCCAGCAGACCAGCAAGGATCCGGAATCTACTCAAGGTTCTTTTTAGTTCCAAAGAAAACAGGGGACTGGAGACCAATTTTGGATCTCAGTATCTTGAACAGATCAGTCAAGAAAACAAGATTTCGGATGGTCACGCTGCAATCCATTCTTCCCCTCTTGGGAAAAGGAAACTGGATGTGCTCTATAGACCTTCAGGATGCGTACTATCACATAAAAATGAACAGACGCCCAGAAGATTCCTCCGCTTCAGGCTGGGAACCAGTCATTTTCAGTTCAGGGCCCTGCCCTTTGGTCTCACCACTGCCCCCCGGGTGTTTACCAAATGCATGGCAGTGGTAGCTTCTCACCTGAGACGACAAGGATTCCAGGTGTTTCCATATTTGGACGACTGGCTCCTCACAGCTCCCACCAAGCATCTCCTTCTGATGGCCAGGGATTACACTTTTCGCATTTGTCAAAAGCTAGGCATTTCAATAAATTGCGAAAAGTCTGTTTTGTCGCCTTGTCGTGCTATTACTTTCATAGGCGCAAATCTAGACACAGTAGACATGTCTGCGAGACTAACACATCAGAGAATAACAGACATTAACCAACTGGTCTCACTCCTTTTCAACAACAACAGAATCAAAGCCAGGTTAGTTCTGAAAGTGTTGGGAATTATGGCGGCTGCCATACCTCTGCTTCCATTAGCCAGATTCCACATGCGGATCCTTCAATGGATGCTCTTTACTCAATGGTCATACCAGGAACTTCCAATGTCTCACACCATTATGATCACGCGAGGGTGCAAAAATCATCTCATGTGGTGGATGTCTTCCCTCAGCTCTTGTTGGGAAGACCCTTTGTTCCACCCTTCCGGTTGCTACTCTGACAACGGATGCCTCCCTGATCGGGTGGGGGGGGCATTATCAGGGCAGGACGGTCCAGGGCACATGGCAACCAAACGAATGCCACTTGCACATAAATGTTCTAGAGATGAGAGCAGTGCTTTTAGCGTTGCAAGCCCTTCAAGACTCTCTTCCCTTGGGAACGATTGCAATCCAGACAGACAATATGTCTGTAGTGTGGTACATCAACAAACAAGGCGGAACCAGGTCATACCCCCTGTGTCGAGAAGCACTCAGACTGTGGCAATGGGCGATTTCTTCTCAGCAATTTCTGATAGCAACGCACATCCCCGGGAAGTCCAATCAAATTGCGGACAAGTTGAGCAGAGCTATTCTCATGCCTCACGAGTGGTCTCTGAAAGACTCTGTTGTGAGAGAAATTTTCCTCAGTGGGGTCAGCCTTGCTGCGATCTTTTTGCTACTCCCCAAAACAGCAAGTGCAGAGAATTTTTCACTCTATTCCCTTTACCAGGCCAACCCAGCAGAGACGCTCTAGTCCAAGTTTGGCCCCGGGGACTTCTGTATGCATTTCCTCCTTTCCCACTAATCTCTCAAGTGATACAGAAAGCTATCATTCAGAAGGCCTCATTGATCCTCATTGCTCCTTACTGGCCTCGACAGGTGTGGTTCCCCTTTCTACATCAATTTCTATTGGAGCGACCGTGGCATCTGGACCTAGTTCCAGATCTGTTGATCCATCAGTCGGGTCAGTTACATCGCTCCCTCCTCTCTCTGAACCTCACTGCTTGGTTCCTCCAGTTCCAACCTTAGCCAGGCTTCCTCAATTATCTCACTCTGTTCGAGATATTTTGATAGCTTCCCATAAATCTTCCACTCGGAAGATTTATTTGAGCAAGTGGAAACGCTTCACATATTGGGCTCTAGAAAGGGACATAGATCCTTTCACTGCTTCCATCCAATTAGTCCTTGATTTTCTAGCTGAACTCTTCCATGCAGGTTCATCTCCTCTACTCTTAAAGTTCAATTGGCAGCTATTTCTAACTTTCATGTGGGTATTTCTGATTCTGCCTTAATGTCCCACAAGCTTTGCAAAGCCTTTTTGAAAGGAGTTTTTCTTCTCAGACCTCCTATAAGAAATCCTCCTTCTCCTTGGGACCTAAATTTAGTTCTTGCTTCTTTGATTCTTCCCCTTTCGAACCTGCAGTCTCCTGTTCTTTAAAATTGCTATCATGGAAGACTCTTTTCTGGTAGCTATTACTTCAGCTAGAAGAGTTTCAGAGCTTCAAGCACTCAGCTGTCGACCTCCTTATCTATTGTTTCATAAGGACAGAGTATCCTTACGAACTAACCCGTCCTTTTGCCTAAGGTGGTCTCGACGTCAAATCTAAATCAAAGCATTGACCTCCCTGTCTTTTTCCAGAATATTCCAATAGGTCTGAACAAAATTACACTGCCTGGATGTTCATCGTCAATTGAGGTACTACTTGGATAGAACGAAACAATTCAGAAAATCTGATCAGCTGTTTGTCTCCTATGCGGAAAGCAGAAAGGGACTTTCAGTTTCAAAGGTATCATTATCCAGATGGCTAACATCTTTGATTTCCCTTGTATATGAAATTAGACACCAAAACTGCCTAATAAACCTAAGGCCTATTCCACCAGAGCTTTGGCTACTTCCTTAGCCTTCCAAGACAGACTGCCTATTGACACCATTTGTGCAGCGGCTACTTGGGCTACTCCTCACACTTTCATTTCTCATTATAAGTTGGACTTAGCTTCTAGGCATAGAGCTAACTTTGGTTCCACTGTTCTCAGGAGTCTGTTCCGTTAGGCCACCCGGGACAAGGTGCTAGGGACGGTCCCATCCAGCAAGAATGAAGGAGACAGACAACTTAACATATAGAAGTTATGTTCTTACCATAACGTTCCATGTTAGTTGTCTTCTCGCTTCTTCTTCAATCCCACCCTCCTTCCCCCTGGCCTGGACAGACCTAGAGGAGTTGTGATTGTGACCTCTCTTTCTACCACCTCTTTCTTAGGCATATGCTGTTATGCATATTTCCTGGTTCAGGATGTAGGTCACCCTTCTTTCTTCCTGTTGTTAGAGGTGGACTCTGTTTAGAGTTATTCTGTTACTATTATAAGCTGGGGTTAGCTTACAAACGAGATCTGAGGTAACTCTCGCCTAGCATTGTGGGATATAAGGGGAGCCTCGATCCGGTGGAACCAACTCTCAAGCTTTTACAGTGGCCGAGTCGGAGCCGAGGTCGGCTCCGAACCCATCCAGCAAGAAGAAGGCGAGAAGAAGACAACTAACATGGAACGTTATGGTAAGAACATAACTTCTATTTAACTGCTGTTTGAGGAAGGGAGAGGATTGTGTGAATGATATTGGCCTGGAGACAGCCTTAGACAGTACTATGGGTTATGTAATATAGTTTGCAGGTCATTAGATTTGCTGGCTAAAGCAATTGCAGTGTTACACTTGACTGCATCAACCTAACCAGAGACAATCATTGCATACAGCTCTACTGCAATGGTTTTAACACATTCCTGCTGAATGACATTTTGCTTACTGTCATTGGTATTCTTATTGCCGTATTGAAATACAGTTCTTATTGTTCGTTTAGTGTACTACAGCTCTATAGCTCTAATTGTACATTTATTGCACTACAGTTTTTCTTGTATATACTTTATGGCAGTATATGTTTTACTCTTTCTTGCTTATTGCACTACAGTTAGCATACTAAATCTGTACTTACCATGCTCACAGTGCATCCTGGCCAAGTGCCATGCATGGGACTCAACATTACGAGCCCTCTCAGTTGCAGCTGTAGGGAGAGAAACACACCATTATGCATACCAGTTTTGAAAACATTCAGCTTGCATATTGGTAAAACAGAGGAAAAATCACTTACATATGTGTGGGGCATTCCCTGCCTTCACATCTTGGACTTAGGTGTCCAAGGTTCCCCTCTTTCTCCATTTCAGGTCATTATGGTGGTGATGGCACTACTCACCTGTGCAGGTGATACCAGTAACACTGGTGATTTCCCTGGCCAAATGGCCCCAGACCTCTGCCTTACACTCCAAGCCCTGGAATTCACTCTGCATCAGCCGAGGTTCATTGTTTGAACAAGGAGCCCGACCATGTCCCTGGACTCCTGAATGCCCCACCACTGCTCCCAAAAGTGCACACCTTTACCAACACTGCCAGCCATAACAACAGTTGAATGAACTTGACTGTTGCAGAATTCCTGCCTATTGGGCATAAAATAGGCTGTTTTCCTGTCCTTACACATTATTAAGCAACATTCAAAAAAGTGCAGTTTCACTTAGCAGCAAGCAAACCAGCTAAGCAAAACCAAGCAGTGGGAAAACTCACACAACTGAGGTTTTAGCGAGGCTAAGCACTGTGCAAACATTGGTAGCTGTTAGCATGTTTATGCACTGCTTAGCGTGAATGAGCAGTGCTTAGCAGAGCACAGCAGTGCCAAAATCCACAATAGTTTCATAACATTAGCATAAAACATTACATTCCTTTACAGTCTTATTCTGCCCGTTATGGACTCAAACTCAGGACCTCCTCCACATAAGACTGTAATTCAACCCATGTAGCTACTTGGATATTACAAAAACTAGTATACGTTCACATATACTACTAGGCTACTGTTAGCATTGCTCAGCACTGCACCACACCACACCACACAGATATGCTTAAATACACCTATACTTAAATAATTAATTACATCCATTTTCTATTTTTAGATGTCTGGTAGGTGCCAGCTGTCTATATCTGAGCACAGTTTGACATTGTTGCGCTCTGCACCACTCCAACATGCAGTAAAAAAAAACAAGAAAGACTAATAAAATCATAAAACATCATAAAAATTACGTATTATACAGCTGACACACTTCCAACATTACAACAGTGGCGGAGAGCCTCACACTCATCTGCAGCCATGGGTAGCTGCTAGACCTCTACCTTCACTGATTCAATATCCATGTTCCTCGGCTCTCCCTTGGTACATTGTGCCTACATGGATTTTATTAAATCCAGGGCATGTCTTTTGCAAGTTAAAAAAGGAAAGTAGAATACTGTACTCAAGGGGTTCAGTGGTAGATGTGCAAAGTCTTGGTTATGCAAAGGTAGAAACCAACTGTTGATTGAAGTAACCTAAAAGAGAGATGTGGTAAGAAAAGGAGCAGTTAATATGCTAGTTTTTAAAGTAGCAAGTCAAAGACACAGCTATAAACAATGTGTTAGTGTACAAAAGAAGAAGAAGGAAAAAAGAAAAAAACAGTTGCAACAGTCAATGAGCTCCATCATAAATTGCCATATACATGAAGGAAAGACATGCATCTATCTAATTACTAAACATAATGACATAGAAAATAAATAATGATTCATATACATTACATAAAAATAGCAGTCAGTATATATAATAAGAATTATAACAGCAATACCGACTTATTGGCCATGAGGAAAAAGACACACAGCTGACTGCCGCATAAATAGAGATACAGTGTGGATAAACAGAATACTGGAATCTCAGGTTACAAGCTGTAAGGATATACAAAAACATTGTCTATACCTATCTAGTTTTGTAAGGAGGGTAAGGGGAAAAGTGCTAAAAAGAGTAGAATTACAGAGAATAACAAGATATCCCTGTAAAGGGAGGAGATAAACAATAACAGCAGCAGGAAACAATCACTCTATGCAGGCAATTGTAACATAAGTAATGGCAAAGACACCCATTTAAAATCATGTATTTTGCTAATTATGGGGTAAAAATGATTGGTTATTTGAGAACATGCAAACTCATTACTAGCCCAAATTAAATTAGCTAACAATTGATAAAGTATTTAAGTGTGTGGCTTGCGGGGGCAGTCACAGACGTTTCCTTAGGCTGAACTGATGCAGTTGCTTTTGCAAACAATTAACTGAGAAGAAGAGGCAGACCTTGTTAACAAAGGAGGTACTGCAAGCTCAGTTACCAACTAAGAATAAAGACAAACACCAGAGTTAACTAGTATTACTTTAAATTCCTTTTCCAAGTTGAAAAAGGAAGTAGAAAGTTGTACTCAGGAGGTTCAGTGGTAGATGCGGAAAGCCTTGTTGTGTTTTTTTAAGGAAAAGATCAACTGTAGTTTGAAGTAACCTAAAAGAGAAATTTGGTAAGAGAAAGAGCAGTTAAGATGCTAGTTTTAAAGCCAGGAGTCAAAGACACAGCTATAAACAATGTGTCATTGTACAAAAGAAAGAACAAGGAAACAAGAAAAAAAAAACACAGTTGCAAAACAGTCAGTGAGTTCATTCATACATTACCATATACAATACATGCAGGAAAGACATGCGGCTTTGAATTAGAAATGTACCTCGCAGGATGCATGGTAGCAAGTCCTGTCCAAACCCCACCCACCACCCAACAATCTGTGAAAGTAATGTAATATTCATACCGATGGCAGCATGAATATTCATTGTCTATTCTTACTTTGGCCTATTCCTCAAAGTAGTGTGATCTCGGAGTTGGTATATTTAACTTGCGGGGGTATGCAGGGGAAAAAATACTTGCACACTGAAATCTGCATGGCTCTCAGTCATGCATCTTTTCCATTCCATGACACGCCCATTTCACCTGTCAGTCACTGAGGCTATGCCTACTTCTGCCCAGACTAGTCTGCAAGGTACTTAAACTATACCAGACATGCATCAAATTACTAAACATAATGACCAAGAAAAAGATTCATGCACATTACATAAAAATAGGAGTCAGTATATATAGCTGGAATTATAACAGCAATAACAACTTACTGGCCATGTGGAAAAGACACAAGTGACTGCCACTGAAATAAAGAAGAGATAAAGTGTGGATAAAGGAAATACAGTAATCTTAGGTCAGTAGCTGTAAGGATATACCAAAATATTGGCAGTACCTATCTAGTATTGCATGGAGGGTGAGAGAAAAGGTCCTAAAAAGAGTAGAATCACAGAGAATAACAAGATATCCCTGTAAAGGGCAGATTTGAAAAATCACACTAGCAGGAGGCAATCAGTCTATGCAGACAGTTTTAACATAAGTAATGGTAAAAGGATGCATTTAAAATCATGTACATTGCTAATTATGAGCTAAAAATGTGTAGTCATTAGTTGGGAACAAGCAAACTCATTCCTAGGCCAAATTAAATTAATTAAGAACTGTTAAACTATTAAGGCTCTTCAATTTTTCCCTTGGAACTAGACAGCCTTTCAACTTAAGCACTCAAGCCATTCATTTCTCAGCCCGGCACTTGCTCAAAACATATAGCAAGCACTTATAAATCCTAGCACTAGACCCCCCCCCCATAGTGTACAGAAGAACAAGGCTCTCTATTCAACTTTACCAGCCGTCAGTAAAACAGTTCACTGTACCTGTCCAGGCATGTCCAAAGGGCAGTTTCAGGTGTACTCTCCAGTCCAACTGGTGAATCTGGGCATTTTGAGGCAATGTTACAACTGCCTCATGTACACAGACAACCCTCTCCTACCACCAAACACTAATATATGCAAGATATATTATACAGCCAAACTGGAGGCTAAGCTCTCTCAACCCAAGACTGGATCAGACAGTCAAGAGAAGGGAAATACTTGCATCACACTACCAGTCTCACATAGACCCATTAAACCAGCACTGGCAAAAAACACACATAAATACACAAAAACATACTCGGAGGCTCTAAATAAAAATCTGAAAAAGCAACAGAGACCTCCAAATCAGACATCCAAACAACCTCCATCCCCCCCAACACAAATCATGAAACGCATACTTCACAAAACCAGTGTGCCTCGCAATCACAGCACTTAAGGCAAAATAACATACCCAACATACTAGTAATAGGTGACTCTATAGTCAGGCACACTGATGTCCTACTCACTAGGCTGAATAAGGAGAAGGCTACTGTTAGCTACCTGTCGGGTGCCTCTCAGGTCACTCCAGAACAAGTACAAATACGACTGTGTCATTGTACATGTTGGTGTGGATGACCTGAGCCATACCTCCCTGGACTACATGAAAAGAGACATGGAAGAGCTCTCTGATCACATAGCCCAGGCTGGTATAACCCTGACCATGAGTAGCATCCTGCCCTCACCAAGAATGATACCATGGTATAAAGAAAAAATGATCAATTTCAACAACTGGCTAAGTTTCTGTTTTTTCTGAAGAAGTTCATGTTTATTAAAGTGAATGAAAGCTAATACGAAGTGTCCGTGCTTTCCTGACGATAGTTGGTGCCAAACTAGTTGCATTATAATTGTTAAGTTTTTGGTATCATTCAAAGGGGATCCAGTGTATGTCCGCCTGGGATGACATGCTCGACAAGCCATGCTGCTTCACTAGAGATGGCTTGTACCAGTCACCTTTAAGCTTTCAAATACTGGCCAAGGCTCTTGCCACCCCCATAGTGCCTTTATTAGGCAAGGCTCAAAAGACAAATCCACTGCCGTAAAGAGCACAAGTAACAAAAAACTGAGGGTAATGCTGCTCAGTGCCAGAAGTCTAAACCTCAAAATGCATGCACTCGAGTATGGAGAAAATTGATACATGTGCAGTAACAGAAACCTGGTTTAAGGCTCCAGAGAGCACCCCAGCACTACCAGACTACAACTCATACTATACATTTTGACCACAGAACCCTGACCGAAATACAAAAGGCGGGTGTGTATCCATATTCATCAAGGATACCCACACCCCCAGGTTAGTGGCACAGCACAATGCTTCAGAGATCATCCACATGCAACTAACAATGGACAAAACTGCAATTCAAATTGTAGCTTGCTACAGATCACCCACCATGTCCCAGGACCCCCATTCCGCATTTCTGAAAACACTGGGAACCATAAAGGTCCTACCAAACACTCTAATATTGGGTGAGATTTCAATTACCCAAACATTAACTGCTCAAGTACTAACTCCCTTGCCCAACATTTCCTAGAATTTATAAACTCAAATGCTGTGTTTCAACTGGTCAACACTCCCACCAGAGATGACAACATATTGGACCTGGTCATCACCAACATGGGTGACCAGCATTCCACACCAGAGGTCAACCCCTCGCTAGTTAGATCTGACCATAAACAAATCACTTTGGATATCCACATTCTGCCCCCACCCCCGGACAAGAAGACCACCATGAAAACCTTTTCAAAAGCAAACTTCACGTTACTTAAGACAGGTGGAAAGTTTCAAAGCCCCCATGCTAAAGGATAATGCTGTCCAAGCTGCAAAATCCTTTACTAATGCATTCTACGGGTAACTACAATAATGCATGGATCGTACTATCCTAAGCAAAACCAAGACTCACTCCTCCAAGAAAAGGAAACCAGTCTGATGGACCCCTGTCATAAACAAGCTAGAAAAGAAGGAGGAAACTAGTACAGAGAAGATAAAATCCCAAGAAGGGAGGACATCCCTGATCAGTATCAGCAAGAAACTATGAATGTTAAGTTGTCAATCTCGCCTTCATTCTTGCTGGATGGGTTCGGAGCCGATCCTCGGCTCCGACTCGGCACTTGCTTTAGCTTGAGAACTCCTTTTACCAGCTCGAGGCAACCCTATATCCCATGATGCAAGGCGGAACTACCTCAGATCTCGTTTGCCGCTTAGCGAAAGAGGTCTCCTTTACCAGCTGAGGTAAGTGAATTTCTTGTTAAAGAAAAGAAAAGCTTAGTTAGGGTTTTATTTCCCCTTGTATCTCATTTTTAGTCTGTAGTGAGTTACAGCCCACCCTATTCCCTTGTTTTTTCAAACTTTATAATCTTTTTATAACCCTTAGTGTAAAGTTTTTAGTTAGGCCTAAAACACCATTGGTTAATCCCTTCCTGTGTGTTGTGTGTTAGGGGATTAATTTTGTGTGTTTGTTGGGGTTTGTGTGTGTTACTTCCTCCTAGGATATGTCTAGGGAAGGCAAGGTCTCAGGCTTCAAGAAGTGTGACTCGTGCTGTCAGAAAATGTCTCTGACAGACGGTCACACTTCTTGTGTTTATTGCCTGGGGCCTTTGCACCTGCAGGACTCCTGTGCTTTGTGTCACTCTTTTAGCCAGAGAGTCCTGCAGGAAAGGAGGAATAAGCTTATCCTCCGTAGCTTACTTAAGCCAGAAGGTTCTCCCTCTAAAGGGTCTGGGAAACCTTCTAAGCCACCGAAGGCTCAGGCTTCAGTATCCAAGCCTCCTCCGGTGGCTCCGGCTCCGTCGGAGCCGAGATCGGCTCCGGCTGGAACCGATGTATCTATCATAAAAGTAGTGGGTTCGGTGCCGGCTGGTTCCGATACCTTGTCTACTGTGGCCTTGTCGGCTCCGGCTGGAGCCAACACCTTATCCAGCATCGGAGCCGAGAAACCTTCGGCTCCATCTGGAGTTCAGGGGACTTCGGCTCCGATGGCTTCGTCCCGAAAGAGATCTCGGTCCCCTTCACTGAGTATCCACTCGGCTCCGGGTCTCCTCTTTTGTCGGAGCAGAGCCATCGGAGCCGATCTTCGAGATCTTCCAGGCTGTCTGACCACAACTTAGAGAGGGTGGTAAGCAGGCTGTTGAAGTCTCAGGCACTGGCCCAAATGCTCCATAGCCCGTCTCAACAGACTTCAGCTATAGCCTCACCCTTGAACTTCCTCCTCCGACTCCACACCAGAGTTTGGAGCCGGAGCTTCGGGACAGCGACTGTTGTGCCGGAGCCGATACATCCTTCGGCTCCGTCATCCTCGGCTCCGATCTCCTCCTTGAGACCTTCCTTGGAGGGATCCGGTCGTCGAGTTTCCCTTGTCGGCTCCGAGGGGGCTAGTGGCATCGGACCCTTGTCCGACCCCGCTCTCCCTCTCGGGCTTCGGCTTTGGTAAGCTCGGCACCGACATCGCCTCGAGCCTTCCCTCTCAGTGGAGCCGGGAATTCCTGTTTCCTCGAGCGGGATATTCCGGCCTCGGGAGGGAGCCTTTGAGGTGATGAGGAGTGTCCTGGCCTCTGAGCCTGGTCAACGGTCCATCCCTCTAGCTCCTCCCTCATCAGTGCCTGCAGACGCCTCTTGCCAGCCTCTTGCTCTCAGGCCCAGGGATCCATCGCCCCAGGTTTCCCCATTGGGAATATCCTCCTCTTCCGAAGTTTCTCCTGATCCTGCAGGTGAACCCCTCGGAAGAGGACGTAAGAGGAAACACACAGACTCCCCCGAGTCTACTACATCGGATACCGACTTAGATGAGTCGGAGGGTTCCCCACGATCCCCTCTGAGGATGTCTCCTTTTCAGACATCCTTGAGCTCCTCAAACAGAGGGGAATTGGCCAGCCATTGATCCCTCCGAGGATGAGTCGGTATACCTGGAGGCTTTTGGATCCCGACCATCCACCACACCCACTTATGCAGGTAGTGGCTCGGAAGGCGTGGGCGGCTCCAGATTCTGTGGAACCTGTCCCCAGGAGACCATCCAAATTCATCACGGCCCCTACGGACAAACAGTTCCTTTCCAAGGGTGTCTCTGTGGATGCTATGGTGGTGGCGGCGGCCACTAAGAAGGAACTGGCGGATCCTTCAGTACCTGTCCATCCTCCTAACAAGGATTCTAGGACCATGGATAGGTATGGAAAGCGGATGTTTTCTTCAGCGACCTTTGCTATGCGTTCGCTGAACTACCTTTGTCACTTCACCAGGCTTCAACGAGATATTCTCAAGGAACTGGGTGAAGTAGTCCAGGATCCTTCTGCTGCTGGGGCTCAGGAAAAGATTGCCTCGCAGCTTGCTATCCTGAATTCCATATCTAACTCCTCCATGCGGCTCATATCCTATGCAGCCGATGGAGCGAGCAGGGCCGCAGGCACAGGAGTTGCTCTTAGACGCCAAGCCTGGATGCGGCTTTGTAATTTTGCGGACCCCTTTAAGGCGTCCTTCACTAATACCCCCTTTGATGGTTCAGCTTTGTTCGGACCTCAGGTGAAGGATACCTTGACCAGGTGTGAGCAGGACGGTAAAACTCTTTCTGCCGTTGGAGTCCAGTTTTCCGCTCCTTCTAGGCCATATCCCAAGATTCAGAAGGGGGGGAAGATGTGGTTCCGTAAAGCCCAAGGAGCTTCACCGGATGCACGTGGTCAGTTTACCCCCAGAGGCAGAGGGGGTAACAATAATAGATGCCGCCCTAGAAGCAGGGGGGTCCTCAGAACCAGGGCAACAGGGAGTCTCTTCCTGAGAAGCCCTTTCAGCATCCCTGAGGTGTTGCCCGACTGTCCACCCTTGGAGGCAGTCGGGGGAAGGATTTCACTGTACCCAGTAGCCTGGCAATCCCTATCACAAGAGATGTGGGTACAGTCGATCATATCCGAGGGTTACAAAATCCCTTCAAAGGTTTCCGTACCTCTACAATCCCTTCCAGACATCTCACCCGGTCAAAGGGATTTGGCAGAACAGGAAGTTTCAAAGCTCCTAGAAAAAAGAGCCGTCCAGACTGTGCCAGCAGACCAGGTAGGATCCGCGTCTACTGAGATTCTTTTTGGTCCCCAAAAGGACGGAGATTGGAGACCAATATTAGACCTGAGCAATCTAAACGGATTTGTCAAGAAGGCAAGATTCCAGATGGTCACGCTTCAGTCCATTCTGCCCTTTCTGGGCAAGGACAACTGGATGTGCTCTATAGACCTTCAGGATGCACTATCACATAAAGATTCACAGACGCCCAGAAGGTTTCTCCGCTCGGCTAGGGACCAGTCATTACCAATTCAGAGCACTGCCCTTTGGCCTCACTTCAGCCCCCAGAGTGTTTACCAAATGCATGGCAGTGGTCACAGCTCATCTGAGACGTCAAGGATTCCAGGTGTTTCCCTACTTGGACGACTGGCTCCTCTCCGCCACCACCAAGTGTCAGCTTCTTCAGTCCAGAGACTACACTCTACAGCTTTGCAGGAGTTTGGGAATTTCAGTAAATTTCGAAAAATCTTCTCTGCTGCCTTGCCAATCTATCACCTTTATAGGCAGAATTAAACACCGTCAAAATGTTAGCCAAACTAACGGATCAAAGAATTCTGGACATCCAAAAATTCGTTCGGATTCTATTGCAGAGCAGCAAGATCAAAGCCAGATTTATTCTGAAGGTCCTAGGTCTTATGGCTGCGGCCATTGTTCTTCTACCACTGGCTCGCTTCCACATGCGTCTTCTGCAGTGGATGCTATTCACGCAGTGGTCGTACCACAGTCTTCCAATGAGGCACGAGATCTTAGTCACACAGTCGCAGAGCTCATCTAAATTGGTGGATATCTTCCCTCTTCTCCAGCAAGCCCGTCCTTTTATCCCCCCTCCCCCAGTTGCCACACTCACTACGGATGCCTCTCTGATCGGGTGGGGGCATTATCAGGGCAGGATGGTCCACAGGACGTGGCAACCCATAGAATACCATCTGCACATAAATGTCCTGGAGATGAGAGCAGTGCTTTTAACGTTGCAAGCCCTCAGCGACTTTCTTCCCACGGGACTATTGCAGTACAAACGGACAACATGTCCGTGGTCTGGTACATCAACAAACAGGGCGGGACCAGGTCCTATCCGTTATGTCGAGAAGCTCTCAGACTTTGGCAATGGGCGATCTCCTCTCATCGGTTTCTGATAGCAACGCACATCCCCGGCAGGTCCAACCTATTGGCGGACAGGCTGAGCAGATCCATTCTGATGCCTCACGAGTGGTCTCTCAATCAATCTGTAGTGGATCAGATATTTCTGAAGTGGGGCACTCCTTGTTGCGATCTTTTTGCTAATCCTCAAAACAACAAGTGCCCCGATTTCTTCACTCTCTTTCCCCTACTAGGCCAACCCCTGAGAGACTCTCTAACTCAGGATTGGCCCCGGGGACTTCTGTACGCTTTTCCTCCTTTTCCCTTGATTCCACAAGTCATTCAGAAAGCCACCGTTTTGAGGGCCAAGTTGATCCTCATTGCCCCATATTGGCCTCGACAAATTTGGTTTCCGTCCCTGCATCGTCACCTTCTGGTGCAGCCCTGGCATCTGGACCCAGTTCCGGATCTCTTGATCCACCAGTCGGGTCAGCAGCACCGGGCCATTCATTCTCTCAACCTCACTGCTTGGTTGCTCCACTTCCTTCCCTAGCCAGGCTACCGATGATTTCTGATTCTGTCAGAGACATCTTAGTGTCTTCTTTAAAGTCGTCCACTAGGACTGTTTATGCTAGCAAGTGGCGACGTTTTTCTATTTGGGCAAATTCCAGAAAAATTGATCCCTTTACTGCCCCTGTACATTCTGTTTTAGATTTCCTGGTGGAGGTTTTTCATTCAGGATCCTCGTCATCTACAGTTAAAGTACAACTGGCTGCTATTTCCAAGTATCATGTTGGCTTGCATGACAATAACATTATGTCTCATAGATTGTGCAAGGCCTTTCTAAGAGGAGTTTTTCTCCTAAAACCACCTATAAAGCATCCTCCTCCGCAATGGGATCTAAACTTAATGTTGGCATCCTTGATACTACCTCCTTTTGAACCATCTGCTTCATGTTCTTTGAAGTTATTGACCTGGAAAACTATATTTTTACTGGCTGTCACTTCTGCAAGAAGGGTTTCCGAGATTCAAGCTCTCTCCATTCGTTCCCCTTATTTGGTTTTTCATAAGGACAGGGTATCATTAAGAACGAACCCTTCCTTTCTCCCCAAAGTTGTGTCTCAAACCAATATTAACCAATCTATAGATCTACCAGTCTTTTTCCCAAACTATTCCGACAGAGCTGAACAGAAACTGCATTTTGGATGTCCATCGTCAGCTCAGGTACTATTTGCATAGAACTAAACAATTCAGAAAATCGGACCAATTATTTGTCTCCTATGCAGAAAACAGGATAGGTCTTCCAGTTTCTAAAGTGACCTTATCCAGATGGTTGACTTCCACCATTTCCTATGTGTACTCTCTCAGAGGCAAACAGCTATCTTCTAAACCAAAAGCACACTCAACCAGGAGTCTGTCCACTTCTGCAGCCTTTCAGGATAGGCTACCTATTGATACCATTTGTGCAGCAGCTACTTGGGCCACGCCTCATACCTTTGTCTCTCATTACAAATTGGACTTGGCCTCCAGAGATAGGGCCAGTTTTGGTTCCACAGTTCTCAAGAGTCTGTTCCATTGAGCCAACCGGGATACAGGTGCTAGGACGGTCCCATCCAGCAAGAATGAAGGCGAGATTGACAACTTAACATTTAGAAGTTATGTACCTACCATAACGCTCCATGTTAGTTGTCTTCTCGCCTTCTTTCTTCGCCCCTCCCTCCCCCTCGCCTCGACAGAGCTTGTAAACTTCCCATCAGGTTGTTTCCTCCTGAGCCTTCATATGGGGACTTCTATTATGAACTTGTGTTCCTAATTATGTTAGGTTACTCTTTAGCAGGGTAGGTTAGCTACCAAACGAGATCTGAGGTAGTTCCGCCTTGCATCATGGGATATAGGGTTGCCTCGAGCTGGTAAAAGGAGTTCTCAAGCTAAAGCAAGTGCCGAGTTGGAGCCGAGGATCGGCTCCGAACCCATCCAGCAAGAAAGAAGGCGAGAGAAGACAACTAACATGGAACGTTTTGGTAGGTACATAACTTCTAATTCCCTCATAAAATCATCCAAGGTGAGCTTCAAAAGAAAAATTGCCAAGGACTCCAAAGATAACTACAAAGCATTCTTTAGCTATGTCAAGAATCTAAGTGGCAATGCTCAGATCTGCTCAGAGTTAGTGCAGAATGGCACAAAATACACTGAACCGACTGATATTGCCAACATCCTGGCAGACAGGTTCAGTGCAAACTTCACTCCCCTCTCAACCCCAAAAGGGCCCATAACCATACCAGAAGAATGTAGAGCCCCTGAAATCACAGACACTCAGGTTAAAACAGCCCTCTCCAAAGCCAAAAACACAGCATCAATGGGACCGGGCGGTGTCCCAGGCTGCGTCCTACATGAGCTCAAAGACAAACTAACCCCTCACCTAAACACACTGTTCAAATTCAGCCTCTCCACAGGCTATGTACACATAGAGTGGTGCACAGCAATAGTTATTCTGCTTCACAAAGGGGAAGCCACAACAGACCCCGGGAACTATCACCCTATAAGCCTGACTAGCTTGGTCTGCAAGGCTATGGAGCGCATCATCATTGAACTCATTAACAGAGACATTGGGAACCTCCAAACACTGGACCCTACCCAGTTCGGCTTTGTTAAGGGCAGATCATGCCTCCTAAACCTGGTGAACATCTTTGAGGCAGTAACCAAGGCTATAGATGAGGGAAAAGTGGTACACACAGCCAACCTTGACCTCATAAAGGCCTTCGACACCATTCCCCATTCTGGTATTATAGACAAGCTCACCAGCCTGAACATAAACCCCTATTTCACAAGATGGGTTGCCAGCTGGCTCACAGTCAGAACCCACTTGGTGAGAGTTGCGGGAGCTAGGTCCGACTCTAAACCAGTTACAAGTGACGTTCCCCAGGGCTCAGTCCTAGGACCCCTCCTGTCCGGCATATACTTCTCAGAGTTTCAGGCAAGCACAGGAGGACTATGGCTGACCAAGTTCGCAGACGACTGCAAACTAGGGGCTATAATTGATTCTCCAGCTGACACAGACATCCTCCAAAAGGGTCTCACTGAGATGGATACCTGATGTCAAAATCATGGCCTCAAGCTAAATGCTAAAAAGTGCATAGTCATCCCCTTTGGAAAAAATAAAGTACCCACAAACTATCACATAGGTGGTACTCCCCTAAATATGGAAAACGTAATAGGGATCTGGAGACCCAAGTAGATAGTAATCTCTCCTTTGATAATCACATTGCCAAAGTGGTTAGAAAATCCTTCTATGTGGCCCACCTAATCACAAAAGGGTTTGCATCCAGATCAAAAGAGGTCTTTGTACCCTTATACTCATCACTCATCAGACCCATCATAGAGTACAACACCCCATTTGGGATGTACCTTTCAAGACACCTGCAACAGCTGGAAAGACCACAGAAGTACCTCACCAAGAGGATCACTGGCCTGAAACAGATGCCCTTTGCAGCTCGACTGAAGAAACTCCAGCTGTACTCAGTTGCATACTGTCTACTCAGAGGTGATCTCTGCCTGACATACAAGGCCATGTCCAACCCAGAATTGATGGACATGCTCCACCTAAAGAAAACTGTATCTCCTCGAACTACACGCTCTCGGGATCTAACCTCACCACAACAATAAATAGGACATGCTGGAGGGATAGATGCCTGTCCCAGAGACTTCCCATGCTTTGGAAGAAGATTCCAATCTATATTAGGCAGAGCTCCTCGCTAACACTCTTCAAGAGAAACCTTGACGAGTGGATGGGAAACAGAAAGTTTACCCTGGGGATCACTTCAGTGGCTCTGCTGGACAGAGGCACGGGGAACTAATCTAAGGGGGTGGCAAAAGCCAACACAGTCTGGCTAGGCTTATAAATGCCTTTGGGCAGATAGCCTAGTACCTACCTATGAACCTATGAGCCTAAGGTGTGTGTGGAGGGGGGGGGGGGTAGTCATGGATGTTTCCTTAGCCTGAACTGATGTAGTTGCTTTAAATAAATTAACTGAGAAGAAAATGCGAACTTAGATGATGAGTAATTTAACAACAAGAACTTCTAGCTCAGTTACCAGATAACAAAGACATACAACAGAGTTAATTTGCATATGCAACTTTACATGCCTTTTGCAAGCTAAAAAAAGGAAAGTAGAATGCTGTAGTCAGGGGATTCAGTAGTAGATGTGTAAATCCTTGCTGTGTTTTGAAGTAGATGGCCATGAGGAAAAGACACAAGTGACTGCCACAGAAATAAAGAAGGGAAAGTGTATTTATGTGGAGGGGTTGACGTCATGGGTACCCACAGGCAGGTGCATTGGGGAGCACTTGTACCCCCTGGATTTTGACTTAAAAAAAAATCCTGTGGGCACCCAGAATCAGATGTGAAGGCTGGAGATGGGGTAAGAGCATGTCCTCCTCATCAGAAGCTGTTGGCTCAGATCTGTCATACAACACTGCTGCCTTTCACTAGGAAAATGGAATGTCCTTTTGGCAGGTGCACAAAAATTGCCCCTCCTTCTCCTTCTGCTGGCAGTCAGCTGGTCGGACTTGGCATCCTCTGTCCCCAGCTATGGGTGTGCACATTATTCACAGGCCCAGAGAACCAGCCTGTGCCTGATATCACACTCAGCACATTTGCTGAGTGGACATCCTCTAGAGAGCAGCAGCAACATGGAGACGGAAATAAATAAATAAGTCCCACAGCTCAGCTGCAGAAAATCTAAACTCCTGAAAGTTTGCACAAGCTTAGTCTGGGTGTGAGCACTGAATCCGCAGATAGGACAGTGGTATACACATCTACTCTGCATATTTTTACAGGGTTTCTGCACCACTAAAACTAGCACTGTCTGGCAGAACAGATCAATCACAGTAAGATGCCAAAGTTGAGTAAAAGCAAGGAGCTGAAACCATAGGGTGAGGGGGATGAGCTCCCTCCCACTTTTGCAGCTGGCTTCAACAATTTAAAAAAAAAATAGCTGTTTCATAGAAAGAGAAGGTAAGTGAGTGTGTGTATATGTGCATTTATATGTGTATATGCACGTATGTATATAGTACTACTGGTTCTGTTCATTTCTGTATGAGGGAGAAACTGCATGTCTATGTATGCGTATGTAATTTAAACTACCTGTTCTGTTTGCATGAAAGATAAAATACATGTGTGATACTATGTGAGCAAGAAGGTATGTGTGTATGTGTGTGTCTGTGGAATTTAAAGTAGCCGTGTGTTGTTGTAGTAAGGAGAAGGTACGCATGTGTGTATATATATATACTTTGTAAGACAGTAGGTGTGTATGTCACTGTGTGAGAGACTAGGTTTGTGTACAGAATTTAAACTAGCCTTTTGTTGATGTAGGAAAGGGAAGGTATGTGTGTGCATTGCTCTGTGAGAGCAGAGAGATGGCATCTAGGTGTGTGTGTGTGTGTGTGTGTGTGTGTGTATGTGTGTGTGTGTGCGCACGCGTGTGTGTGTGTGCTTAACATACTTCTCAACTGTCCAGATTTAGCCTCATAGTTTTGGTATGTTTCTGATAAAATTTGTGGTTTTCTGGTAAATCATGGAGGACTGAAGTCACTAAATAATGATATATATATGAGTTCCGTACGTTATATCCTTCAGAAAATACATACTAACACAAATCCTGTTATTCTAGCAATGTTCTAAATTAAAAAGAACAATATTTAAAAGTGTTCCCTATTTTGGGCCATTTTATTCCCATTATTTCAGGCTTTTTCCTGGTTTCTTGCTCTAAGAGGTTGAGGGGTATGCATACCTCTCAACTGTCCTGATTTTTACGTCATATTTTTGGCCTATTCCTCAACTTTTGTGGTTTTCTGGCAAATCACTGAGGACTGAAATAACTAAATAATGTCAAACATTCAAGATTCAGACTTCATTTTCTTTAGAAAATGCATGCTAAGATGAAAGTTGATATTTTAGCAACTTTCTAAATCTATAATAGCAATATTTAAAATCTTTCCCTACTTAGGGGACCTTTGCCCCCCATTATTTTAGGCTTTGTCCAGATTTCTTATGCTAAGAGGTTGAGAGGTATGGAGGTATGGTATGTAATGCCCTAGTTAGGGGAGAGGGCAGGTTAGTAAGTTAACTTGATCAGGCTTGACCCTGTTACTTGGTTACAGGAAACAAGAGCCTGAATCCTGTACACTGACTACCAGACTGCTTAAGGAATCGTGAGCATCAATGCAAACAAGAGCCAAATCTTCTACACTAACTAACAGATTGCTGATGGAATTGTAAGTTTACGATCTGAAGTATTACTTCATTTGATCTGCAACCTGTGGGTGTCGGATCCGACCTCGGATCCGATCCGGCAGCTTTCCAAGCTCCAAGATCCGAGCTCCTAGCTCCTCCCCTACCCATAATCCCCTAGTACCAACCACACTATCTCAGATCGTTTTTTGCCGCGGCTAAAGAAACTTCCTTGTGAAGAGCTCCTGGCTAGGTGAGATCATTGCTGGTTTTTAAACCAATTTTTCTCTCAAAGTTTCGTGTGTGTGTGTTAGTTTCCCTTTTCTGCTTCTTCTACTAGTTTTTTGGGTCACTTTTGTTTAATTTAAAACTAAATTATCTTCACTCCCCTCCCCCTCCTAGTGTTTGGGTGTGTATGTGAAAGATGTCAGAAGGGCCTAAGGCCATTTTCTCTAAATGCACTGAGTGTGGCCACAAACTTTCTCCAGCTGATGGCCACACTCAGTGCGTTTTGTGCCTGGGGGAAGCCCATTTGTCAGAGACCTGCCAAATCTGTGCGGCCTTTAACCCCCGGGCACTCCGGGATAGGAAGAACAAGCTGATCCTGGCGGGAAAGCTCCCCCAGGAGTCGGCTTCTTCTTCCTCTCCCGTTCGGGCTCCAGCTGCTTCAGCAGCTTCGGCGCCATCTATCCCCTTAGCTTTACCCGGGACTCAACCTCCCTCATCGGGTTTGAGCTCTGGGGAAACTAGTGCCTCCTCCCTCAGAGAGAAGAGGCACAAGGACAAGGATGGACATAAGTTCCATAAAAGGCGGGCCGAATCTCATCCTTCTGCTCCGCCAACAAAACTATTAAAATCTCCCTCGAGGGTCTCCGGATCCCCCTCCTCTCGGCGCCGTTCACCCTGTTTTTCACTGGAGCCGGAGGAGGAGGATAGGTCTCCCTCGAGATCGTCGAGGCGGCCCTCCCGGCCTGCCTCTACTACTTCATCTAGGTCGACCCGAAGCATCTCCGAAGCGGATATGAATAGGATCATGCGTCGGTTCTTACAGACCCAAATGCAGATGGGGATGCTCTTGCCTCCCCCCCTCTGGGGGGGAGTGCAGGCCCCATATTTGCCCCGATCACTCCTTCTCCAACTCGTTTTCGGGTCTCAGAGTCATCTGATCCAGGCCCTTTCGGACCCGGGGAACTGTCGGCACCGATAGCGGTTGTCTCTTTGACGCTGACTATACCTTCGAGCTTGTCGGACCCGAGCTCTCGGGACCGAGGGCTGAGTGTCGGATCCGAGGGAGTTGCTGTGTCTTCGGCGCTGTTGGCGTCAGAGCATACCTCTTCCTCGGCGCCGACTGCATCGGCTCCGACCCCGATCCCTTCCTCGGATCCGAGGAGATTGCTCTCAGAGGCTGGTGAGAGTGGTTCTCCTTCGGCTTTTGAGGTAGTGGAGAGGGTACTGTCAAGGTTCTCCAGATCCCCGACCCGGGCTTCGGATCCACCCGTACCCCCACTGTATGAGGGTCTGTCTTCCATCATCCGTCCATCTGGACAGCCTGCCCAAGCCCTCCAGCTGGTTCCCGTGGAGGAACAACAACCCGTGGACGAGCCCTCTTCGGACAATCCCACCAAGGAGGTCCCTCGAAAACATCGGTGCAAAAGGAGGCACCTGGACTCCCCCGAGTCCATTACCACAGACACGGACTTAGATGATACGGAGGGTTCCCCAAGGTCACCCCCTGAGGATGTCTCCTTTGGAGACATCATGGAAATGTTGCGTATTAGAGGGGGGTGGTCAGCCCAAAAGCCCTCCCTTGATGAGTCCGTGTTCCTGGAGGCCTTTGAGGCAGGCCCATCTACCTCCTGGGTGTCCCCTCCGGCCGACCCCTTGGTGGACTTAATTACCACCAGGGCTTGGAAGGAGCCCGACACCGTGGAGCCAATTCCAAGGCGTCCCGATAAGGTCCTCAGCCCACCAACAGACAGACTGTCTTGGGCCAAAGAAACCCCCGTTGATGCTATGTTGGTGGCGGCGGCCACCAAAAAAGAACTTGCACAGGAGAGTTCTTCGGTTCACCCGCCGGATAAGGAATCTCGAGCGCTTGACCGGATTGGGAAGCGGATGTTTGCTTTTGCGACCTTTTCCATAAGGGCGCTGAACTATATGGCACATACTATTAGGCTACAGCGAGACTTGATTAAGGAATACGCTGCAGCCCCCCCAGAGTCCATGTCGGTCCCAGACAAAAAGGTTTTTGAGACTCGAATGGCCACTCTAAAATCCATCTCAAATACTTCTATGCGGCTTCTCTCCCATGCTACGGAGGGAGCCGCTAGAGCTAGCGGAGTCGGGGTCATCCTGCGACGTCTCTCCTGGCTCCGTCTGTGCGACTTCACGGACCCCTTCAAGGCGTCCTTCGCGAACGCCCCTTTTGACGGTTCTGCCTTGTTTGGCAAAACTGTTCACGATACGCTGGTCCAAAGCGAAAAGGACGGGAAGACGCTGTCTGCTGTCGGAGTCCGCTTCTCTAATCCCCAAAGATCCTTCTCCAGGAATCAGAGGGGACAAAAGAAGCTGTGGTTCCGTAAGTCTCAGCAATCCCATCCTGCTGCGGACCACTCGTCCTCCAGGGGCAGAGGAGGAGAAGGTGGACGCCGGCCCAGAGGTAGAGGGGAGCCGCGTAATTTCGGGTCTAGAGAACCTTTCTCAGACAGACCCGCGCAACAGCCCTGAGGGCTTGCCCGACTGTCCCTCTCTGGAGGCAGTCGGGGGGCGATTGTTGGAGCACCTGTCAAACTGGGAGTCCCTTACAACAGATCGATGGGTGCTCCAGATCATATCCAGAGGTTACTCGATTCCATTCATAAACCTTCCCCCCAAATCCAAACGCCTCCCTGATGTCCCACCCGATCAGAGGGAGGCAGCGGCTTTGGAAATTTCAAAGCTGCTAAGAAAAAGAGCCATCCAGCCCGTCCCCCCAGACCAGTCCGGATTGGGTTATTACTCCAGGTTATTTTGGTGCCAAAGAAAACGGGGGACCTCAGACCCATCTTAGACCTTTCCGCCCTGAACCTGTTCATACCCAAAGAAAAGTTGCGGATGGTCACTCTCCAATCTATTCTCCCCCTGCTGTGGGAGAACGACTGGATGTGCTCGCTAGACCTCGAGGATGCGTATTACCACATATTAATGGACAAACGATCCAGGAGGTTTCTCCGCTTCCGGCTCGGAGCCAGTCATTATCAATTCAGGGTTCTTCCATTCGGCCTCACCTCAGCCCCCAGAGTGTTCACCAAGGTCATGGCAGTGGTTGCAGCCCACCTGAGACTCCAGGGCATTCAGGTCTTCCCTTACCTAGACGACTGGCTCCTCACCGCGACCAACAAGCATCAGCTATGTGTAGTGAGAGATTATGCTCTGTCTCTGGCCCACAACCTAGGCATCTCAGTAAATGTGCAGAAATCCTGCCTGTGCCCCACTCAAGCCCTAGAATTCATAGGGGCCAGGTTAGATACACAAATTTCCAAAGTTGTTCTAACGTCAGTCAGGCTGAACAACTTGTCATTCCAAGTGTTAGCCCTTCTTCGGAGCCCTGCTCCTCCAGCGGAATTAGTCCTGAGGGCACTGGGGTCTATGTCAGCAGCGATCGGTCTCTCTCTTCATGCTCATCTACGAATGCGCATTTTACAATGGACCCTTCAAGTCCAATGGTCCCTGTCGATCCATCCATTATGCATGCCAGTTCCCCTGAGCAGGGTGTGCAGGGACTCCCTTCTGTGGTGGTTACAGGTGCAGGAACTCAGAGAAGGGAGACCTTTTGTAATTCCTCCGGCCAAAGCCACGTTGACCACGGACGTTTCTTGCCTCGGGTGGGGGGGGTATTGTTCAGGCAGATCCGTTCAAGGCACGTGGACTCCCCTAGAGACCGCATTACATATCAATGTCCTAGAGATGAGGGCGGTGCTTTTAGCGTTGCAAGCTCTCCACGACCTTCTTCCCATAGGGCCTATTGCAATCCAGACGGACAACATGTCAGTAGTCTGGTATATAAACAAACAAGGAGGGACCAGATCTTACCCCCTGTGTCGAGAAGCCATGAGAGTGTGGGAATGGGCGATTTCCACCAACCGCTTTCTGATAGCAACGCACATTCCGGGGCGGTCCAACATACTAGCGGGCAAGCTAAGTCAAGTGTTCCTCACTCCATACGAGTGGTCTCTGAATCCATCTGTTGCGAAGCAGATCTTCCACAAATGGGGTCAGCCTCGCTGCGACCTTTTCGCTTCTCCTTTAAACACAAAATGCAGCGAGTACTTCGCGATAGTTCCCCCCAGAGGGGAGACCCCCAGATGCTTATCCCCCCCTCCCACTTATGATTAAATTCATCCAGAAAGCCTGTCGGTTGGGGAGCAGAGTTATCCTCATAGCCCCATTCTGGCCTCGACAGATCTGGTTCCCCTTTCTGCGGTCTCACTGTGTGGCTCCCCCATGGATTCTGGATCCCAGTCCAGACCTAATCTCACACCCAGCGAGATGCCACACCCCAAACCTGGTCAATCTCAAACTTGCTGCTTGGTTGATCCAGTTCAATTAATGGCTAGGACTCCCGGTATCTCATCCCCTGTTAAGGCCATTCTGGTGGCGGCTCATAAACCATCTACCAGGAAACTTTACAACAGTAAATGGAAACGTTTTTCCATCTGGGCCAAAGATAAAGAATTGGACCCTTTTACTGTCCCTATTCCGACTATTCTGGACTTCCTTTCTCTGCTTTTTAAACAGGGAGCAAGTGCCTCCACAGTCAAAGTGCAGTTGGCGGCCATCTCCCATTTTCATGTGGGGGACGGCATAGGTTCCTTAGCATCTACTAAGTTGTCTAAAACCTTCTTAAGAGGCGTTTTTTCTTTTGAAACCACCTGTCAAGACTGTGGTGCCCCCGTGGGATCTCACTCTGGTCTTGCAAGCCTTAATGAGACCACCTTTTGAGCCGGCGGCCTTGGTTCCGTTAAAGTTCTTGTCTTGGAAAACTGCTTTCTTAGTGGCTATTACTTCGGCCAAGAGAGTTTCAGAACTACAAGCTCTGTGTATTAAACCTCCGTACCTTATTTTTCACAAAGATAGAGTATCCCTCAGGACTAACCCGTCTTTCTTGCCTAAGGTGGCTACAGAATCAAACATTAATCAATCAATAAATCTTCCTGTATTTTTCCCAAATTTTCACAACAAAGGAGAATATACGTTGCACAAATTGGATGTACACAGACAACTGCATTTTTACTTGCACAGGACTAAAGAGTTTCGCAAGTCAGACCAGTTGTTTGTTTCTTATGCAAAATCAGCCATGGGCAAGGCAATTACTAAGGTGACTGTAGCAAATTGGATCTGTCAGTGCATTATGCTGGGATACACCTCATCTGGGAAGCCAGCTCCGGTTGGCGTCCGTGCTCATTCCACAAGATCTGTAGCTACCTCAACAGCTTTTTGGTCTAGGGTTCCAGTAGACGATATTTGTTCAGCAGCTACCTGGTCCTCATCTCATACCTTCATTTCTCATAACAAACTGGATATCATTTCCAGAAGTAGGGCTTCTTTTGGCTCCGCAGTGCTTCGGAATATCCTTCCGTAAGGACCACCCAGGTTCTATAGGTTAGCTGGGGACTCTGTCCCACAGGTTGCAGATCAAATGAAGTAACTACTTCAGATATAGAAGTTATGTACTCACCATAACGTTCCATCTGAGTAGATACTTCATTTGTCTGCAACCGACCCCCCCTGCCATCCCCCGAACCTCGGAAAAGTTCTCTGATCATTTGGAGTTGGTTTCTGTCTCGAGTTGGTGAGGCAAAAAAAACGATCTGAGGTAATATGGTTGGTACTAGGGGATTATGGGTAGGGGGGAGGAGCTAGGAGCTCAGATCTTGGAGCTTGGGAAGCTGCCGGATCGGATCCGAGGTCGGATCCGACACCCACAAGTTGCAGACAAATGAAGTATCTACTCAGATGGAACGTTATGGTGAGTACATAACTTCTATTTTTAGTACATTTTCAGGTAATTATGAGTTTCACTGCATTTTCAAGGGATTATCAGTTTCATTTCATTTACATGGAATTGTGAGTTTCAAGGGAAGATAACTTTACTGTTGTTTATGCTATGTCTGTTTTGCTTATCAAATGGCAGTCACTGTTTGTGTTGTAGAACTTGAAAGCAGTGTTAGTAGCATAATTGCCTTTGGTGTAGAAGGCTGTGGATTCTACTCCCACACTATGTAGATGGAGTGCTGATATTGCAGTGCCCTTTTGATTGTGGATTATTTGGTGCAGTTTAAGGGGTAGGGGTTCTACACTCCTGAGAGTGTCCTCCTTTGTATGAGATGCCTAGTAACTATAAACATGTTGATTTGTCAATTATTCCCTGTTGCAGTATTACCAGCTTACCATTTTTTTTAATGTAACAATTCTTCAAGGGCAGCAAACACTGAATTTGTAGATGAAACATTGAAAATGTAAAGTTCTTTTGCCAGTAGCAACCTCTTCATTAGTTACATATCTTTTTAATGTGGAATTATATGGATGACTTTTACTTCTGCAGAGATTGTATTTATTGAGTGATAGATTGTAATGACAGAAGATTGAGTGGCATTTTATGGTTGAAATTGCCTGAAATGGATAGCTTTGTCATTATTGGTTCATACATTTTGTTCCATTGCTTACTAGAAGAATGTTCAAAATTGCAAATTTAAAACACCTTATAATAAGTGGTGCTGTATAATAGAAGGAATATAATTTAATACAACCAGGAAGGTGAATCAAAAAAGGCATGTATGCATGGCCCTAAAAATATGTGCAAGGAGCCTATGGTTTGAATACAGTCCAAAGATACACTTAATCCTCCACTGGCCAGATGAATTTTCTTTGAATGTGGGTTTTCATGGTCTTTCAATGAATGTAAGTTTCAAGGGCATGGAAGTTGATTGCTCATGCTAAGTCTGTTTTCATTGTCAGACTGTATTGTTTGTTTAGCAAATGGCTATCAGAATTTGTACTATTTTATTTCAATATGTGTAATAATTGTAGAAGTAAATAAGAAAACATTATACGCACTGACAGGTTTGAACAGTGTTTATAGGTTCATAGGTTGGTACTGGACTATCTGCCCGAAGGCATATATTAGCCCAGCCACATTGTGCGGTATTCATCACCCCTTTAGTAGTTCCTTAGACCCTTGTACTAGCAGCTAGTACCCTTGGCCCCTACCTAGTAGTGCTGTTTGTGTGATCCCCGGTGTGAACTTTCTGTTACCCATCCACTCATCAAGGTTCCTCTTGAAGAGTGATAGTGAGGGGCTCTGTCTTATGTAGATCGGGACCCTGTTCCATAGTAAGGGAAGTCTCTGCGAAGGGAATCTATCCCTCCAGCATGTTCTATTCATTGTTGTGTTGAGGTTTATATCCCTAGAGCGTGTAGCTCGAGTAGATTTGGTTTTGCTAAGATGGAGCATGTTCAACAATTCTGGGTTGGACATGGCTCTGTACGTTAGACAGAGATCGCCTCTGAGAAAGCGGTATGCAACAGAGAACAGTCTTATGGTAAATGGGGAGGAATAGCCAAGTAATGGAGCACTGGAATGGCTGTCGAGGGGGCTACTGCTGAGGGGGTAGGGGTTGCTGAGGAGGGGCTGCTCTGGGGAGAGGACATGATCTGTTAGCCTTCCTAGGGCCCCATTTGACCATGATCCAGCACTGGTATTTTGCATTATTTGCTATAAACTGGAAGGTGGAATGAAACAATGAAGTGTCAGTTGTAAAAAAATAAGCTATTTCATTCCATGTTTGGCAATAAAGAAACACATGTGCTTATTATTTTTACAACTGGCACTTCCTTGTTTCATTCCAATTTCTGATAGTTTATGAAGTAATAACAGTAAAAATAATGGCAACATCGATGGTGGTGATGATAAAATAAGACTTAATGCAGGCAAGAAACTGGAATGACTGCTGTTACTGTGTTTTCAGAAGTAGTTAATACAGTTTATTCCTTGCTTTAAGTCTTTTTTCTCATTTTTTCATTACTGAAAGTTGACTCCAGTTTTGTTAAATTTTCATGCAATAAACATTAATTTATGTAAAAACACAATAGAAACTACTGTATTTTTTGTTCTGCTTATTAAAAAGTTATTAGAGCTTCTTGCCTGACTTTAAGCCATCAGTTAGATTATTTATTATTGCTATTTTTCAAGTTGCCCATTTTTTGCTGCAATGCTGTTTAATTGAACAAATGAAAAAAGTGCAGCAGGTTGAGCTTGAAAGTGGTAAACAGCTTTTGCTCTTAGTTCCTATTTAAATCTCAAAACCTTATAGTTCAAGAGATAAAGCTAAAAATGTAATGGGTCAGGAAAACGGTCAAAGGTCCAAAATCAGGGGCAGATTTTAACTATAACATTATTCTTATATGTTTAGTTGCTAGAATAACATGTTTTGAATTAGAATGCATTTTCTGAAGCATATGAAGTCTAGAAGCCTGAAACTCAAATGTCTATTATTATTTAAGTTTTGCAATCCTCATAAATTTGCCAGAAAACTGCAAATGTTATGAGGAACAGACCAAAAATATGACACAAGATCAGGGACAGTCAAACATATGCTCTGATCTCTCAATCTTTTAGGGTAAGACTCAGGGAGAATTGAGTGTGAAGGGCCAAAAATCATGGACAAATTTTAAGCTTTACTCTTGTCACCAAAGCAATGGCTGAAGGTAAAACCATTCACACCACATTACCTTGATTTGGCCAAGCCTTTTGACACAATCCTCTACTCTGGTATAGCAGAAAAGCTGAATAAACCCTTACATCACTTGCTGGACTGCCAATGGCTCACAGGACGCAGAAGATCAAAATAGTGGAGGCTACCTCTAGAAAGAGTCTAGTCACCAATGGTGTCCCCCAGGTTTCAGTGTTGAGATGTTTCATGTTTGGCATCTACTCCTTGGAAGTAAAAGCAAATACCTAAGGGCTCTGGCCAACTAAGTTTGAGATGACTGCAAGCTAGGAGCAGTTACTGAATCCCCAAATGACTTAACCATCATGCAGGAAGATTTGTCCCAACCATAACTGGTGCTAGAGTCATGAACTGAAACTAAACACAAAGGAATACAGTATGGTATCATTTGGGGAAGTCACCTATCCCAGGGAACTACCAAAGTGACAGTACCCCCTCAGAGCTGAACCAGTTGTTTGGCATTTGGGAACTTGTGTAGACATTGACTTAAATTTTGACCAATGTCCCTGGTGTCATAAGACAATCTTTATATATTTCACAGCTTCTGAACAAATTGATTACAACTAGATCTAGAGATGTTATTGTCCCCCTTTATGAAATCCTCATTAGGTCAATAATTTTGTAGAATGCCCAGTTTTGCATGTATCTGTCCAGACACACACAAATGGAATACCCACAGAGATACCTTATTAAAAGGATACAAGTCCTAAACAATAGGTCTTGCATGGACCACCTCAAAGCCTTATCACTATAGTATGTATCCTACAGACTGCTAAGAGGTGACCTGTGTCTGGAATATAAGGCATCCTCCACCCCAATACTGATGGACCTACTGAACATCAGCAAGTCAAATGGCATCAGAAATACTCAGTCCAGTTATCTAAACAGAATAGTGTGGAGAGACAGATGTAAATCACAGAGGATGCCACTGTTCCAGAACAGACTATCTGTTCAAGTAAAACAAAGCTCATCCCTGACCATATTCAAATGCAATTTAGATCTAAGGATGGGTAATGGAAAATGTAGCCCAGGATTGTCTGTAGTGCCACAAATGGATAGAGGCAGAGACCGTTCCTAAATGCTGTATCCCTTACATGGGTCCCATTGAATTATCCATGGCATGATCACATTTATTCTCACTTGGGGCTAATATGCAATTATCAGCCATGAGATGGATACAACCAATCAGGAAATGTTAATTCAAGCACCAAAAAGGAAAGTGGCTAAGCTTAAAATATCCTCCAAGTAAGCCTATGTTACTATAGTAAATAGTTTTTAAAAAATGCCCTTCAACAGCTTCCGGTGCCTCTGTGTAAAAGTGATTTTTTTGGGCTGGTGTCACAAACTGCCTAGCTGGAAAAGGGCTCTCGGCCCATTGGCTGTTATGCTTTTATAGCATGAGTTAAAATGCGGGTGATGTCATGAGAGGTGCCATTACCTAGGTATCATTTAAGCTGAGCATATAGTGCACACTCCATCTGTGTTCCTCATATTCAAGGATGTCCCTGATTTGACCATGATTTGCGTGGATAGCCATCATTTTATCTTTCACTATAAATCTACACTCCATCAGATGTAATGTGATCCTATCTCACCTACATTCTCTACAGATGGGGTTCGGAGCCGATCCTCGGCTCTGACTCGGCCGCTGTACAATAGAACGCAGTCTCTTATTGGCTGAGTTACCTCATATCCCAGGATGCACCACGACCACTTCCCCAGATCTCGTTTGCTGCTTTCCAGCATAGACGTGGTCTCGGACTTGGCTGAGCTAAGTACCTTTAGTCAGAAATTTTTTCTGTCTGAATTTTGGTAAAAACTTACCCAAAAGCTGTTTTAACAGCTATTGTTGTTGTCTGATTGGTTTTGGTATATTTTTTGTGGTAAATTGTGTTTTGTTTGTTAGTTAACGGTCCCGTTTAAGTTAGAGGGGCCTAGTCCTACCCTAGGCGTTTAAGTTAGAGTCTAGGTTGTCTGTGCTAATTTGTTTTTTTCTTGTAGTTGGTGTTTAGTGTTTTTAGAACCATGTCTAAAGAACATAGACCATCCGGTTTTAAAAAGTGTATTAAATGTAATTATAAAATGTCCATAACAGATGACCATTCCTTATGTGTTTATTGTTTAGGTCCCAAGCATCTTCAGGAGTCCTGTAGCGTTTGCCACGCTTTTTCCTCGCCCTCCAAGAGAGGAAAAATAAGTTGATCTTGAAAGGGCTTATTGCCCCTTCCTTTGAGGAAGCCCTATATTCCTCTTCTTCTTCACCTTCTTCGGCTCCGACCAGCCCGTCGGATCCGGCAGCAAAAAAGTCTCGGCAGGCTTCTCCGTCGGCTCCACGGACTTCGGAGCCGAGGGCAGAACGGTCTGCCTCGATGTCTCCAGCCTCGACTCCTCTGGTTTCGGAGTCGAGAGGCGTGTCACCTTCATCGGCTCACTGCCTTCGGAACCGATGGGTTTGCCCGCTCAGACTCTTCCCCTTCGGTGCCGAAGTCCACATCGGCTCCGAGGGAAATTGCAGTTGTAGTGGAGTCTCCCTCGGCGCCGATACTTCTCGAACCATTACGGAGGTGGTCCCCCAGTCTTTCGGAACCGGCGGAGAAGTCGACTCGGACCCGGCCGGTCTCTTCTCGGTCATCGAGGATGTCCGATTCGGACTTAGACAGGGTGCTTCAGAGGCTCTTTCAGTCTCCAGTCTTCGCAAAGTTGATCTCGGCTCCAGCCCAGTTGGCTCTGGAGCCGATCTCCCATCCTGCTACATTGATTCCTCCTCCAACAGCCTCGACGCCGTTGGAGTCGGTGTTGGTGGAACCGGTGGAGGTTATTGAGTCGGTTCTGACTCTAACTTCAACCCCGTCCCTCGGGTCGGAGTTCGGTACGTGGACCTCCTCTGTCGGCCCCGGGGGGGGGACGCTTCGGGCCTTATCCTTTCGGTTCTGAGCCTTCCTCTCGGTGCGTCGGCTGCAGGGGCTCCGACTGCCATTGTGGTCTCGGGGGCTGGACCATCCCAGGACTCTGGGGGTCCAGCCTTCGATGCCATGAGAAGTGCCTTGGCCAAATCCTCTGTGGCCACTTCGACCATTTCACCACCACCTTCCCTGGGCATGGAGACTGGTGCCTTTGTAATCCCCCTGTCTCACGACAGCGGAGCCCCTGGGCCTGAGGTTACCCCCATTGGGGGTTCCCTTCTTCCTGGAGGTCCCTCCGACACGCTTTCGGAGGAACCTCCCAGGAAGAAACAGTGTAAGAGGAAACACGTTGACTCCCCTGATGAGTCTCTCACCTCGGATACCGACCTCGATGATGCGGAGGGGTCCCCAAAGTCGTCCTCGGAAGATGTCTCCTTTGCGAACATCTTGGAAATCCTCAAGCAACGAGGCAACTGGCAGTCCAAACCCCCTTCTGCTGAGGAGTCGGTTTTCCTCAAGGCCTTCGGGGCTCAGCCCTCTGTCTCCTGGGTGTCTCCGCCCTCCGATGAGCTTCTGGATTTGATCTCTCGAAGGGCGTGGGAACACCTGGATTCTGTGGAACCGGTGCCAGCTCGCCCCAATAAGTTCCTCTCGGCTCCTCCGGACAAGGACTTTTTATCTAAAGGCGTGGCTGTAGATGCTATGGTGGTGGCATCTGCCACCCAACAAGATGTAGCAGAGGCTTCGACGTCCATCCATCCTCCTAATAAAGAGCCTAGGAGCATGGATCGGTACGGCAAGTGTACCCTTTCTTCAGCGGCCTTTACATTAAGGTCTCTGAATTACCTGACACATTTCACCAGACTACAGAGGGATCTGATCAAGGAGCTTTTGGATACCCTCTCTGGTAACTTACCTGAGCAGTTGACCCAGACGGTTAACTCCCAGTTGGCTACCCTGTCTTCATTATCTAACTCGTCCATGAGGCTCATTTCTTATGCGGCCGAAGGAGCAAGTAGGGCAGCTGGGACAGGTGTTGCTCTACAGAGACAAGCCTGGCTACGCCTGTGTCACTTTGCGGAGGCCTTTAAGTCTTCCTTTGCCGATGCCCCCTTTGATGGGTCCTCACTGTTTGGACCCAAGGTAAAGGACACATTGACTCGCTGCGAACAGGAAGGTAAGACTTTAACTGCCGTAGGAGCCCGGTTTTCCATTCCCTTCAGACCTTATCCCAAGGCTTGAAGAGGAGGGAAAATGTGGTTCCGTAAGTCTCAAAAGCCTTACTCGTCGCAGCAGAGCGATTCCCCTTCTAGAGGCAGATGAGGGGGAAATTTTTCAGGGAGACGCCGTCCCAGAGGCGGCGGAGGCCCCCGCAACACTGGAGACCACGAGTCCTTTCGTGGCTCCTCCTCCTTCCAGCACCCCTGAAGGAGTACCCGACTGTGCAGCTCTGGAGCCAGTCGGGGGTCGCTTTTCGAAGCACCTAAAGGCCTGGGAAAATATTACTCAGGACCAATGGGTGCTTCGAATCATCGCCGGAGGTTACACCATCCCCTTTGTTCAACCCCCTCCACCAGTCCAAAGAATCCCGGACCCACCACCCAGTCAACGGGATCATGCAGCCAACGAAATATCAAAGCTGCTTCAAAAAGGGGTCATCCAACCTGTCCCCGCAGACCAGGCCGGATTAGGGACTTACTCAAGATTCTTTTTGGTGCCAAAAAAGACCGGGGACTTGAGACCCATTTTGGATCTCAGCAAACTAAACCGATAAGTCCAAATTCCGGATGGTCACTTTGCAATCCATTCTCCCGCTTTTGGAGAAAGATGTTTGGATGTGCTCCATAGATCTCAAAGACGCCTACTATCACATTCTGATAGATCAGACGTCGAGGAGACACGCTTCAGCCTAGGAGACAGTCATTTTCAGTTCCGAGCACTGCCCTTTGGTCTCACCACAGCCCCCAGGGTGTTCACCAAATGTTTGGCGGTGGTGACTGCTCACTTGAGAAGTCTAGGATTCCAGGTGTTTCCATACCTAGACGACTGGCTCCTAACTGCCACTTCCAGGCATCTACTCTTGGAAAACCTAGCAGCCACTATCACACTAGGCAACTCCTTAGGAATCACCTTCAATTGGTCAAAATCTGTATTGCAACCATCTCAGCGTATTCTGTTTATTGGTGCAGAAATAGATTCAAGGCAGATGCGAGTCTATCTCCCTACGGAAAGAATAGCGACGCTCCAGCTTCAGGTTCAGGCTCTGCTCCTCAAACATCGTGCTCCAGCAGGAATGGTCCTACAGCTGTTGGGCTCCATGGCAGCCACCATTCTTCTGGTCCCCTTGGCAAGGTTGAACATGAGGATACTTCAGTGGCTCCTATCAGTCCAGTGGTCTTATTAGGACCTTCCCCTCAGTCACCACATACTGATCACAGACACGTGCAAACAGGATCTTCGTTGGTGGCTTCTATCCTCCAACCTGAATCTAGGACCTTCGTTCCCCCTCCCTCTGCCACGTTGACTCACGGACGCCTCCCAGACAGGGTGGGGGACATTATCTGGACAGGTCGGTCCAAGGCACGTGGCACTCTTGACGAGAGTCTTCTCCATATCAATATCCTGGAGATGAGGGCTTTTAGCGTAAGCACTGCACGATCACCTCCCCAGGGTACGATTGCCATTCAATCCGACAACATGTCGGTAGTCTGGTACTTAAACAAGCAAGGAGGAACCACGTCCTACCCCCTTTGCAGAGAAGCCATGAAAGTATGGGATTGGGCGATTGCTACCAAGCGTTTCTTAGTGGCAACACATTCCGGAAATCCAACGTGATAGCCGACAGACTGAGCAGAACTATTCTCTCCCCTCACGAATGGTCCTTGAACAACAGAGTGATAACGCAGATTTTCACAAGATGGGGAGTTCCTTGTTGCGATCTCTTTGCAAGTCCCCTCAACGCGAAATGCCAACACTTCTTCACTCTGACCCCAGTTCCGGGGAAGATTCCCAAGGATGCTCTAGTCCATGTTTGGCCCTCCGGTCTGCTATATGCCTTTCCACCGGTTCCCCTTCTCCCCAAGGTGATTCAGAAGGCGATTCGCTTGAGAAGCAAAATGATATTAATCGCCCCATACTGGCCTCGACAAGTCTGGTTCCCCTTTCTTCACAGATATGCAGTGGAGGGTCCTTGGTTCCTGGACCAAGTTCCGGACCTTTTGACTCATCAGTCAGGACAGCTCCATCAGTCCCTCCATTCACTGAAGTTGGCAGCCTGGCTACTCCTCTTCCAACCATAGTTAGGAGCCATTCTTTTGCCCCTGAAGTCATGCACATCTTGTCTTCTGCCCACAAGACTTCTACGAAAAAGATATATAGCAATAAATGGAAGAGGTTTGCTATTTGGGCCCAACTCCGAGGATTAGACCCGATGACAGCCTCGGTATCAGAAGTACTGAAGTTTTTAGCTTCCCTATTCAACCAAGGTTGCTCAGTGTCTACCATCAAAGTACAATTGGTGGCTATTTCCAATTTTCATGAAAGTATGGAACCTCCTTTAATGAGCAACAAGTTGTGCAAAGCCTTTATTAAAGGAGCTTGGCTTCTGACCCCTATATCTCAAACCTGCACCTCCGTGGGACCTTAGCGTGGTATTAGGTGCATTAACCTCATCCCCTTTGAGCGGCAGCAACCTGTGATCTAAAATTCCTTTCTTGGAAGACTGCCCTTCTAGTTGCTATTACTTCAGCCAGACGAGTTTCAGAACTTCAAGCCCTATGTGTTAAACCACCATACTTGGTATTTCACAAGGATAGAGTATCTCTTAGACCAAACCCATCTTTATACCAAAGGTTTGTTCTAACTTTTGTCTACAACAATCACTAGAGCTACCGGTCTTCTTCCCAAGTATTCGAATAGAGCTGAATATACTTTTCACTGCATGGATGTGCACAGACAATTACGTTTCTATTTGGATAGACACACAAAGCACGAAAATCAGATCAACTGTTTGTGTCCTTTTGGATAATAGATTAGGCAAAGCTGTCACAAAAGTCACTATTGCCAAGTGGATCAGGGACTGCATCAATCATGTTTATCTCATCTCAAATAAGGAACTTATAGCTCCAGTGAAAGCTCATTCTACTAGGGCTATGGCCACTTTTGGCAGCTTTTCATTCAAGCTCTCTATTGCGGTGACATTTGTCGCGGCTGCCGCATTGGACATCTTCACACACCTTTGTTTCTCACTACAAATTAGATGTGGCATCCAGGGGTCGGGAGCTTCCTTCCGGCCTCCACAGTTCTCAGGAGTGTTTTCCAGTGAGCCACCCAGGAATTAGGTGCTAGGGGCAGCTGTCCCATCTGTAGAGAATGGTGGCTGAGATAGGATGCATTACATCTTTTAGTTATGTACTTACTGCCATAACTTTAGATGTATGGGATCCATCTCACGTAACATACCATCATTCCCTCCTTCCCCTGCCTCAGAGACCAGGAGGGCCGGACCCGATCCGAAATTGAACTTCTTTCCTCTCTTGAAAGACCTGAGAATGTTATAATAATAGTATGTTTCTATCAGCATGAGTGTGGACAAACAAGATCTGGGGAAGTGGTAGTGGTGCATCCTGGGATATGAGGTAACTCAGCCAATAAGAGACTGCGTTCTATTGTATAGCGGTTTAGTGAGGAGCCGCAGGATTGGCTCCGAACCCCATCTGTAGAGAATGTAGGCGAGATGGATCCCATACATCTAAAGTTATGGTAAGTACATAACTAAAAGTTTCTGTACTACAGTGTGAAATGAAGCAGGAATTCTTGGTTATCCAAATATTCACTAGAGCTCTGGCCTCTGGGTTTGCATCTCCCTGCAAAAAATCCTGCAGGTGCCCATGGTTTGTGTTGATTTGGTTTTGTCAAAC
>NC_056745.1:368106372-368126372 GCF_019279795.1 Protopterus annectens
TCCCGGACCAAAGAGGATTGGAACTTACCAAGTTCTTAGTTCCAACTCTTTTACCAGAACCCCGAAGAAAAAATTTTGGAGGGTGCTAAATTTTTTTAGATCTCAAGGACGCGTACTACCACATCAAAATGGCCAGGCTGTCCAGAGATCACCTGCACTTCCGGCTGGGAGCCAGTCATTTTCAATTTGGAGCTCTGCCCTTTGGACTCACCTCAGCCCCCAGGGTATTCACCAAATGCATGGCAGTAGTGGCATCTCACTTGAGATGACAAGGATTCCGGCTGCTTCCATATTTGGATGACTGGCTCCTCACCGTCACCACCAGGCATCGTCTTGTTCAAGCCAGAGACTACACAGTCGACCTTTGTTCCCACTTAGGAATTTCAATCAATTTCGAAAAATCTGCCTTATCGCCCTCACAGCATATCTCATTCATTGGAGCAGACCTAGATACACGGTTAACACTGTTAAAGCTTCCTCCACTAAGGACGTCAGCCCTCAAAGAACAGGTTCTTCTTCTTCTTCAGAACAGGAAAGCCCCAGCCAGGCTAGTGTTAAAAGTTCTGGGACTAATGGCAGCATCTCTGATCGCAGTTCCCATGGGGAGATTGCACATGAGGGTCCTCCAATGGCTGCTTTTCGCGCAATGGTCATTCCAGCAGCTACCCTTATCGCACGAGATACTAATAACAAACTCTTGCAAATGAGATCTTTCATGGTGGGTAAACAGTCAGGACCTCACAATGGGTCATCCGTTTGTCCTACCCAACCCGACGGCCGCAATAACCACGGACGCTTCTCTGCTAGGGTGGGGGGGGGGGCTTTTTCAGGGAAGAACAGTCCAAGGGGAATGGTCCAACATGGAGTACAACCTGCACATAAATGTGCTGGAGTTGAGGGCGGTGTTCCTAGCGTTGCAACACTTCCAAGCTCTCTTACCTCTGGGAACAGTGGCAGTTCAGACGGACAAACATGTCTGTGGTCTGGTACATAAACAAGCAAGGGGGAACCAAGTCTTACCCATTATGCAGAGAGGCCATGAGAATTTGGCAATGGGCAGAGTCCACGGGTCACTTTCTAGTGGCAACGCATATCCCGGGGTCATCCAACGTCATTGCGGACAGGTTGAGCAGAGCCATCCTGTTACCTCACGAGTGGTCCCTCAATCCACAGGTGGCGGAAAGGATCTTCCACAGATGGGGCCAGCCTTGCTGTGATCTGTTTGCATCCCCATTGAATGCCAAATGCAGAAGCTGCTTTGCCCTTCTACCCCCTCCGGGGGATGTTCCGAGGGATGCACTGGTGCACGATTGGCCCCCGAGTCTCCTGTATGCATTCCTTCCTACCCCGTTGATTCCCAAATTTCTACAGAAAGCCAGGAACCTGGAAAGGACAATAATACTCATAGCTCCATTCTGGCCTCGGCAGATATGGTTTCCCTTTCTTTGAGCCCATGAAAAGGAGGAACCTTGGATTCTGGACCCAGTACCAGATCTATTGACTCATTCGTCAGCAGTTCCTCATCCATCTCTCCAATCCCTCAAACTGACAGCTTGGCTGCTCCACTTTCCTCTCTAGCCAGGTCAGATCTTCTTTCTCCAGCAGTTCAACACATTCTGGTTGCCTCTCATAAATCCTCCACCAGAAAGCTTTACAGAAGCAAATGGAAACACTTTGTATGTTGGGCATCAAGCCAACACATAGATCCCTTGGTAGCTCCACTACACAAAGTTTTGGAATTCTTATCAATTCTCTTTCACGAAGGGGCCTCAACTTCCACCTTGAGAGTACAGTTGGCGGCTATATCTAACTTTCATATTGGTGAGGTGGGCTCCAATAACGTTCCATGTGATGTGTTCATCTTGCCTTTGTTCTTACACCCCCCCCCCTTCACATGTTATGGAAGAGCAGGTAAGACTAGAGTCTGGTCGGGATTTTTCTTACTTCTTTCTAGGGTTCATTGGTCTGTGTCCTCATTAGGATATAGTTCACCGCCCATAGGCATTACTTATTATAGTCAGATGATATTCATGGATATCCATGTGAATGTGTATGTCTTGCACCAAGGTGAGGGTTAGCGGTCTGGTTTCTCGCAAACTAGATCTGAGGAATAGCAGGGAGGATTATGGGATATAATCTGGTCTCAAGCTTCTCTAAGATGCAGAGCTTTGCAATGCAGCCAACTCGGAGCCGATTATCGGCTCCGAACCTGTGTGTAAGAACAAAGGCGAGATGAACACATCACATGGAACGTTATGGTAAGTACATAACTTCTTTTTAGCTGCCTGTTGGGTGCCTCTCAGGTCTCTCCAGAACAAGTACAAATACGACTCTGTCATTGTACATGTTGGTGTGGATGACCTGAGCCATACCTCCCTGGACTAAATGAAAAGAGACATGGATGAGCTCTCTGATCACATAGCCCAGGCTGGTACAACCCTGACCTTGAGTAGCATCCTGCCCTCACCAAGAATGATACCATGGTATAAAGAAAAAATTATCAGTTTCAAAAATTGGCTAAGTTTCTGGTTTTTCTGAAGAAGTTCACGTTTATTAAAGTGAATGAAAGCTAATACGAAGTGTCCATGCTTTCCTGACGATAGTTGGTGCCAAACTAGTTGCATTATAATTGTTAAGTTTCTGGTATCATTCAAAGGGGATCCAGTGTCTATCCGCCTGGGATGACATGCTCGACAAGCCACGCTGTTTCACTAGAGACAGCTTGTACTGGTCACCCTTAGGCTTTTAAATACTGGCCAAGGCTCTTGCCACCCCCATAGTGCCTTTTTTAGGCAAGGCTCAAAAGACAAATACACTTCCATAAAGAGCACAAGTAACAAAAAACTGAGGGTAATGTTACTCAGTGCCAGAAGTCTAAACCTCAAAATGCATGCACTCGAGTATGGGGAAAATCGATACATGTGCAGTAACAGAAACCTTGTTTAAGGCTCCAGAGAGCACCCCAGCACTACCAGACTACAACTCGTACTATACATTTTGACCACAGAACCCTGACCGAAATACAAAAGGCGGGGGTGTATCTATATTCATCAAGGATACCCACACCTCCAGGTTAGTGGCACAGCACAATGCTTCAGAGATCATCCACATGCAACTAACAATGGGTAAAACTGCAATTCAAATTGTAGCTTGCTACAGATCACCAACCATGTCCCAGGACTCCATTCCATGTTTCTGAAAACACTGGGAACCATAAAGGTCCTACCAAACACTCTAATATTGGGTGATTTCAATTACCCAAACATTAACTGGGAGAACTGCTCAAGTACTAACTCCCTTGCCCAGCATTTCCTAGAATTTATAAACTCAAACACCCAGTTTCAACTGGTCAACACTCCCACCAGAGGTGACAACATATTGGACCTGGTCATCACCAACATGGGTGACCAGTGTTCCACACCGGAGGTCAACCCCTCGCTGGTTAGATCTGACCATAAACAAATCACTTTGGATATCCACATTCCGCCCCCACCCCCGGACAAGGAGACCACCATGAAAACCTTTTCAAAAGCAAACTTCACATTACTCAAGACCAAGGTGGAAAGTTTCAAAGTCCCCATGCTAAAGGATAATGTTGTCCAAGCTGCAGAATCCTTTACTAATGCATTCTACGGGTAACTACAATAATGCATGGATCATACTATCCCAAGCAAAACCAAGATTCACTCCTCCAAGAAAAAGAAATCAGTCTGGTGGACCCCTGTCATAAACAAGCTATACAAAAGAAGGAGGAGACTAGTACAGAAAAGAGTAAAATCCCAAGAAGTGAAGACATCCCTGATCAGTATCAGCAAGAAACTATGATCCCTCATAAAATCGTCCAAGGTGAGCTTTGAAAGAAAAATCGCCAAGGACTCCAAAGATAACCACAAGACATTCTTTAGCTATGTCAAGAATCTAAGTGGCAATGGCAATGCTCAGATCTGCTCGGAATTAGTGCAGAATGGCACAAAATCCACTGAACCGACTGATATTACCAACATCCTGGTAGACAGGTTCAGTGCAAACTTCACTCCCCTCTCACCCCCAAAAGGGCCCATAACCATACCAGAAGAATGTAGAGCCCCTGAAATCACAGGCACTCAGGTTAAAACAGCCCTCTCCAAAGCCAAAAACACAGCATCAATGGGACCGGACGGTGTCCCAGGCTGCGTCCTACATGAGCTCAAAGACAAACTAACCCCTCAACTAAACACACTGTTCAAATTCAGCCTCTCCACAGGCTACGTACCCATAGAGTGGTGCACAGCAATAGTTATTCTGGTCCACAAAGGGGAAGCCACCCGGGAACTATCACCCTATAAGTCTGACTAGCTTGGTCTGCAAGGCTATGGAGCGCATCATCATGGAACTCATTAACAGAGACATTGGGAACCTCCAAACACTGGACCCTACCCAGTTCTGCTTTGTTAAGGGCAGATCATGCCTCCTAAACCTGGTGAACTTCTTTGAGACAGTTACCAAGGCTATAGATGAGAGAAAAGTGGTACACACAGCCAACCTTGACCTCGCAAAGGCCTTCGACACCATTCCCCATTCTGGTATTATAGACAAGCTCACCAGCCTGAACATAAACCCCTATTTCACAAGATGGGTTGCCAGCTGGCTCAGTCAGAACCCACATGGTGAGAGTTGCGGGAGCTAGGTCCGACTCTAAACCAGTTACAAGTGACGTTCCCCAGGGCTCAGTCCTAGAGCCCCTCCTGTCTGGCATATACTTCTCAGAGTTTCAGGCAAGCACAGGAGGACTATGGCTGACCAAGTTCACAGACAACTGCAAACTAGGGGCTATAATTGACTCTCCAGCTGACACAGACATCCTCCAAAAGGGTCTCACTGAGACAGATACCTGATGTCAAAATCATGGCTTCAAGCTAAATGCTAAAAAGTGCATAGTCATCCCATTTGTAAAAAATAAAGTACCCACAAACTATCACATAGGTGGTACTCCCCTAAATATGGAAAAACGTAATAAGGGATCTGGAGACCCAAGTAGATAGTAATCTCTCCTTTGATAATCACATTGCCAAAGTGGTTAGAAAATCCTTCTATGTGGCCCACCTAATCACAAAAGGGTTTGCATCCAGATCAAAAGAGATCATTGTGCCCCTCTACTTATCAGACCCATCATAGAGTACAACACCCATTTTGGGATGTACATTTCAAGACGCCTGCAACAGCTGGAAAGACCACAGAAGTATCTCACCAAGAGGATCACTGGCCTGAAATAAATGCCCTTTGCAGCTCGACTGAAGAAATTCCAGCTGTACTCGGTTGCATACCGTCTACTCAGAGGTGATCTCTGCCTGACATACAAGGCCATGTCCAACCCAGAATTGATGGACATGCTCCACCTAAAGAAAACCATATCTCCTCGAGCTACGCGCTCTAGGGATCTAAACCTCACCACAACAATAAATAGGACATGCTGCAGGGATAGATGCCTGTCCCAGAGACTTCCCATGCTTTGGAAGAAGATTCCAATCTATATTAGGCAGTGCTCCTCGCTAATGCTCTTCAAGAGAAACCTTGATGAGTGGATGGGAAACAGAAAGTTTACCCTGGGGATCACTTCAGTGGCTCTGCTGGACAGAGGCACAGGGAACTGATCTAAAGGGGCGGCAAAAGCCAACACAGTCTGGCTAGGCTTATAAATGCCTTTGGGCAGATAGCCTAGTACCTACCTATGAACCTAAGGTGTGTGTGGAGGGGGGGTAGTCATGGATGTTTCCATAGCCTGAACTGATGTAGTTGCTTTACAATAAATTAACTGAGAAGAAAATGCTAACGTTGATGATGAGTAATTTAACAACAAGAACTTCTAGCTCAGTTACCAAATAACAGCAAAGACATACAACAGAGTTAATTTGCATATGCAACTTTACATGCCCTTTGCAAACTAAAAAAAGGAAAGTAGAATGATGTAGTCAGGGGATTCAGTAGTAGATGTGCAAATCCTTGCTGTGTTTTGAAGTAGATGGCCATGAGGAAAAGACACAAGTGACTGCCACAGGAATAAAGAAGGGAAAGTGTATTTATGTGGAGGGGTTGACGTCATGGGTACCCACAGGCAGGTGCAATGGGGAGCACTTGTACCCCCTGGATTTTGACTTAAAAAAATCCTGTGGGCACCCACAATCAGATGTGAAGGCTGGAGATGGGGGAAGAGCATGTCCTCCTCATCAGAAGCTGTTGGCTCAGATCTGTCATACAACACTGTTGCCTTTCACTAGGAAAATGGAATGTCCTTTTGGCAGGTGCACAAGAATTGCCCCTCCTTCTCCTTCTGCTGGCAGTCAGCTGGTCGGACTTGGCATCCTCTGTCCCCAGCTATGGGTGTGCACATTATTCACAGGCCCAGAGAACCAGCCTGTGCCTGATATCACACTCAGCACATTCGCTGAGTGGACATCCTCTAGAGAGCAGCAGCAACATGGAGACGGAAATAAATAAATAAGTCCCACAGCTCAACTGCAGAAAATCTAAACTCCTGAAAGTTTGCACAAGCTTAGTCTGGGTGTGAGTGCTGAATCCGCAGACAGGACAGTGGTATACACATCTACTCTGCATATTTTTACAGGGTTTCTGCACCACTAAAACTAGCAGTGTCTGGCAGAACAGATCAGTCACAGTAAGATGCCAAAGTTGAGTAAAAGCAAGGGGCTGAAACCATAGGGTGAGGGGGATGAGCTCCCTCCCACTTTTGCAGCTGGCTTCAACAATTTAAAAAAATAGCTGTTTCATAGAAAGAGAAGGTAAGTGAGTGTGTGTATATGTGTATGTATATGTGTGTATATGCACTTATGTATATAGTACTACTGGTTCTGTTCATTTCTGTATGAGAGAAATTGCATGTGTATGCATGCGTATGTAATTTAAACTACCTGTTCTGTTTGTATGAAAGATAAAATGCATGTGTGATACTATGTGAGCAAGTAGGTATGTGTGTGTATGTGTGTGTCTGTGGAATTTAAAGTAGCTGTGTGTTGTTGTAGTAAGGAGAAGGTACGCATGTGTGTATATATATATACTTTGTAAGACAGCAGGTGTGTATGTCACTGTATGAGAGACTAGGTTTGTGTACAGAATTTAAACTAGCCTTTTGTTGATGTAGGAAAGGGAAGGTATGTGTGTGCGTTGCTGTGTGAGAGCAGAGAGATGGCATCTAGGGGTGTGTGTGTGTGTGTGTGTGTGTGTGTGTGTGTGTGTGTGTGTGTGTGTGTGTGTGTGTGTGTATATACGCGTATGTGTGTGCTTAACATACTTCTCAACTGTCCAGATTTAGCCTCATAGTTTTGGTATGTTTCTGATAAAATTTGTGGTTTTCTGGTAAATCATGGAGGACTGAAGTCACTAAATAATGACATATATATATGAGTTCCGTATGTTATATCCTTCAGAAAATACATGCTAACACAAATCCTGTTATTCTAGCAATGTTCTAAGTTAAAAAGAACAATATTTAAAAGTGTTCCCTATTTTGGGCCATTGTATTCCCATTATTTCAGGCTTTTTCCTGGTTTCTTGCTCTAAGAGGTTGAGGGGTATGCATACCTCTCAACTGTCCAGATTTTTACGTCATATTTTTGGTCTATTCCTCAACTTTTGTGGTTTTCTGGCAAATCACTGAGGACTGAAATAACTAAATAATGTCAAACATTCAAGATTCAGACTTCATTTTCTTTAGAAAATGCATGCTAAGATGAAAGTTGATATTTTAGCAACTTTCTAAATCTATAATAGCAATATTTAAAATCTGTCCCTACTTAGGGGACCTTTGTCCCCCCATTATTTTAGGCTTTGTCCAGATTTCTTATGCTAAGAGGTTGAGGAGGTATGGAGGTATGGTATGTAATGCCCTAGTTAGGGGAGAGGGCAGGTTAGTAAGTTAACTTGATCAGGCTTGACCCTGTTACTTGGTTACAGGAAACAAGATCCTGAATCCTGTACACTGACCACCAGACTGCTTAGGGAATCATGAGCATCAATGCAAACAAGAGCCGAATCTTCTACACTAACTAACAGATTGCTGATGGAATTGTAAGTTTACATTTTAGTACATTTTCAGGTAATTATGAGTTTCACTGCATTTTCAAGGGATTAACAGTTTCATTTCATTTACATGGAATTGTGAGTTTCAAGGGAAAATAACTTTACTGTTGTTTATGCTACGTCTGTTTTGCTTATCAAATGGCAGTCACTGTTTGTGTTGTAGAATTTGAAAGCAGTGTTAGTAGCATAATTGCCTTTGGTGTAGAAGGCTGTGGATTCTACTCCCACACCATGTAGATGGAGTGTTGATATTTCAGTGCCCTTTTGATTGTGGATTATTTGGTGCAGTTTAAGGGGTTAGGGGTTCTACACTCCTGAGAGTGTCCTCCTTTGTATGAGATGCCTAGTAACTATAAACTTGTTGATTTGTCAATTATTCCCTATTGCAGTATTACCAGCTTACCATTTTTTTTTAATGTAACAATACTTCAAGGGCAGCAAACACTGAATTTGTAGATGAAACATTGAAAATGTAATTTTTTTTTTGCCAGTAGCAACCTCTTCATTAGTTACAGATCTTTTTAATGTGGAATTATATGGATGACTTTTACTTCTGCAGAGATTGTATTTATTGAGTGATAGATTGTAATGACAGAAGATTGAGTGGCATTTTATGGTTGAAATTGCCTGAAATGGATAGCTTTGTCATTATTGGTTCATACATTTTGTTCCATTGCTTACTAGAAGAATGTTCAAAACTGCAAATTTAAAACACCTTATAATAAGTGGTGCTGTATAATAGAAGGAATATAATTTAATACAACCAGGAAGGTGAATCAAAAAAGGCATGTATGCATGGCCCTAAAAATATGTGCAAGGAGCCTATGGTTTGAATACAGTCCAAAGGTACACTTAATCCTCCACTGGCCAAATGAATTTTCTTTGAATGTGGGTTTTCATGGTCTTTCAATGAATGTAAGTTTCAAGGGCATGGAAGTTTATTGCTCATGCTAAGTCTGTTTTCATTGTCAGACTGTATTGTTTGTTTAGCAAATGACTATCAGAGTTTGTACTATTTTATTTCAATATGTGTAATAATTGTAGAAGTAAATAAGAAAACAGTTTACACACTGACAGGTTTGAACAGTGTTTATAGGTTCATAGGTTGGTACTGGGCTATCTGCCCGAAGGCATATATTAGCCCAGCCACATTGTGCGGTATCCATCACCCCTTTAGTAGTTCCCTAGACCCTTGTACTAGCAGCTAGTACCCTTGGCCCCTACCTAGTAGTGCTGTTTGTGTGATCCCTGGTGTGAACTTTCTGTTACCTATCCACTCATCAAGGTTCCTCTTGAAGAGTGATAGTGAGGGGCTCTGTCTTATGCAGATTGGGACCCTGTTCCATAGTAAGGGAACTCTCTGAGAAGGGAATCTATCCCTCCAGCATGTTCTATTCATTGTTGTGTTAAGGTTTATATCCCTAGAGCGTGTAGCTGGAGTAGATTTGGTTTTGCTAAGATGGAGCATGTTCAACAATTCTGGGTTGGACATGGCTGTGTACGTTAGACAGAGATCGCCTCTGAGAAAGCGGTATGCAACAGAAAACAGTCTTATGGTAAATGGGGAGGAATAGCCAAGTAATGGAGCACTGGAATGGCTGTGGAGGGGGCTACTGCTGAGGGGGTAGGGGTTGCTGAGGAGGGGCTGCTCTGGGGAGAGGACGTGATCTATTAGCCTTCCTAGGGCCCCATTTGACCATGATCCAGCACTGGTATTTTGCATTATTTGCTATAAACTGGTAGGTGGAATGAAACAACGAAGTGTCAGCTGTAAAAAACAAGCTCTTTCTTTCCATGTTTGGCAATAAAGGAACAAAAGCATTTATTATTTTTACAACTGGCACTTCCTTGTTTCATTCCAACTTCTGATAGTTTATGAAGTAATAACAGTAAAAATAATAATTACAACATCGATGGTGGTGATGATAAAATAAGACAATGCAGGCAAGAAACTGGAATTAATCTGCTGTTACTGTGTTTTCAGAAGTAATTAATGCAGTTTAATCCTTGCCTTAAGTATTTTTTTTCTCATTTTTTCATTACTGCAAGTTGCCCCAGTTTTGTTAAAATTTTAAAAGTCATGCAAGAAACATTAATTTATGTAAAAACACAATAGAAGCTACTGTATTTTTTGTTCTGCTTATTAAAAAGTTATTAGAGCTTCTTGCCTGACTTTAAGCCATCAGTTAGATTATTTATTATTGCTATTTTTCAAGTTGCCCATTTTTTTGCTGCAATGTTGTTTAATTGAACAAATGAAAAAAGTGTAGCAGGTTGAGCTTGAAAGTGGTAAACAGCTTTTGCTCTTAGTTCCTATTTAAATCTCAAAACCTCATAGTTCAAGAGATAAAGCTAAAAATGTAATGATTCAGGAAAAAGGTCAAAGGTCCAAAATCAGGGGCAGATTTTAACTATAACATTATTCTTATATGTTTAGTTGCTAGAATAACATGTTTTGAATTAGAATGCATTTTCTGAAGCATATGAAGTCTAGAAGCCTGAAACTCAAAGGTCTATCATTATTTAAGTTTTGCAATCCTCATAAATTTGCCGGAAAACTACAAATGTTATGTGGAACAGATGAAAAATATGACATAAGATCAGGGACAGTCAAACATATGCTCTGATCTCTCAATCTTTTAGGGAAAGACTCAGGGAGAATCGAGTGTGAAAGGCCAAAAATCATGGACAAATTTTAAGCTTTACTCTTGTCACCAAAGCAATGGCTGAAGGTAAAACCATTCACACCACATTACTTTGATTTGGCCAAGCCTTTTGACACAATCCTCTACTCTGGTATAGCAGAAAAGCTGAATAAACCCTTACATCACTTGCTGGACTGCCAATGGCTCACAGGACGCAGAAGATCAAAATAGTGGAGGCTACCTCTAGAAAGAGTCTAGTCACCAATGGTGTCACCCATGTTTCAGTGTTGAGATGTTTCATGTTTGGCATCTACTTCTTGGAAGTAAAAGCAAATACCTAAGGGCTCTGGCCAACTAAGTTTGAGATTACTGCAAGCTAGGAGCAGTTACTGAATCCCCAAATGACTTAACCATCATGCAGGAAGGTTTGTCCCAACCATAACTGGTGCTAGAATCATGAACTGAAACTAAACACAATGGAATACAGTATGGTATCATTTGGGAAGTCACCTATCCCAGGGAACTACCAAACTGACAATACCCCATCAGAGCTGACCCAGCTGTTTGGCATTTGGGAACTTGTGTAGGCAGTGACCTAACTTTAGACCAATGTGCCCAGTGTCATAAGAAAGTCTTAATATACCGCATAGCTTGTGAACAAATTGATTACAACTAGATCTAGAGATGTTATTTTCCCCCTTTATGAAGCCCTCATTAGGTCAATAATTTTGTATAATGCCCAGTTTGGCATGTATCTGTCCAGACACACACAAATAGAATACCCACAGAGATACCTTATTAAAAGGATACAAGTCCTAAACAGTAGGTCTTGCATGGACCACCTCAAAGCCTTATCACTATATTCTGTATCCTACAGAGTGCTAAGAGGTGACCTGTGTCTGGAATACAAGGCATCCTCCACCCCAATACTGATGGACCCACTGAACATCAACAAGTCAAATGGCATCAGAAATACTCAGTCCAGTTATCTAAACAGAATAGTGTGGAAAGATATGTAAATCACAGAGGATGCCACTGTTCCAGAACAGACTATCTGTTCAAGTAAAACAAAGCTCATCCCTGACCATATTCAAATGCAATTTAGATCTAAGGATGGGTAATGGAAAATGTAGCCCAGGATTGTCTGTAGTGCCACAAATGGATAGAGGCAGAGACAGTTCCTAAATGCTGTATCCCTTACATGGGTTCCATCGAATTATCCATGGCATGATCACATTTATTCTCACTTGGGGCTAATATACAATTATCAGCCATGAGATGGATAAAACCGATCAGGAAATGTTATTTCAAGCACCAAAAGGGAAAGTGGCTAAGCTTAAAATATCCTCCAAGTAAACCTATGTTACTATAGTAAATAGTTTTTAAAAAATGCCCTTCAACAGCTTCCGGTGCCTCTGGGTAAAAGTGATTTCTTGGGCTGGTGTCACTGACTGCCAAGCTGGAAAAAGGCACCTTGCCCATTGACTGTTATGCTATTATAGCATGAGTTAAAATGAGGGTGATTTCATGAGGGGTGCCATTACCTAGGTATCATTTAAGGTGAGCATATAGTCCCCACTCCATCTGTGTCCCTCATATTCAAGGATGTTGCTGATTTGACCCTGATGTGCATGGATAGCCGTAATTTTATATTTCACTATAAATCTACAGTCCATCAGTTTCTGTACTACAGTGTGAAATGAAGCAGGAATTTTTGGTTATCCAAATATTCACTGGAGCTCTGGCCTCTGGGTTTGCATCTCCCTGCAAAAAATCCTGCAGGTGCCCATGGTTGGTGCTGACTTGGTTTTGCCTGCATGTAGTTTCTGAGGGCAGTGTTCAGGAGGTCTCTGAGGTTACTTTTGAGTATGTCTGCATATGTGGGTTTATGTGTCCAGACCTTATTTAGTGAGGGAATGATGCAAGTGTGTTGACATCCTGTTTGTCATTTGATTTGTCATAATGTGAGAGTCAGGTGTCATTTTTCATAGTGTAACTACATCCCTCACTTACCATGTTTGTTTTCTATTAAGTGGTTGTCAGTATACATGAGACAATTGCCACATTGCCTCAGGATGTCCATGTCCCCTACACTGGCCATAGAGATAGCAGGAAAGTGCCTAGCCATTGTTTCATGTTTTTTACTATGAGTTTAGCCAGGGAGAAGAGTGTAGAGATTTAAGTGGAATGGGACAATAGCACATGGACAAAGGATGGGTGATGCACTTGGTGTGAACTGCATCTATCCAAGGCAATGCTGCTCTGCATGCAACTCAGATGCTCTTAGAACAGCAGGCGGTCAGGGGAGGGTTGCAGATATAGTTAACCTAAGGGAAGTTTTAGCTTGATAGTGTTTGCATCTATACATGGCACTGCTAACTGCCACTATATGGAGAGCAGCCTAGCACAAACACTGGGCTTATATAGAATCAGAAAAAACAAGTTTTACAACAGCAAGATCCACAGACTAACCAGGAAAGCACACAATAAGCTTTAAGCCAGGAGCCCCCAACTCAGTTAGGATTGCTACAGCACACTTCTGCCACAAGAGTGCAGTCAGCAAACCTTCTTATTGTAAGAATGCTGACTTTAGAGCCCAAGTGCAGGGAAACCACACAATCGAGATACTACTGTCCTCTAAAACTAGCTGACACAATGTAATTAAGTACTACAACAGCAGTGGAAATAGTTCAGGTTTGAGACACTATCAAAGTGGTGAAATATAAGAATTAAGTAGGATTCGTATGAAATACAGTAAAGACAATCAGTCATAAGTGCAAAAATGATACGCATTTTCATTCTTTCAGCAGTGGATGGCTTTAGAAGTAGCAGATTCTCTGTAACTCTCAGGTGAAGTAGCCAAACCAAGAGCAGCTCTGAGGAATTGAGCACAAACCCAAGTAAAACCTGGGTTTATATAGAATCAGAAAAACAGGTTTTACAATAACAAGATCTACAGACCAATCTGGGAAACAAACAATAAGTTTTCAACCAGCAGACCCCAACTTAGGTTTGCTACAGCACACATCTTCCGCAAGGGTGCAGTCATAAAACCCTCTTAATGTAAAAATGATGATTTTGGAGCTCAAGTGCAGGGAGATACAATTTAGATGCTACTGTCCTTTAAAACTAACAGACACAATGTAATTAAGTATGCAGCAACAGTGGAAACAGTTCAGCTTTGAAATTCTACTAAAGTATGAGAAATGTAACAATTAATACGGGATTCTTATGTATTACAGTAAAAATATTCTGCAGTAATGCAAAATGATGCTTATTTTCATTTATTTATTGACCGAGTCAGGAAATCCTACCATATACCAAAATAGTTGCCCAGGGCACTTCTTCCAAAGACAAGGAAGTTATTTTTCCCCCTTTTCTCTTCCCTGGTTAGACCAGATATACAGTATAATGCACCATTTCACATATATCTCACTAAACATACTAAAAATCTCAGAAAACCACAGAGGATCCCAACAAAAAGCATCTCAGGACTCAAAAATCTTAACTATCAGAAAAGGCTGCAGTCACTCTCCCTGAACTCAGTGTCGTATTGACTCTTGAAGGAAGAGCAATGCCTTGTTTTCCATGCCGTCAGGGATCCCATTATCAAATATCTTTTACATGAAGAATCAGAGGGTACAGCCAACACTAGAACAAGAGAGCAGAATCTACATCAGGGAATAAATAAAACTAAATGGAGAGAGAGGATCATCACTTTCTCTCCTTACTTTTGAATAGATTCCCATTACATGTCAAGCAATGTGTGTCCATGTTTTCCTTCAAACATACCTTAGACAATTTGACACATAGCTAAAAATACACCCCGGAACAACCAAGCTTTTACCACCTGGAAAAAGTTGATAGATCCTGAGGCAGGTTATTGCCAAGGAGCATGCATTGCCTCTATTCTAATAACCCTCTATTTCTTATGATTCCCATGATTGCTGTAATACAACAAATAATTCAAACTACTTGATATCATATGAAATCATGTAATTATTTAAATCTTTAAACCTTAATACAGGTTTTAAGTTTATATTAAATTTTAATTCTGGCATGGAGGTAGCATTTAACCAGACAATCTATTTATGCTTAGTTACCTCTGTTTGTATAATAATGAGCCAGATTCATGAATAGCTAAACTTTGCACTGGTAACGTGTGTGCACCACACCATGATGCATGCATGGTGGTGCACTATTTGTATTCATTAAATGGTTCTATATGCCAACAAACAAATACAAACAAGAGAGCATGCTAATGAAAGCATAACTTGCTGATGTACATGTTAATTAGCAACCCAAGATGGTGGAGCCATTCAGGAAGCTGTAAAGTAATCATATACACTTGGTGTAGCACTTTGCTGTGACCTCCAAAAGCTACTGGAGTACAACCACCATCACACTTAGAAATAAAGCTATGTTGGGAGCAGCTGCTGTTCTCTTCATGTGTTATTACTTAAGATTTATGACTTAACTTTCATCACAACTTCATATGCTTTTTTTTCTGTTTCTTGCCTTCTGTAGCTGCTCTCTGCCGAGGGAACACAATCAAACATACCTGCTTAAGGAAAAAAGTAAAAAAAAAAATATTTGGTTAGGCTTCTATAATGCAAACAAACTTAGCAGCAATGCACGGATGTCACCACTCTGGGCAGTATTGAGTGGAGACCATTGACATATTGAATAACTGTCTCTGTAGCACAAGGTGTAACTGCAGAGACCTTCAAGATACAATACAGATGATCCAGGGTTGAAAAATCCAAATAACACTTTTTTTAACAAAGGGTGTCTGTCAGAATGGAATTTCTCACAACACTTTGATTAGCAATGCAACACTACATACAAATGGCTATCATAAATAGGTTGACTGCAAGACATGTTATCAGTAATGCTTTGATACCTACACTTTTCTAGGTACCATAGCTCATTAATGACTTACTTATGAACCACACTTGATTGTGTGTGCAATTGTTTAAGCATAACAATTATGATAATTAATTAAATATGCACCTGCATATTTGTGATGGGCACAACACTTTATTTAAAATCATCTTGAATCCTGACATAGCTCAACTCTGTGTTTAGGACAGTATGTGTTGTGAATGATGTATGTATCATACCTTAGCCTGTATTACTCAGCTCATGAAAGTCCCAGGACTTCTTAAAGTCACATACATACAGGCCTATCCGAAGTGCATCTCCATTCATACTGAATGCAGTATAACTGTAATGACCATGGTTCACAGGATCATATGCATTTAATAGGCTATTGGCCCTGAGGCCCTTATAAGCCTAGTCAAGAATTTAGTCCATGTTCTGACAAGTCAGCAGCTGATGCCCCTGTTCAGCAGGGACACAAGTAGAATCCCAGGGGTGTATTTTCTTTTCCACATCCAGTTATTCAGGTTGCCTTAAAAATGCTTGACACGGAGAAGGAGTCTATTCCACACAAGGAGGAGTCTCTGTGACACATATCTGTCCTGCCATAAAAAGCTATTGATGTCACAGACAAGGTTGAGGTTGTGCATGTGGATTACTCAAGTGGAGCTCGACTTGCGGATATGCAGCAGTCCCATCAAGACGGGACTGGAGATTGCTTCATATGCCAGACAGAGGTCATCTCCGAGGTGTTTGTAGGAGACTGAGTAGAGGGACAGGGCTTTTAGCCTATCTATGCAGGGTAGATGTTTGAAGCCCTGGATTCTCCTGGTGAGGAACCTCTGTGGTCTCTCTAGCTGCTGCATGTATTCTGTGAGGTACATGCTGAAAGGGGCATTGTACTCAATAATGCATCTTATAAGGGAAGAATACAGGGATGTTATAACCTCCTTGTCCCTGGATGAGCCACCCTTCCTAATGCGGTGGTCCATGTAGAAAGCTTTCCATTCAACAGAGGCATTATGGTGGTCAAAATCATTTTGCTATCAACTTGGGTGCCCAAGTCTCTCATGAATGATTGTGTGCTTGGGACCTTGTTATTAATGGGATAATTTGTGGGGGCATCACTCTCTCCAAATGGAATGATGATGCATTTTTTGGCATTCAGTCATTTGCAAACTTGGTCAGCCATAGCCCACTTGTTTGGCCTCCACCTCTGAAAAGTATTTCCCAAACAGTGGCCCCAAGACTGATCCCTGGGGTACACTGCTCATTACAGGTCTACTGCTTGTGGTGAATTCCACTATTTTGACTAGGTGGGTTCTATCAGTGAGTCAGTTTGCTACCCATCTGGTAACATATGGATTTATGCCTAGTTGAGAGAGTTTATCTATTATACCCAAGTGGGAATAGTTTTGAAGGCTTTGGCCAGGTCAAGATAAGTTGTGTGCACCAGCATCCCCCCATCCATCTCTTTGGTGACTGTGTTAAAGAAGTCAAGCAAATTTAACAGGCATGACCTCCCCTTGATGAAACCAAACTGAGTGGGATCAAGTGTTTGGAGGTTGCCATTGTCCTTGTTAATAAGGTCCATGATGATCTGTTCCATGGCCTTGCAAATCAGGCTAGTTAGGCTGATGGGTCTATAATTTTCTGGATCGATGGATGTTCCACCATTGTGCAAAGGGATGACAGTGGTTGTCCTCCACTCAGCTGGAATGAAGCAGGTACTCAGGCTTTGGTTGAATAGTGTGCCTAATAGTGTTGCGAGTTTCTGCAGGATGCAACTTGGGGTGTTATCAGTTCCCATGGAGACTGTATTTTTTGCCTTTGAGAGGGCAGTGATGAATTGCTCCCTAGAGGTAAGGGGAGGGGTGCAGGTGCTGGGGATGTTCTAATTTACTGATAGGGACAGTCTGTCATCAGGCGCTTCCTTTGAGATTGTAGACATATCTGAAGAAGGCCTTATGATTATATTTAGTAGATGTGGTCAGTTTGGACTCTGTTTGCTTTGGAAGATTTCATTAGTGCTCTTATTTGCTTGTTCAGGCTAAAGAGGAATTGCTTCCAGTTAGGTACTTGCACTTTCTTGGTCCTGGACAGCATTTCTATTTATTTATTTTATTTAACATTTGTTAACCGGGAAAGTCCGACTTGGAATGAAGCCAATTTTCAGCAGAGGCCTGGGGAGAAACACTCCAGACGTATGTCTTTGCAGTGTGGGAGGAAAGCGGAGCACCCAGAAGAAACCCACACGAATGCAGGGAAGACATATAGACTCCGCACAGAAGGCACTCCAGCTGAGAATTGCACCAGAGAACCTCTTGCTGTGAGGCAACAACACTACCACTGCACCGTCCTTTTATTATAGAATTTATTTATTGCAGATGTCCATCAGACAGGTTTACTCTTCCTTAAGGAGGAAGATTTTGTCCTTTCAAGTAGTCCTGATTCCATGCAGCTATATAAAGGCTTGTATACTACTTTGGTGTGGGTTTGGACATTTGTGCCAGTTCCTACTGTGAAGCTGTTTATACCTTCCCTCAGGAGGTTGTAATCAGCTTTGGAAAAGTTTTTTTGTTTGACCCTAGCTCGGGGAAGATGGTGATTTTGAAAGTAACTGTTTTGTGGTCAGATCTTACCAGGGAGGATAAAACTGTAGGGATGCTGCAGTAGTTACTCATGATGGTAAATACCAAGTCCAAGATATTATCACCTCGTGTGGGGTTATCGACAAGGCATTTGCATTGACAAAATCAAGGAATCTCTGGGCATTTGTGTTTTGGCATGAGTAGTTCTTCCAGTCTATGGTTGGATAGTAAAAGTCACCCAGTATCAGGGTAAAGGGTTGAATCTTGATAGATTACCCTGTGCAAATGGGCTTAAACTCGCTTACTAGTGCTTGCATATGCTTACTACTGCTTATTGTTGCTTAAACTTGCTCACTAGTGCTTTATTCATTATGACACTGACACCTCACATGTGCATTTAATGCAGTACTCCAATTCACAAATATATGTTATTTAGTGGGTTATGCAACAAAAATGTTGGTTATAACATGTTTTGCCATGGAATGGAATGTGCTGCAGTGGGACTCCAACCGGGAATGCCTGCTCATAAGATGAATGCTCTGCCCACTACAATATTCTTATGCTGCTTCATTTGCATCTATCTTCCTCATTATCCTCTTCAGCCATTTAAGCTGCATTAACTGTAGCTAAGCGATGGGCACACCGGTGCACCTACAGTTAGCTTTAATCGGATTTTTAGTAAACAAAAAAAGGGTTTGTTCATTTTATTTGTATTTACTTGCTGTTGTACATGAGGGGGAATGTTGGTGAGGATATGCAGGCACCTATGAGCAGTCTCTCTCATTTATTTGGCCTTTCTGCTGTTCTTCATTGCAGTGGCATGTATATTCTGAGAGCTCTGCTCTCAGACACACCCCCTGCACTCTTACATGCTCCATGTAAGATTAGGAGCTCAGGCAGCACACCTTATGAATATGCATGGCGTGCTGCCATCCTGCTCCTAAATGGCCACTTCCGTGCAGGACTAAGCTAGTCCTGCACGGAAGATTACTAAATCCTGGGGGTAGCTGTTTTAAACAGTGGCTATTAACCTGATATAGGACATAGGAGGAAAAAAGTCAGCATTGTATTTACTAAGGTTTCTAAGTAGTTTATAGTGATGAGATGAGAACTTGTTGGTTTCCTACACACTCTAATGATAAAGGTGGGGCGGTGATCACTTACAGAATCAGGCAGAGTGCCTGCTTGAGTGATTTTATTGGGTGTGGTAGTAACTATCCAGTCTAAGACTGATGCAGAATCATTTGCCTTGCAATGCCTAGTTGGAGTGGTAAGGATCTGACAGAAATTATTAAGACTGAGGGGATAGAGGAATGTAATGCAGCCCAATTTATATTAATATCACAAAGTATGAGAGTTTTTAGCTTTTTATTTTTTGATAACCAGGATAGAGTGTCTTCAAGTGTAGTATGGTTATTGCTTGAGGGGATGTATAATGCTATGATGGTTTACTATCAAAATTGCGAATGGCACTATGTCGACTGTCATATACTCGAACATGGAAGTTCGAAATCGGTAATGTTGAAGACAAAATAATCAATCTAGGAATGGTTTTAACATGGGTTGAGGTAGGAGAGATGTTTGTAGTTCGGAATACTACTGAACACCTACCTCGACCCATGTTAAAACCATTCCTAGATTGATTATTTTGTCTTCGACATTACCGATTTCGAACTTCCATGTTCGAGTATATGACAGTCGACGTAGTGCCATTTGCAATTTTCATAGTAAACCTGCTATGATACATATGACTTTGGGTGGGTTTAGTTGAAGTTGGGAGAGTATTTCTGCATTGATAAATTTAAGGATG
>NC_056745.1:368128872-368197131 GCF_019279795.1 Protopterus annectens
GTGGCTCTGCTCGACAGTGGCACAGGAAAATAATTTTCTTGGGTGGCGAAAGAGAGAGTACTTTTGGCTAGACTTATATAGGCCCTAGGGTCAATAGCCGAGTACCTACCTATGAATACTTCTCTCCTCTTCTCTCTCACAAAGCATAGAAGTCATATCATGAATATGCATAACTTTGATGTTTGAGTATGATGAAGTAAGAGAAATTGCGAACAAATACAAAATCAGATTGTTTATCTGTATTCCTTGTGATCCCTGTTATTTATGAAAACATGGCAGAAGATGCATTTCACACTCCATCCACATTGCACTGCCAGGGTATACCATAGAGGTGCACAGTCCCATTTCAGGTATCTTAAATAGTGCACAGGTGCTCCTCTGCTTGGGAAGCACAGGTAGCACTGTGTAACCTAAAGAGTTAAACAGTAAATCCGAGTAAGACATTCGACACAATACATGAATGTAGTCATTATCCATGTAGTCAACACTGGATCGTTACCATATCAGGTAGTAAGGGGATCTTGATCTGTGAAGACTTCCACTGAAGGAGACTCACCATCATAGTGGGAAGACAAAACACAGCAGGATGTCATGTATTGTATGGCAAGTCCACTGATGGCAAAGTGTTTCCTTCTGTTCAGTTATTTTTTGCTTGATTATTTGTTTGATTGTGGCACTAGTATGCTTCTAAGAACGTTTTGCTAGCAGGGAAGGTGGACAATTGAGGTTATTAAAACAGCATCACTATGTATTCATCATTGCTGTCCAGTGAGTTACATGGTCAAAACCTGTGTTGTCTGTACTGGTGCTGTCATGTCAGATGGTGCACACTGGAGTAGTAGGGTCTTTAGCATAAGGGAAATGGTCGGTATGCAGTGGGAGACTATAAGGGGTCTTGCATAATGTTGCTCCACTGTATTACTGAGTTTGTGCATCTGAATGAGGTTTGTACCACATTTTGTGAGGCATACAGCACTGCAGGGTTATGTAAGACTTTGATGAATGTGGCCTTTAGTGTCTAGATAGAGGTAGCATTTACTGCTCATAATTCATAACTGCAGCCTCCAGTCACCATGGTCATGGGTCATTCTCATGGGAAGTGTGTGTTGTTAACAGTGATGAAATTCTACTAATAGTGTCTATATTACATAACTTGCAAAAAAAAAAAAAATCCTTGACGATAGGTGTGCCTTTTCCATTCAATGATCTTTCAACATATGTTGAAAAAGTCTCTTGTAAGCACTGACACTGTTTGTCTAAGCATTCAGAGTCACTGTATAATCTGCACTGTAACTAGCTGATAATTACTTACACATGACTTGTTAGTCTGTGGTAGGGAAGGAAGTGAGATGACAAGGTAATGTTTATTATGTCCTCTCACTTCTGGGTTTACTTTATTTCTAATTCATTTGTTTAAGATAATTGTTATATAAGTACATTAACATTATTGCCAAAATCGTTACATTTAAAATGTTCTAAAAATGGAAAAGTGTTTTTTTTAATTTAAATTAGAAGTTCTTATATTTTAAAAGCACAAATGAATGAATGAAAAAAATAAGTTTAGAGGTTTATGGGTACATACTAGGCTAACTACCAGTGGGGCCTTTAAAAGCCATGCATCTCAAATGCAATCAACAAGTTTTGGTGCCTTAGAGGTTATTTTAAGGGGTATATGTATGCTAGAGCATAGGTGGTCAAACATTTACAATTTGTCTCCATCCATTAGAGACATAAGTGACAGACAAGGGGTGTATTTCTATCGTCCCATCCAGTGGTCTAGGTTATGCTTGAATTGAGTTAGGGAAGAACTCTGCTTCACATGGATGGGAAGCCTGTTTTAGAGAAGGTGCATTCTCTGAGACACATACCTTTCACTCCAACATGTCCTATTTATGTCACAAAGTTTAACCCCCTAGATGAGGTATTTCTGATGCTATTTGTTTTACAGATATGCAAAATGTCCATCAGAGCAGGTTCCAAACACACACTGGATGCCAGGCATTGATTGCCCCTCAATAGTCTGTAGGACACAGACTATAGAGATAGGGCTCTAAAGTGATCTGCTTAGGACATGTTGTTAATTCCTTGCATCCTTTTTTGTGAGGAACCTCTATGGATGTTCCAGTTATTCCATATGTCTGGCCATGTACATATTGAAGCATTGTACTAAATGATGGGTCTGATGAGGGTAGAACACAGAGGAATGGTGACTTCCTTGGACCTAGATGCCATGCCTTGCTTACAAGTTGAGCAGCATAGAATGACTTCGTTACTGCCCTAGACACATTTTGGTCAAAAGCCAGGTTACTATCTACATATGTCCCAAAATCCCTCAGTACTAGGTCTACACTTAGGGTATGGTATCAATGAGGTAGTTTCCTGGGGTAGCTCACTTCTCAAAGGGCACTATTATGCATTTCGTGGCATTGCGCTTTGACCCATGGCTTTGACACTAGTTATTGTCTGTGCTGGTCTTTCTTGGAGGATATCAGTGTCTTGGGGAGCATTCTATGACTGCTCCTCACTTGCAATCATCTGCAGACTTGGTCAACCAGAAGCCCTTGATGTTGGCCTTCACTTCTGAAAAGTAGATGCTAAAAAGGAATGGAGACAGCACAGAGCCTGAGGGACTCCTCTAATAACCAATCTCTTTGTGGGCATGGATTATCCTATTCTAACTTCATGGGCCCTCTCTGAGAGCCAGCTGTCTAATTCTATGTGTTTGTTTACAATGTCTGAGTGGGGTATTGATCACATGCTTTAGTCAAGTTAAGGCAGGCAGTTACGCACTAGTTTGCCCTCATCCATTGACTTGGTAACTTTCCCAAGGAAGTACACCAGGTTGAGTATGCATGATCAGCCTTTGATGAAACCAAACTAGGTTAAATCCAGTGTCTGGAAGTTTACTATGTCATTATCAATCATTTCCATGATAATTCTTTCCATGGCTTTGCATATGAGACTAGTGAAATGTATGGGTCTATAATTACCAGGGTCTGTTGATACCCTGCCTTGTGTAGAGGAATGACCATTGAAGTTTTCCATTCTGGAGGCCACCCCATTAAATTATTACTCCAGTGGTCCAGATAGTTCATGTTTCATGCTATTTAGGAGGCATCCTGGGATATCGAGGCCTATCGATGTGGCATTCTTGGCCTTGGAGAGTGCATTTAGGACTGGCTTCCTAGTGATAACTGGGGGCAGGTATGTTTGATGGTATTTCCTGGGCAGTGTCTGGATGTTGGGGGAGGAGATTAAACTGGAGCAGAATTTGATAGCCAGTAGATTTGCTATACCTTCTGGCAACATGTAAGTGGCTCCATATACATTTAGTTCTGCACATTGCGAATATAGCTAAAGGAAGTCTTGCTGTTGTCCTTGGCTTGGGGGGCTATTTTTACAACAGAACTGGCTTTGATAGACTTAATTTGCCCTCTAAGATGTTTGATTAGACTATTGAGAGTTGTTTTTTTCCTGCTGGATGTTGCACTTCCTAATTTTCTGTGAGTTTCTGTTAACAATTCTGCAAAGGCAGTTGTATTTTTAAAGATGGGGGGCTTACAATTTTGTCAGGAAGTCACTTAATAATAATGAGTTTGTCTTAGAATAGCTCCTAAATTTTACTGGGCTAGCTGGGGTCATGGGTTTCGAATGAGACAGCTTTATGGTCTTAGCTTACCAGAGAAAACATTACACTGTTGTGGGTGGTAGGGTTGCAGTATTCTCCCACACTAGTGAGTACCAGGTCTAAGAAGTTTGCTTTTCTTGTTTGAGATATGGACTGTCTGGTTCAGGGTGGTTTGTGTTTACAAAGTCCAGGAATTTCTAGTCCTGCAAGTTTGGGGTTGTATATGATTCCCAGTTGATAGTGTGGTAGTTAGAGTTGTCCATGAACATGGTACTGGGCTGAATGGGGAGTGTCTTTAGTAAGTATAAGTATGAGCTTCCTGGGTCATAGATGGGGACTTATAAGACTGTGATATGAGAATTTCTCTATGGGAATTTGGACATGGAGAAGCCCAAGCTCAGTGTCCTATATGACCAGCCTTGAGATGAGCTTGTTATTGATGTAGACTGAGACACATCCACCTTTAGTCCCTGCCTCTGGTGTAGCTAGCATAAAAGTATAGAAGGCATATGCAGCCTTTCACTAGGGAGTGCTTTCCGCAGCTTTAAACCATGTCTCACTAACTGCAGAAATGTCTCATTCACCAGGGTGAGGAGAGTTTGGAGGGAGGAGTGGAGTTTCTTGTTTAGACTCCTTGCTTTGAGCAGTAATACCCTTAGATTCCTTTGGGTTGGTTTTGCTACATCAAAACTATTGCCAATTTGTCATTGCCTAAAAAATGCACAATGAAGGAATACAATGTTTTAGCCAATATTTGAAAGTTTAGAGTGGACAGATGCAGACCATCCTTGACAAAGCAATATGGTCTGTTGACCATATCCTCTCTTGCTGACAAATACTAGACCCCTTTGGAATGACTTGAAAAGATAAGCCAGTTATTAAAATCAATCATTTTCTGTTCCTATTGTGGCATCATCCTCTGTGAAGGAAAACTGCTTCACAGTACTAGGCTCATACTGGCCTGGGACACATAGTCTGAGAGCTCCATAATGTCTGTCTTCATATAGTTCATGAAGATAAAGCTCAGATCATTTATGCATTCATAGACATATAGTAGGCTAACAACCACTAGGGCCTTTATAAGCTTAGCCATGCAATCCAAACTTGTCTCACAAGCTATATGTTTTAGACAGGTCTATATCAAAATTCCGAAGAGGTACAATGCCAAATGTGAAAACATCGAACTCAAAACATCGAATGCTGAAAATAGCGAAGCCCCAGAACATCAAAATCTTACCTAGGGCAAGATTTTGTTGGGCCGTTCCATGGCTTCACTATTTCTTCCACTGTGGTGCGAGAGTTACGGACCTTAGGGTTAGGGTGCGTGTTAAGGTAAGTGGATAGTTAGTAGTGTATGTATGGTGTAGTGTAGGGTTGTGTTTTGTCAACTGTGTGTGTGTGTGTGTGTGTGTGTGTGTGTATTAATTAGTTTGTTTGTGTATAGATTTGTAGGGTATGTGTGCAATAGTTATGGACCTTAGGGTTAGGGTGCGGGTTAAGGTAAGTCGATAGTTAGTAATTTATGTGTGGTTTAGTGTGGGATTGGGTTTTGTTAAATGTATGTGTGTGGTTTATTTATTTTGATGTGCTTGTCTTGGGTGTATGTTTCTCAGAACAGCAAATTTTTCCTGGGAAAAAATTCACTATTCTGAGCATTCGATGTTTTCAATATTCAAAATTCCAAGTTCGAACATATGGTGTTTTATCATTTTGGAATTTCGAATATATGATATAGACCCGTTTTAGACATTTGTATAGGGGATGATTGTGGGTTATGGCATGGTTTAGTAACTGTGTCTATCCACAGGAGACATAGGCATCAGACCAGGGGTAAATTTCAATTTCCCATCCAGTGTTCCAAATAACACTTATTTAGGGTTAGGGAAGGGCTTTGTTTCACATGGATGGGTAGCCTATTCCAGAGAAAGGGAATTTTCTGAGATACAGATCTGTCTCTTCAACATGTCTTATTTATGTCTCAAGTAAAATGTAGGTGTTTAGATTTACTAGTTCTGATGCTGTTTGTTTTGTGGATGTGCAAAAGGTTCACCAGATCGGGGACCAATGATGACTTGTAGATCAGGCATAATTCATGTCTCAATAGTTTTTAGGAGATCGAGTACAGTGATAGGACTTAGTGGCAATCTGCATAGAATATTGTGTTTATACCCTGCATTCTTTGTTAAAGGAATATTTACAGACATTCCAGTTGCTGCATGTGTCTGGTCAGGTACAAACTGAAGGGTGAATTATACTCAATGACTGGGTCTGATGAGGCCTGTGTTAGTTGAAGGCTAGGATTTTGTCTTCATGTGTTCCCAGATAACTTGACTAGTGGGTCAACTCTCGTGGTGTTTTATCAATGATGCAGTTTGTTTAAGTGGCTGACTTCCAGAAAGATGCTATAATGCATTTCTTGGCACTGAATTTTGAGCTGTGGTTTTGTGACCAGTCACTTGTCTGTGTTACACCTTTTTGTAAAATATTTGCATCCTGGGGGGATTCTGTAACTGCTCCCAGTTTGCAATCATCAGTTCTTTGGCATTGGCTTTGACTTACAAGAAGTAGATGTCAAAGAGGTGTGGGCCCAGCATGGAGCCATGAGAGACTCCATTAGTGACTGGCCTCTTTCTGGAGGTAGTGTTACCAATCCTAACCTCCTGGGTCCTATCTTTGAGCCAGCTGGTTACCCAGCAAATTATGTAGGGGAGTTATGCCTACTTCCATAAGTTTGTTAACAATGCCAAGGTGACGTATTGCATAAAATGCCATAGTCTGTTCAAGATAGGCAGCATACACTGTTTTGCCCTCATCCACTGTCTTAGTGACCTTCTGAAAGAAGTCCATCAGGTTCAGTAGGCATGATCTTCCTTTGCAAAAGCCAGACTGAGATGAATCCATTGTATGAAGGTCTCCCATGTATATGTTGATAATTTCTATGATAATTCTTTCCCTGGCTTTGCATATATAAGACTAGTCAAACTAATGGGTCTTTAGATTCTGTGATCTGTTGATGGCCAACCCTTATAAAAAGGAATGACCAGTGCTATCCTCCATTCTTGTGGCACAAAGCCTATTTTGAGAATATAGTTAAATAGTAACTTCAGTGGTCCTGATAGGTCATATTTTAGTCTATTCCACTGACATTCTGAGATATTATCAGGGCACACTGAGGTTATATTCTTGGCATAAGCAAGCACAACCAGGACATGCTATTTATAGTAGGAGGGGTTACGTCTGAAGGCATTTCTTGGGGGTGACTGTTGGTGAGTTCAGCTAAAGCTAGGACTGAATTTGCAAGGCAGCATATTTGCCATATCACCCAGCTCAGTGAATATGGCACCATTAACCACCAGTTCAGCACCCTGCTTTGTGATACCTTTGAGGTTTCTGCCATAGCAGAAGAAGGTCTTATGGTTGTCTTTTGTCAGGTAGGCTATCTTGACCTCATATTTGGCGTTATTGGAATTAATTAGCCCTATTAGTTGTCTGTTTGATATATACCAACATGGACTATGACAGAGTCATGCTGGTTCTTGTGGTCCAGTGACCTAAGTGCATGCATGAGCTGGTGGATCCTGTCCTCTGATAAACAACTGACTTTGACTTTCTCCTTTCTCATCTTAGTGAGTAGGACATCTGTGTATCTCACAATGGAATTTATTGTGACTAGAACACTGGATTTTGTGGTTGTCATATGGACTTTGAAGCTGAGGATCCAAGAGGTGTAGCAGTACTTATTGTGGTGGGTGTTATTTTGTTAGAGTACTTTTGGGGTTGCTAATGATATTTGTTGTGGGTCCAATGTCTGTGAGGTCTTTGGTGTTTAAAATGATTACTTTTAAGTGTGGGTCTATGTGCCTGATCCATACTATGTGTGGTGGGTACAGTGTATATATTTCTGACAACCTGGTTCATATTTTGAGTGCTTGTCCACCTCCGCTGCTAGAAAAAACTTCTTCCAGTGACATTGTGTAAATACATCTCTCAAATACTTTATCAGTCTGTTTAAGAATAAGTTCGTTGTCAGTAAACATTAATCAAGTGTACATTGTCTGAGTGCACCCATATCCACCAAGCTGACTGCCTAGAGAGCAGGAAAGTTTATGTCCATGGTTACTGGCCCTTCTAGAAAATCATTAGGTTGTTGCAGGAGTATAGAGTAGTAATGGGAGTATCTACTTCAAAACACAAGAGGCAGTACATGTCCCTGTGCAAACTAATTACTCCTTGTACAACCCAGTAAAAGGGAAGTCTGAAGGATGGTTTTATATGGAAAATCAAAAACACCAATGACCAGCAAAAAAAATGCAATATTAGACACCAGACATCCAAATAAATTTCAAGTTGTGCTTTATTGAATATCTCCAGACCGGTTTCGGCTATCCAGCCTTCTTCAGTGGAATGAAAAACATTCATTTTTTTGCTGGTCGTTGGTGTTTTTGGTTTATGGTTTGACCGTGCATGCCATCCCTGCAAGGTATCAAGTTTGGTTATATGGAAAATATCAATTCAAGATTCTGCTGTCTATACCAAGCACTGCTAATACCTGTTATGCTCAGCAATGGTTCACACAAATGCAATACCATTATAGATGCTCAAAACAACCAGAAAACTAATAAAACAGCCCCTGGCCAATCACAACAAGCAAAATCTATGGTTTTATAAATGATTTAAAGTGCAGAATTCACATTAAATTTTAAAACAAAGTCAATTTTAATGTGAATAGTTTGAATGTTAGTTAATTCTGCATATTGATAACGGAACACTGATGGTATATGTTTTGTATATCTTCTTATGCATATTGTGAACTGATATTCCATGTATCTTGTCCTTATATTCTGTTTTATTTCTTTTTCTTGTATTAAAAAAAAGAGGAAAATGCAATAAAAAATATATATGAAAAAAAAAGTGCAGAATTCAACCAGGCTATCCAATGCCACCAGAGAGCAGTACTAACCCTTTCATGCTCTTAAACTCAAAATGGACCCGTATTGCAAGAAATAGCCAACTAAAGCAGTACTACTGCTTAAAAATGCAAAACAATGATTGCACTCAAGAATATTTCAAACAGCAAACACAGCAAGAAGACAGGAGTGAAGATTAATACAGTTTTAAATCTAGTGATAAAAATACCACCCCCAGAAAATTATTATGGGTGTAAATGTTTAACACACAGAAATAACAGTGGTACTTAAACTCAGCTAGGAAAAAAAATGCAATATACGAATGCAAAGTGATTATTCTTTGATGGATGGCACACAATTCACTCTGAAGTCTCTGTAATTAGCATGTCAAAGCAACTGTTAAACAAGTAAACAAGTAGACAATCCTTTACTGTTGTCACCATATTTAAATAATGTCATTATCAATGCTATTTTATGTCAGCATTATCTTATGTTAATGTGCTTCTACTGTCTTATATACTCTGTACTGTTTGTGTGATAATTTCTCTGCATATAATTAAATGTGGAGCTTTTCTCACTGAGTCTCCACTGAAAATTGAGTCATCTCAGGCCCAGTGGACTTTCCCAATAATAAATAAGAAAAATGGCCCCTGGCTAACCACAGCTAGCACAATAATTTAAGTCACAGAATTTGACCAGGCAACCCTCCACTGTCACCAGTGGAAGCATTAACCCTTCCAGGCTCTTATATCGCAACATGGTTCTAAAGTACAAGAAATAACTAATTTAAATAATAATGTTTAAAGTGCAGAAAATGATCAAATTCAACAATATTTCAAACAGCACACGCAGAAAAAATAGTTTTAAATTCAGTGGTAAAAATACCACACTTTAAAATAATTCAGAGTGTAAGAGCTTATCATGTAATGCACTAGTAACAGAAGTACTTATCCAGTGAAAGATGGAACAAGATTCACTAAAAAGTCTCTGTAATCAGTAGTTCAAAACAAACAATCAGCAGACAAGTAAAATGGCCTCTGGCCAATTACGGCTAGCCCAATCTAAAGTTCCTTAAGTAATTTACAGCAGGCAGTTGGAACCCTGACATTATCATATGGTGCTGATAACACTTGACACTAATATTATTTATTATTCATTTATTTATTTGCATTTGTTTACCAGGATAATCCACTGGGCCATTAAGAGCCCATTTTCAGTGGCTGTCCAGGGAGAAAAGCTCCATAGAAAACAAGTAAGTGAAACAATAATAAACAGTTAAGTAAGAAACATGCAAAGAATTACAATAACAAGCAAAGGTTTGGGGAGAAATGCTCAACAGAGGACAAGTTAATGAGAACAGCATAAAGAATTAAATTAAACTCTGCAAAGTAATTTTAATAACAATTGCATATCCATTTGGAGGAGATGTGAGTAAGTAACGAAGTTTTAAAGGTTGGAAGGTTTGGATTGGATCTATGAGATAAGGGAAGAGAACTCACTTTTTGGCTATTGAGTAAAAGTATAGGAGTTGGCCTGCGGGCAGGTTAGGTTTATGTATATGTGGAAGATGCCGAGTTTTCGATTGAAGAGGCCTGTTAGGTATACAGTTGCTGAAGAGTGCAGTAAGGGGCATGACATTCAGAAGGTCTGTTCACTAATTTGTGAGTGGTTGTTAATTGTATATAGGATAAATAGTATGGGAGTTCAAGCCAATTAAGAGAATGCAGTGATTTACAGTTGTGGGTGGAATATGAGGCATTAATGACAAACCTGGCAATTTTGTTGCAACATATTTCTATTTTTGATTGCAGGATAGAAAGTAAATTAGTGAGGAATGGCACTGCATAGTTTAGGGAGGGTAGCAGATATGTGATGGCAAGTTTTTTTTTTTACTGGAGAAGCTTAGAAAGTGTTTTTACCTATATAGAATGCCAAGTCTTCGAATGTTTTGATGAATATGTCAGGCAAATTTTAGGTTTTCATCCATAATAAATCCTAGTAATTTTGTGTGAGATACTACTGCAATTGTTGTTTTACTCTGAGAGAGTACAGTGAAATGGTCTTTATTTATGGGGGTGTTCTTCTTAGGGGTAGTATTAGGTTCGTTTTGTTTGAGTTGAGTAAAATGTGAATTTTGTAAAGCAGAGTTTCTATGGAAGTGAAGGCAAGTTTTGTAGACCCCTGGAGGTCAGGTTGAGAGTTGGCAACACAGATGATAGTTGAATCATTTGCATATTGAGGTATAGATCCAAGTTTGAGTAAAGAGTGCAGATCACTGATAAATATGCTGAATAAGAGAAGCCCTAGTATTGAGACCTGAGAAATACCTGTATTGTTATGGCGGTAGGAGGAGAGAGCAGAGTTCCATCTAACGGCTTATTGTCTATTGGTAGGTCACTTGTGAATCATTCAAGTGATGAGGGGAAGAGTCTAATTTGGGAGAGGTGGTTTAGCAGGAGTGGGTGTAACACTATGTCAAATGCTTTAGAGAGGTCTAAAAATAATGAGGACACTAATTTACCAGAGTCTGTAGCTTTGCTTACTGTATCCATGGAAGAAATCAAAGCAGTCATAGTGCTGTGACATGGTCTATAGCCATGCTGTGTGGATAATAGAATTTGGTTATTAATGACATAGTCTAAAAGTTGAACTTGTATACATTTCTCAAGGAATTTTGAGATGGGAGATAGAATAGTGATGGGGTGGTAGTTAAAGAGATCTGTGGAGCTGCCGTTTTTGTGTAGGGGGTAGGATAAAAGATATTTTCCTGTTTTTTGGGACAGAAGATTCGAGAATAGATCTATTTATAAATATGCTTACAGAATAAGTGATAATCTGCAGCAATTTTTAGATATTCAGAGGGAAGATAGTCTGCTGCATTGGAGCCTCGTTTTAGTTTGAAAAGTAGTCATGTTATGGTAGTGGTAGGAATGGGTTTTAGAGTAAAAGAAGATGTTTGTTGGTAGAAATATGAGTGGAACTGAGATAGGATGTAGTGGTTGATATGCACAAATACCGGGTGTAGATCAGAGTGTACATGTAATGTGTGCTGTGTCTTTACAAAGCATGTCAAAGACTGTGCGAGCATGTATAAATGCTAGACACATGCTATTCCTACTGCCATTTTGAGAGAGCAGCAAGAGAGAGAGCATGACAAGTGATAAGTGGAGTACCTCAGGGTTCAGTCCTGAGACCGCTCTTGTTTGGCATCTACTTCTCTGAAGTACAGGCCAACACTAAGGGACTCTGGCTAACAAAGTTCGCAGATGACTGCAAACTGGGAGCCTTTATTGAATCCCCAAATGATGTGGATACTCTACTAAAAGGCCTTACGGAAACAGATGCTTGGTGCCAGAGCCATGGGCTTAAGCTCAGTGCCAAGAAATGTATAGATGTTCTTCATCTCACATTGCTGCAGTCATAACCTGTGGGTAGTCCGCTGTCCTCGGTCGGCCCAAATACCAAAGTATTAGGCTGGCGTCGGTCATGGGTGCTCAGATCTGACGTCAGTGCGTCCCGGTATTAAAGCGCATGACCGACGTCATATCCCCAGTCTTTTTTGCCGCATGGTCCGAAGCAGAAGCAGCGTTTGCAAGTGCCGTTCGGCGTTCTGAAATTTTCGGATTTCGAGTTTCAGACCGAAACCAGGTTGGGCTAAGTACCCCGTTGGGGAATATTTTTGTTTTTTCTTGCCTCAGTTAATTCAGGATGTCAGAAAAAGTGAATAATTGTATTTCTTGTGGGAAACAAATACCGCATAGGGATTACCACTCTCTGTATTCCTTGTTTGGGGCCTGAGCACGACGTAGTCGGGTGTCGCTTTTGTGCTAAGTTTAATAAGCGCACCATTAAACGTAGGTTAGATTGCGCTAGGCTTGTCTTTGGGAAGTGGTGTAATTACAATATGCCGTCGGATTCTCCGACGCCCGCTTCTGCTAAGAAGCGCAAGGATAAGTCGTTAATGTCCAAGCAGGATGAGTCGTACGTTCCGGACGCCGGTTCTTTAGAAACTACGCTGGAATCTGTAGATCCAGCTGAGGTTTCAGCTGAGTCTCAGGGGGAGACATTAATTTTGCAAGATGTGGCCTCACAGGAGTCAGGTCAGGCTGAAGGGGCCTCTCAGGTTGCTGTACTCCCTTCTTTGCCTAAGGTGGTTAGGCCTTCTCCTTCAGTCTCTAAGGTACCTTCTAAGGGCAGGCCTGGTTTGCCCTCCTCAGGTGTCAGTCCTAGTTCTGCAGGCTCTGTGCCTAAAAAACACATGCTTAAAATGGCAGAAGATTTAATTTCCTTAATCAGCGGTTCTATGCGCCCTTCAGCTAAGAGGCCTAGGGTGGAGCCAGAGTGGAAAGTTTGGAACAGGCTTCAGATTACTCAGAGTCTTGGCTGAAGACACTCAGGATTTTCCACCTTATTCAGATGAGGATGCAGAGGATTCCAGTCCTTCTGCTTCTCCTCCAGAGGATTTTTCCTTCTCAGAAACCTTACATTCTATGAGGGAGCATTTTAAATGGGAAGGTCAGGATTTCTCGGATTCGAAAGAGGCTTAGGAATTTTTGTTTTGCCTCAACATCGGCCCTTAGCTATACCTCCTGTTTTGGATGTTGTTCAGGATGTTTTCTCTGAGGCTTCCCTTAATCCAGACTCTTTGCCTCCTGCGCCAGTTAAACCTGATAGGTATTACAGGGTGCCTGAGGCTCATAAATATTTGTATAAGAGCCAAGGGCTGACCCAGAAACTATTAGTCAGGGACCTAAGGGTGTCAGGGCTTCTGTTGTCAAGAATCCAGTTCCTATGGATAAAGAATCTAGAGCTTTGGATAGGTGGGGTAAAAAAGTGTACACCTCTTCCACTCTAGCAATGAGGGCTTTGAATTGCCAGTTTCATATGTTAAAGTACCAGAATTTTCTCCTTACTCAATTAAAATCTAAGGTAGATGCTTTGGCAGAGGGCATAGAGTGTAAGGAATTACAGGAGTTGGTTCATGCCTCTGATCAGGTGGGTAAGCATTCCTTGCAGTGTGGTTTCGATGCTTTACAGGCTTCTTCCAGGGTGGCTGCCACTGGATCAGTTATTCGCAGGCACGCCTGGCTTAAGGATCAGAGTTTGTCAGAGCATGTTAAAGCTAGAATTTTGGATGCTCCTTTACAGTCTGAAGTTTTGTTTGGTCCTCCTGTGGAAGACAAGGCTAAGTCTATGCAGACTGTTAAAGATTTTTTGCAGGTGCAGCCCCCTAAGTTTAGCAGAAATTGGCCTACTAAGGGATGGGCTTACCCTTCTTCTGATTTACAGTCTAGGGGCAGATCTAGACGTGGTAGGGGCAGAGCTCAGGGTTCTTTCAGGCCTAGAACGTGGAGTTCCCCTGCACCATCTACAAGTGAGGGCAGGGGCCAGTCCTTTCGTAAACAGGCCCAATGACCTGCATCTTCAGCTGCCAGATCCCTCCTGTCTGGCAGCTCCTTTGGGAGGAAAGTTAGCACTTTTCAAGCAAAACTGGCTTTTAGTCACCCAGGACAAATGGGTACTGGACATTATAAACCGAGGCTACAAGTTTTATTTCCACACATTGCCTCCTTTCAAAGGCATGCCAGACGTTCCTCCTCAGCAAAGAGTAGAGGCTCACAAACAGATTTCTTTACTTCTTCAAACAGCAGGTCCCTATGTCAGAAGTGGGCCTAGGATTTTATTCTCGCCTGTTTCTTGTACCAAAGAAAGGAAACACTTGGAGACCAATTTTGGATTTATCTATCCTCAACACGTACCTGGACATTCCAAAATTCAAAATGTTGACGTTGCAACAACTTCTGCCTCTGTTGGGCAAAGACCACTGGATGGTAACTCTGGATCTCAAAGAGGCTTATCTTCATGTTCCGATCAGACCCAGTTGCAGGAGATTCCTGCGTTTTCGGGCTGGGACTTTACATTATCAGTTCTCTGCATTGCCCTTTGCCTTTGGCTTATCTACTGTGCCCAGGGTGTTCACAAAGGTTCTGGCCCCGGTGATAGCCTTCTTAAGGTTAAGAGGAATACAAATTTATCCTTATTTGGACGATTGCCTGATTCTTGCTCAAGACGAAACAAGCTTCTTCATCATCTACAGTATGTTATGGCAGTGTTAAGGTGCCTAGGGTATTCTGTGAATGAAACAAAGTCCAGTCTAGTACCCTCTCAGGAAATGTGCTTTCTGGGTGTGAGACTGAATACAGCTTCCCAGATGGCTTTTTTGACCCCGGACAAGCAGAGAAACCTTACACTTTACTTCCAGCAATTGTCTCTACGGTCCAGGCTGACTGCAAGGACAGTCCTTCAAGCCTTGGGGTTCATGGCATCTTGTATTCTGGTGCTTCCCAATGCCAAACTGCATATGAGGAAGCTACAATGGTATCTCAAAAATGTATGGACACAACACTGCCACGATCTGGACACTGTCGTTCAAATAATACCTTGCATTCTAAAGGAATTTTTGTGGTGGGCTCAGGAATGTCACCTAAACAAGGGACTCTCTGTGACCCGACCAGAGGCGAGTCAGATCTTAACGACAGATGCCTCGGACAAGGCTTGGGGAGCACACCTCAATGGAAAGTGGGTTCAAGACACGTGGCCTGCCAGACTTCAACATTTACATATCAACTTGAAGGAGATGTTAGCAGTCCAATTTGCATTGATGGCTTTCAAGGATTTACTTCACCCGGGACAAGTGTTGATTCAAACAGACAACACAACTGTCATGTGGTACATCAACAAGCAAGGGGGAACCCATTCGTACCCTCTTTGCAGACAAGCTATGATTCTGTGGGAGACTGCTCTCAGTATGCACCTCACTCTTCAGGCAAGGTTTCTGCCAGGAGCACAGAACTCCTTAGCAGATGTTTTGAGCAGACAGATGGTGGATCCCCACGAGTGGAAGTTGGATCCTCATGTATTTTGACAGTTGACAGTGATATGGGGGACTCCAGACATAGATCTGTTCGCTTCTCCACTAAATTTCCAGTTGCCAAAGTTTTGCACAAAGATGTTTCATCCCACAGCTTGGAAAGTGGATGCTCTATCATTCAGTTGGAGCAATCTTCACGTCTATGCCTTTCCTCCTCTGCCTCTCCTTCCCAAGGTGCTCTTGAAGGTCAGACAAGACAAGCCCTCCATGATTCTAATAGCTCCGGATTGGCCTCAACAGCACTGGTACCCTCTGCTGAGGAGTTTAGTACAGAGCCTCCTTGGCCTTTGCCTTCAATTCCACACCTTTTGTCCCAGGCAGGCAATCATTTCCTCAATGTCAGGATTCAGTCCCTGCATCTAACAGCCTGGCATATTCTGTTCTAGAACCTGGAGGGTCGAAGCTTCCTCAACAAGTTTTGAATGTTATTTTGGAGGCCAGAAGGCCTAGTACAAGGAAAGTTTATGCTGATAAATGGAGGAGATTTTTATTTGGAGCACAGCAAGGAGTTTTGATGTTTCCAGGCCTAATTTGAGTGTTTCTCTTCAATATCTTACAGAATTATTAGACAAAGGTTTGTCTTTCTCCTCTGTAAAGTTCATGCTGCAGCCATTTCTGCTCACTATGACTGTGACCCACCATTATTCTCTCATCCTTTGTTTAAACAATTCCTTAGAGGGGCAAAGAACATAAGACCCCCACGTAGAGCTCCTACTCCTTCCTGGGATCTCAATTTTGTGTTGGAAAAACTTACTTTACCTCCTTTTGAACCTGCAGCTACGTCTGAGTTAAAGTTTTTGTCTTGGAAGACTGCTTTTTTGTTGGCCATTACGTCTGCTAGAAGGGTTTCTGAATTACAGGCTCTCATGGCAGTTGAGCCCTTCCTGATTTTTCATAAGGATAGGGTATCCCTGCGTACTAACCCTACTTTTATGCCTAAAGTGGTTTCAAATGTGGCCCTGAACCAATCTATTCACTTGCCTACTTTTTATGCTGATCCCCAAAATAAAGGGGAGAAAATTTTGCACACTTTGGATATTCACAGGCAGTTGCGTTATTATTTGAGCAGGACTAAAAGTTTCAGACAGTCTCAACAGTTATTTGTTTCTTTTGCTTTGAGCTCTCAGGGGAAACCTGTTTCTAAACAATCTATTTCTAAGTGGATTGGTCATTGTATTGCCTTTTGTTATTCTCATCATGGTAAGGAGATTCCGGCTGGAATCAGACCTCATTCCACTAGGGCTACTGCCACTTCTACTGCTTTTTGAGGGAGTAGCTACCAAAGATATTTTGGAAGCAGCTACTTGGAGTTCAGTGCACACTTTTTCTAAACATTACCATCTCCTCTTTATTCCAAATCTAGGGCTGGGTTTGCCACTGCAGTCTTGCAGGGCTTATTAGCAGCCCCCAATGCTATGATTTGGCCAACCTCCCTTTACTTTTGCTTTGGGATTCTACCCACAGGTTATGACTGCAGCAATGTGAGATGAAGAACATAGTACAGTTTTGTACCTACCATAAATGTAGATGTTCGAAGATCCACATTGCTGCAGTCCAACCCTCCCTCCTTCCTGTGTAGTTTGGAGTGTTTGTTTGTTTGGGTTGTAGATATTGTTTGTACATGGGTTTTGGAGGTTTTTTCTATTTTAGGCTGTGGCCTTTCTTTTTGGGCCTTCTGACATCTGGGGCAAGAAAAGACTGAGGATATGACGTCGGTCATGCGCTTTAATACCGGCGCACTGGCGTCAGATCTGAGCGCCATGACCGACGCCAGCCTAATACTTTGGTATTCGGGCCGACCGAGGACAGCGGACTACCCACAGGTTATGACTGCAGCAATGTGGATCTTCGAACATCTACATTTATGGTAGGTACAAAACTGTACTTTATCCCCCTTTGGGAAAAAAAACATGTACCCATGAATTACCATATAGGTGGCAGCACACTAAACACCAAAAGTGTGACAAGAGACTTAGGGACACAGGTGGACAGTGGTCTCATCTTCGATAACCACATCGCCACAACAGTCAAGAAATCCTTCTGTGTGGCACACCTCATCACTAAGGGCTTTTCATCCAGAAAAAAGGAGGTCATTGTCCCACTGTACTCATCCCTCATTAGACCCATTATAGAATACAACGCCCTGTTTGGTATGTACCTCTCAAGACATCTGCAACAACTGGAAAGGCCACAGAAATACCTCACTAAAAGAATAACAGGCCTAAAGCAGATGCCCTACACTGACCGCCTTAAAAACTCCAGCTATACTCTTGTCGCATATCGTCTACTCAGAGGCGATCTCTGCTTAACATACAAAGCCATGTCAAACCCAGAGCTGTTGGACATGCTACACTTAAAAAAATCTCAGTCCCTCAGAGCCACACACTCCAGGGATGTAAACCTTGTCATCACAATAAACAAAACATGCTGGAGGGATAGGTTCCTGACCCAGAGACTCCCTAGACTCTGGAATAGATTGCCCATACATGTCAAGCAGAGTGCCTCTTTGGCCCTCTTCAAAAGGAACCTTGACGATTGGATGGGGGAAAGGAAATTCACCCCGGGGATCACGTCAGTCGCCCTGCTAGACAGGGGTCCAGGGAAGTAAATAGTGTGGGAAGAAATAGCCAGGGAATTGTTATGGCTAGGCTTGTATAGGCTGTAGGGCTGATAGCCTAGTACCATCGTATGAACCTATGAATGATCACAGTAGTTTGTATCAGTTACTTATGTTAAAGTCAGTAAACTTCTATCGTGATATGCTTGTATAAAATAAAGCTGCTTGAGCTAAACCCACCTTGACTCTTCTATTGTGTCCAAAGTAGGAGAGCAACACCATGTATAAGGTAAATAAGATGTCCTGATATAATGCTGCCATTGTAGTCAATTAAATTCATGCAGAATGATTTTTATAATGCTTGTACCAGTATAATGTTAGCACTGCATCATCTATGTATAGACTTCTGCACTGCCGTCAGAATAACTAATTTTGGAAATAAAACTAATTCCAAATATACTGTTTCTGTAATATGATCAGTCATTTGTTGCCTTTCTTTCTTAGAACTCTTTGATAATTTGAAAAAAGTTGACTCCTTTGTTCCAACAGCATATAGTCTTATATCAACCACTGTATTTACTTTGCTTTCCCCTTTTCATTTTGTTTCCCATTTCTACAGAATGCTTGGCTGTAGTTGGAAAACTTGCCTACACACTCTCCCCAACCTTGTTATAGGTTGGTAAGTATTAGACGAGCTGTTTTTTGACCATTTTAAACCTAGCCAATTCTCTTTCAAAGATGACAATCAAACCCTTTACCTTGTGAATGTGAGGTAAACACCTTAATCATTATACCAGCCCTGTTATTTTACCCCAGAAGAATATTTCATGACAGATAAAGCAAATAACTTGAGAAATGAACAGTCTTTTGCGTACTTTCATCTGCTAGTCAAACTCCCATACTGGTGAGTCCCATCTAGAGGCATGGGTACACATACATATAGTTTCATAGGTTTATAGGTGTGTACTAGGCTAAAGGCCCTGGAGCCTTTACAAGCCTAGCCCATAAGATTACCCTGGCATTGTGCCACCCAGTGCTTCTGTTGAGTAGAGCCACTGGAGTGATCCCCGGGGTGAATTTTCTATTTCACATCCACTCATCAAGATTTGTGCAATCTCTCGGTTATGAACCTGTCCCTCCAGCATGTTCAGTTGATTGTGTTTATGAGGTTGAGGTCTCTGGAGCATGTAGTGTGGAGGGATTGGGATTTCTTTAGATGTAGCATTTCTAACCGAGCTGGGTCATACATGGCTTTGTAAGTCAAGCAGAGATCGCCTCTAAGTAGGCGATATGAGAGGGAATAGTTGGAGTTTTTTTAGTCTGTCCATATAAGACAAGTGTTTAAGGCCTAGGATCCTCTTTGTGAGGTAGTTTTGCAGTCTCTCCAGTTGTTGCAGGTGTCTAGTGAGGTACGTGCCAAATGTATTTATTTTACTTTATTTATTTTATTTTACATTTGTTTACTGGGAAAGTCCGACTGGACTAGGTCCATTTACAGCGGAGCTTGCTGTTATTGAACGGGGGAGGGTATTCCTGTTTTTAGCAACTCTGTGGGAGAATAGTGCTTTTCCTGTGGTAGTATTGACTCTAGAGATACTGAGGAGTGATTTGTTATTAGAACAGAGGGGGCGATTTGCTGTGTATTGAGTTAGTAGCTGCCCTAGTGATGGGGTTGTAACAGGATGTTTTAGAATGTTGTAAGTAATGACTAGCTGGTGGAAATTCTAACCATTGTAGGTCCCTAAGAGCTATACAGTGGTGGGTTCTGAAGGAGGAGTTGTTAGCAAACTTGGCAATCTTATTATAGCATGAGACAGGTTTAACCAGGTCTGTTTTTCTGATATGGGTAAGAATAGGTGCTGCATACGTTAGTGTGGACAATAGGTGAGTTTGTGCTAGGGTGATTCTAGCTTGATCTGAGAGGAGGTTTTTGAGCCTATAGAGTGTACCCATTTTTTGTGAACCTTTTTGATAGTTTGGGATATATGGACACCAAAGTGAAGGCTTTTGTCAATTTCGATACCCAGGGTTGTGTGTAGGTTGAAGGGGAAATGGTGGCACCATTTCTGGAAGTGATAGTAAAGGAAAGAGTAGTAGTTTTTGATTTGTTGGGGGTAAATAACAATAATTTAGTCTTGTTGGGGTTCAAGATGAGATGGATGACAGTAATCCATTTTTCCACAGAACTAAAGGATTCTTGAGTGAGTTGAAGGGAGGGGAGGGAAGGGGCTGAGCAGATTAGAGTGGAATCCTTTGCATACTGTATAAGTGAGGCCTGCTTGGTTGTGGTATGTAAGTTGTTGGTGAAAACAGAAAAGAGAAGTGGGCCTAGTATTGAGCCTTGTGGTACAACTATGGAAGTTGGAAGTTGAGGGAAAGTATATCTTGCTATTGGACAGACTGCTGTCTGTCAGATAAATAATTCCTGAACCAGGCAATAGTAGATGGGGCAAAGGATAGGGACGCTAGAGTATCTAGTAGTATGGTGTGTGAGAACACATCAAGTGCCTTGGAGAAATCCAGAAATATGGCAGATGTGAAGTTATTATTATTCCTGTATTGGTTAACTATGTTAGTAAAGGAAAGACAAGCAGTAGTTGTGCTGTGATGTGGCCGGAAGCCATGTTGTGTGGCGGAGAGGAGTTTGTGTGTGTCCAGGAACTTCATGACTTGAAAGTGAATGCATTTCTCCAGAATTTTAGAAAGGGGAGATAAAATGGTGATCGGATGGTAATTTGAGAAGTCATAAGAATTTCCACCTTTATGAAGAGGGATGATGTATGATACTTTCCACAGTTGAGGGATATAGGATTCTTGTATGGAGCGGTTAATGAGGATGGACACAGGGTAAGATATGGATTCAGCAGCCATTTTTAGGAAGTTGGCAGGTAAATTATCAGCTGCAAGGGTGGTAGGGTTAAGTTTCAGAAGGAGTTTCTTAATTGATGAAATAGGAACAGGTGAGATAGTTAGGGGGGAATGTTATTTGGATGTTTGGTTGGTGAATATGAATGGTTATTTTTGGATAATTGGTTAGATAAGGCTAGAACAGAGATAGTGAAATGGTTAAATTGAGAGTGTTTTCCCTCTTCCAGAGTTTCCAGGATTTATCTTTGGACTTTAGTAGGGCTTTAGTGTCCCTACTTAGCCATGGTGCATTGTTAGCTTTTACTCTGACATTCCTAGTTGGGGCAATACTGTTGAGAACATTGGTAAAAGTACTGTTAAAGTAAGTGACTGCCTGATCTAGTCTAAGGGTTAGTAGAGGCTCCCAGTTACATTGTCTTAGAACTGAGTTAAAATCCTGAGGATTTAGGTTGCGGTCTTTTCAGATTTTCCTATGAACTGTGGTCTTGGGTAAGCTAGTGCATTTGCATAATAGGAATGTGGGGAGGTGGTCACTAAGACTATTTGGTAGACAGCCTGTCTGGTAGTTTTGTTTGGAGCAGTTGACCAGTGTCCAATCGAGTATGGATTGCTATTGTGAATTTTTATCTATTCTGGTAGGTTCATCAATAAGTTGTGAGAACCCATAGAGATGTATGTGGTTAAAGGGGCAGTTGGAATTGCAGGATAACCAGTCAGTATTTAGATCACCTAGCAGAATACTTTCTTGTGGTAGATTATCTCTAGACCATTGTAAGATTTCCTCAATTAAGGAAATGTTGTTTCCTGGTGGGATGTAGCAACAGAGGATATTGATTTTTTTTGTTTTGTTTATGCAAAGAACTGAACCTAGTGTTGCAGCATTTTTGAATTTAGTTAGAGGGGTTTGCAGAGGTTGGAGATTTAGTGTATTTTTAAAGAGAATTGCTAGCCACCTCCTTTTTTACCTGCTCTATCTAGTCTTAGTATATTATAGCCTGGTGAGAGGATTTCGTCATATCGGATATTTGGTTTAAGCCATGTCTTAATAATGGTCAGTATGTCAGGAGTGTAGTGGCCTATGAATGCATGCAGGTCAGGTAGTTTATTCACTATGCTTCTTGCATTGATGTTAAGAATTAATAAGTCTATTGTTTGTTTGGATATATACGGGGTGTTATGTGGACCCGGGTTTGGGTGTATAGTTTTGTAGGCATGGAATTAAGTGTTGTATGGAATGTAGAATTGTCTAGTGGTATATTAGTTTGGATGGATGTGTTGCAGGCTACTGCTGTGACAGCTAGTGAGATTGATACTAGAGTGATTTGCATGTTGTATGTAAGTGATGCTTGGGTGTTGGTAGTAAGTTGGTTAAGAAATAAAGGAGAAGGTGGGGGTGTGGTTAGTAGGAATAATGTGTCAGATATAGGTGGTGAGTCAGGTAGGGGTGTGACTAAAGATGTTATTATGAGGTACCTGATTGATTTGGCTGTGGTCAGGTGATGAGAGGTTAGAAATAAATGTGGGGGGCAGGAGGGAAATGGTGGCAGGGTAGAGGAGCGTAGTGAGGCGAATGGAACGAGGCCCACACAGATCACAAGACTGCAGAGGTAATCAGTATGGCCTTTCCAGGGCAGGTAGTGACCGAGAGTAAATTTGTTCAGTTTTAATATATAATATCAGAGCACCTTGTGTATTTGGGTGCAGGTAAAACAGCTTTAACCTGTATTTTCAGAGTAATTTGTTTGTTTAGGTGCAGGACTAATAGGGAAGCCTAATGTGACACTATTAAGGCAAGTGGAGAAGGGAGGATATTGGGGGGGGGGGGTGGTAGTGAAACCTGATCTACAGCCCTACCTAGGAGGTATCAGGAGTCTAAGTAATGAAGGTAAGCAGCATTGTAGTTTAATGGCAGGGATAATGCCAGTTACTGTGTTCCACTATTTATTCAGAGGGAATGGAAAAAATAACTGCTTTGAAGGGACTTGGGTGACTTCACAGTAGACGGTAATACTGGAGAATTTAAAAAACTGTAGAGCACTGTTTTGCTTACAAGATGAGCTGCTAATCTGGGCTAAGATTCAGCTGTTTAGTGGTGTTCTGCTGCCTGCTAGTGGCAGTTAATTTCAATGTCAGGGAATGGGAAAAGGAGGGGGGAGACCATGTAAGTGTGCACGCTACGCCGATATAATAAAAATTAAGTAAAAGCACTGAGAACTAGATGCAAAAATGAGTTAACAGAGTGAGATTACACCTACATAAGAATATTGCAGAGAGTAAAAGTCCCAGTAGTGAGTCCCTTTGTCTTCAGCTGTTTGCAGAATAATTTTCAGAAATTCTTCCCTTTGGGGGGGGGGCAGCTATGAGTGAAGCAGACCTAGAGGTAAGACTATTTCAGACACTAAAACTCCCAGGAGTGACTCTTTTGCCCTCAGTTGTTTGCAGGATAATTATCAGAAATTCTTCACTTGGGGGAGGGGGGGCAGCCACGAGTGAAGTAGAGCTAGAGCTGTATGAAAAAGAGACAAAAAAGAGATGTAACAGAGTCTTTTTGTAGTTAGACAACAGTAAAAAACTAATATGAGCAAAGTATTGTCCTGAGGAAAGCTGTGGGCGCATGTGAGTGGAGCATGGGAAATGGGGGCAGGGTAGGGGAGTGGAGAGAGCAGAGCGTAGTGAGGCAAACAGAGCGGGGCCCACACAGATCATGAGACTGCAGAGGTAATCAGTATGCCCGTTTTTAGGACAGGTAGTGACCAAGAGTAAATTTGTTCAGTTTTAATATATAATATCAGAGCACCTTGTGTATGTGGGTGCAGGTAAAATAGCTTTAACCTGTATTTACAGAGTAATTTGTTTGTTAGGTGCAGGACTAATGGGGACGCCTAATGTGACACTATCAAGGGAAGGGGATAAGGAAGGATATTCGGGGGGATGGTAGTGAAACCTGATCTAGAGCCCTACCTAGGAGGTATCAGGAGTCTAAGTAATGAAGGTAAGCAGCATTGTAGTTTAATGGCAGGGATAATGCCAGTTACTGTGTTCCACTGTTTATTCATAGTGAATGGAAAAAATAACTGCTTTGAAGGGACTTGGGTGACTTCACAGTAGACAGTAATACTGGAGAATTTAAATAACTGTAGAGCACTGTTTTGCTTACAAGATGAGCTGCTGATCTGGGCTAAAATTCAGCTTTTTAGTGGTGTTTGGCTGCCACCTAGTGGCAATTAATTTCAATGGCAGGGATTGGGAAATGGAAAGGGAAGACCTTATAAGTGTGCACGCTAAGCCAATACAATAAAATTAAGTAAAAGCACTAAGAACTAAATGCAAAAATTAGTTAACAGGGAATACACCTACATAAGAATATTGTAGAGAGTAAAAGTCCCAGTAGTGAGTCCTTTTGCCTTCAGTTGTTTGCAGGATAATTATCAGAAATTCTTCACTTTGGAGGGGGTGGAGGGGACAGCCACGAGTGAAGTAGAGCTAGAGCTGCATGAAAAAAAAGCGACACAAAAGAGATGTAACAAAGTCTTTTTTGTAGGTAGACAACATTAAAAAATGAATATGAGCAAAGTATTGTCTTGAGGAAAGCTGTGGATGCATGTGAGTGGAGCATGGGAAATGGGGGCAGGGTAGCGGAGCGGAGTGAGCCGAACGTAGTGGGTCCGCACAGATCACGAGATTGCAGTGGTTATCAGTATGCCCTTTCCAGTGCAGGTAGTGACCAAGAGTGACTGAGCGTAAATTTGTACAGTTTTAATATATAATATCAGAGCACCTTGTGTATTTGGGTGCAGGTAAAATAGCTTTAACTTGTATTTTCAGAGTAATTTGTTTGTTTAGGCTCAGAACTACTGGGGAAGCCTAATGTGACACTATCAAGGAAAGGGGAGGAGGGAGGATATTCAGTGGGGGGGTGGTAGTGGTGTTCTGCTGCCTGCTAGTGGCCATTAATTTCAATGTCAGGGATTGGGAAAACGAGGGGGGAGACCTTGTAAGTGTGCATGCTAAGCCAGTACAATAAAATTAAGTAAAAGCACTAAGAACTAGGTGCAAAAATTAGTAAACACGGAATACACCTACATAAGAATATTGCAGAGAGTAAAAGTCCCAGTAGTGAGTCCCTTTGCCTTTAGCTGTTTGCAGAATAATTTTCAGAAATTCTTCACTTGGGAGGAAAGGAGGGGCAGCTATGAGTGAAGCAGACCTAGAGGTAAGACTAGTTCAGACAGTAAAACTCCAACTAGTGACTCCTGTTGCCCTCAGTTGTTTGCAGGATAATTATCAGAAATTCTTCTGTTGGGGGGGGGGGGGGGGGCAGCAGCCACAAGTAAAGTAGAGCTACAGCTGTATGAAAAAACGAGACAAAAAAAGACATGTAACAAAGTCTTTTTGTAGGTAGATAACAGTAAAAAAATAATATGAGCAAAGTATTGTCTTGAAGAAAGCTGTGGGTGCATGTGAGTGGAGAATGGGAAATGGGGGCAGGGTAGGGTAGCGGAGTGAACTGCGAGTAGTGAGGAGAATGGAACGGAGCCCACACAGATCATGAGACTGCAGAGGTAATCAGTATGCCCTTTCCAGGGCAGGTAGTGACCGAGGGTAAATTTGTACAGCTTTAATATATAATATCAGAGCACCTTGTGTATGTGGGTGCAGGTAAAATAGTTTTAACCTGTATTTTCAGAGTACTTTGTTTGCTTAGGTGCAGAACTACTGGGGAAGCCTAATGTGACACGATCAAGGGAAGGGGAGGGGGGAGGATATTTAGTGGGGGGGTGGTAGTGAAACCTGATCTAGAGCCCTACCTAGGAGCTATCAGGAGTCTGAGTAATGAAGGTAAGCGGCATTGTAGTTTAATGGAAGGTATAATGCCATTTACTGTGTTCCACTATTTATTTACAGTGAATGGAAAAAAATAACTGCTTTGAATGGACTTGGGTGACTTCACAGTAGGAAGTAATACTGGAGAATTTAAATAACTGTAGAGCACTGTTTTGCTTACAAAATGAGCTGCTTATCTGGGCTAAGATTCAGCTGTTTAGTGGTATTCTGCTACCACCTAGTGGCCGTTACTTTCAATGTCAGTTATTGGGAAAAGGACCTTGTAAGTGTGCACGATAAGCCAATACAATAACATTAAGTAAAAGCACTAAGAACTAGATGCAAAAATTAGTAAACACGGACTACACCTACATAAGAATATTGCAGAGAGTAAAAATCCCAGTAGTGAGTCCCTTTGCCCTTAGCTGTTTGCTAAACAATTTTCAGAAATTCTTCACTTGGAGGTAAGGAGGGGCAGCTATGAGTGAAGCAGACCTAGAGGTAAGACTATTTAAGACAGTAAAACTCCCATTAATGACCCCTTTTGCCCTCAGTTGTTTGCAGGATAATTATCAGTAATTCTTCACTGGGGGGGGCAGCAACAAGTGAAGTAGAGCTACAGCTGTATGAAAAGAGACAAAAAAGAGATGTAACAGAGTATTTTTGTAGGCAGACAACAGTAAAAAAATTAATATGAGCAAAGTATTGTCTTGAAGAAAGCTGTGGATGCATGTGAGTGGAGAATGGGAAATGGGGGCAGGTAAGGGTTGTGGAGTGAGCTGAGCATAGTGAGGCAAACTGAGCGAGGCCCGCACAGCTCAAGAGACTGCAGAGGTAATCAATATGCCCTTTCCAGGGCAGGTAGTAACCAAGAGTAAATTTGTTCAGTTTTAATATATAATATCAGAGCAGCTTGTGCATGTGGGTGCAGGTAAAATAGCGTTAACCTGTATTTTCAGAGTACTTTGTTTAGGAGCAGAACTACTGGGGAAGCCTAATGTGACACTATCAAGGGAAGGGGATAAGGGAGGATATTCATGGGGGGGGGGGTAGTGAAACCTGATCTAGAGCCCTACCTAGGAGGTATCAGGAGTCTAAATTATGAAGGTAAGCAGCATTGTAGTTTAATGGCAGGGATAATGCCATTTATTGTGTCCCACTATTTATAGGTTCATAGGTTTATACTAGGCTATCTGCCCGAGGGCATTTACAAGCCTAGCCCATCGTTTTGTGGCTTACGCCACCCCTTTAGTATGGGGAACTATACCCATTATTTTGCTGTGCCTCTGTCGAGCAGTGACACTGAGGTAATCCCTGGGGTATATCTGCGATCTCCCATCCATTGGTCAAGATTTCTCTTGAACAAGGCCAGCGAGGTGCTCTGCCTCACATGTACCGGGATTTTGTTCCACAGCATAGGGAGTCTTTGGGTAATGAATCTATCCCTCCAGCACGTCCTATTAATAGCCGTGTCGAGGTTTAAGTCTCCGCCCTTGTGGCTCTGATGGATCTAGATTTTTGAGGTGAAGCATATTCATCAAATCTGGGTTTGACATGGCCTTGTATGTTAGGCAAAGGTCACCTCTGAGCAAGCGTGCGACTGAATAGAGCTGGAGTTCTTTCAGTCGGGCAGCATAGGACAGATTTTTGAGACCCTTTATCCTTTTGGTGAGGAACTTTTGTGGCCTCTCCAGCTGCTGCAGGTGTCGGGTCAGATACATCCCAAATGGGGCATTGTACTCAATCATTGGTCTGATGAGTGATGAGTAAAGGGAGACTATGACCTCCCTTGATCTAGATGAGAATCCCTTCATGATAAGGTGGGCAATGTAGAAAGTCTTCCTAACTACTTTAGCTACATGGGTGTCGAATGACAGACTACTATCAACCTGGGTCCCCAGGTCCCTGATAACTTCTTCTGTGCTCAGTGGATTGCCACCTATTTGGTAGCTAGGGGTAACCTTGTTTTTCCCAAAGGGTATGACTATGCATTTTTGGCATTTAACTTCAGGCCGTGGCTCTGGCACCAGTTATCCGTTTCTGTGAGACCCTTCTGAAGGATATCTGTGTCAGATGTGTTTTCTACTATGGCCCAGTTTGCAGTCATCTGCAAACTTTGTCAGCCATAACCCTCCTGTGTTTGCTTGTACTTCGGAAAAGTAGATGCCAAACAAGAGTGGGCCCAGGACTGAGCCCTGTGGGACACCACTTGTGACAGGTTTTGAGTCTGACATGGCGCCAGCAACTCTGACCCTGTGGGTTCTGTCACTCAGCCAGTTTGCAACCCATCTTGTGATGTATGGGTTAACATTTAAGCTGATGAGTTTTTCAATGATACCCGAGTGGGGTATTGTATCGAAGGCCTTAGCCAGATCGAGGTAGGCTGTATGGACTGCCTTTCCCTCGTCAATGGCTTTGGTGACTGTTTCGAAGAAGTCAACCAAGTTTAAAAGGCATGATCTGCCTTTGACAAAGCCAAACTGGGTTGGATCCAAAGTCTGCAAATTCCCTATGTCTTTATTTATGAGATCCATTATGATCCTCTCCATGGCTTTGCAGATAAGGCTCGTCAGGCTAATGGGCCGGTAATTTCCAGGGTCGGTGGAGGCACCGCCTTTGTGAAGTGGGACCACAGTTGCAGTGCGCCACTCCTGGAGTGCGTATCCAGAGGTAAGACTTTGATTAAACAGCTGTCCTAGCTGTGGGTTTAATTCCTCATTGAGTTCGTGGAGCACACAGCCGGGGACACCATCAGGTCCCATGGATGCTGTGTTTTTGCTTTGGAGAGAGCAGTTCTCACTTGGGCGCTGGAGATGTTTGGGGCTGCAATCGTTTGGTATAGATATCTCTCCTTTTGGGGAGGGGAGAAGTTTGCACTGAACCTGTCAGCCAGTATGTTGGCAATGTCTGTAGGATCAGTAATCTTCACATCATTTTGAACTAGTTCTGAGCATATCTGGGAGTTTCCTCCTAGGTGTCTAACATAGCTAAAGAAGGCCTTATGATTGTCTTTTGAGTCTTTAGCTATTTTTCTCTCGAAATTTGCTTTGGATGATTTTATGAGAGCTCTTAGTTTTTACTTATAGTGATCAAGGGTGTCTTACCTTTTAAGGATTTTGCTGTATCTTGTAGTAGCTTCCTCCTTTTATTGTAGAGTTTGTTTATGGCTGGGGTCCACCAGACTGGACGCTTGCCTTTGGTACTAAGAGTCTTTGTTTTGTTTGGGATTGCCTTATCCATGCAGTCCTGCAGGTGCTGGTAGAAGGCGTCTGTAAGTGATTCAGCGGCTTGAGTACTGTTTTCCACCAGCTCAGGGGCCTTAAAGGAGACCACACTAGTCTTTAGAAGTGTGAAGTCGGCTTTTGAGAAGTTCTTTACTGTGGTCTTTTTTATTTCAGGTGGGGGTGGGATGAGGACCTCCAGCGAGATTAGTTTGTGATCTGATCTCACCAGTGAGGGATATACTTCCGGTGTTGAACATTGTGCTCCCATGTTCGTGATGATGAGATCAAGTATGTTATCTCCTCTTGTGGGGATGGTGACTAGTTGTTCCATGGCATTTGAGTTTATGAATTCCAGGAACTTTTGGGCTAGGGTGTTTGGGCTTGAGTAGTGTTCCCAGTCTATATTAGGGTAATTGAAGTCACCTAGTATGATGGTGTTTGGTGATACATTTATCCCTCTAATGTTTTCAGGAAGGCCATGTGAGGTTCCTGAGTTTGTGAGGGTGGCCTGTAACATGCTACAATTTGCAGAGCAGTCTTGCCTATGGTTAATTGCACCTGGATGGTCTCCGATGCATCGTGCGTTGCCACCAGTCTTGAGGTGTGGGTGTCCTTAATGAATATGGGTACCCCTCCTTTCTTGGTATTGTCCGGATTTTGGGGCGGGCATGATATGAGGTAAAACCTGATAGCTGGGGTGCTCTCAGGAGCCTTGAACCAGGTTTCTGTCACAGCACAGACATCGATGTTCTCCATACTGAGAAGGGCCTCGAGTGCGTGCATTTTGAGATTGAGACTTCTGGCATTGAGCAGCATTACCCTTAGTTTTTCCTTTTTGTGTTCTAGGGTGGTAGGTTTAGAATTTGAGCCTTGCCTAAAAAAGGCACTATGGGGGTGGCAAGAGCCTTTGCCAATATCCGGAATCCCAGGGGTGACAGGTGCAAGCCGTCCCTTGCGAAGCAGCGTGGCTTGTCCAGCATGTCATCCCAGGCAGACAGATACTGGATCCCCTTTGAATGACACCAGTGTTTAAGCCAATTGTTAAAGCTGATCATCTTATCTCTGTATTGTGGCATCACTCTTGGTGCACATTCACAGTGAATGGAAAAAATAACTGCTTTGAAGGGACTTGGGTGACTTCACAGTAGACAGTAATACTGGAAAATTTAAATAACTGTAGAGCACTGTTTTGCTTACAAGATGAGCTGCTAATCTGGGCTAAGATTCAGCTGTTTAGTGGTGTCCTGCTGCCAGCTAGTGGCAGTTAATTTTAATGTCAGTGACTGGGGAAAGGAGGGGGGAGACTTTGTAAGTGTGCACGCTACACCAATATAATAAAATTAAGTAAAAGCACTAAGAACTAGATGCAAAAATTAGTTAACAGGTAATACACCTACATAAGAATATTGCAGAGAGTAAAAGTCCCAGTAGTGAGTCCCTTTGTCTTCAGCTGTTTGCAGAATAATTTTCAGAAATTCTTCACTTGGGGTGGGGGCAGCTATGACTAAAGCAGACCTAGAGGTAAGACTATTTCAGACAGTAAAACTCCCATTAGTGACTCCTTTTGCCCTCAGTTGTTTGCATGATAACTATCAGAAATTCATCTCTTGGGGGGGGGGGTGGTAGCCACGAGTCTATGAAAAAAAGAGACAAAAAAGACATGTAATAAAGTCTTTTTGTAGGTAGACAACAATAAAAAATGAGTATGAGCAAAGTATTGTCTTGAGGAAAGCTGTGGGTGCATGTGAATGGAGAATGGGAAATGAGGGCAGGGTAGAGGAGTGGACTGAGCCGAGCATAGAGAGGCAAATGGATCAGGGCACACGCAGATCATGAGACTGCAGAGGTAATCAGTATGCCCTTTCCAGGACAGGTAGTGACTGAGAGTAAATTTGTTCAGTTTTATTATATAATATCAGAGCACCTTGTGTATGTGGGTGCAGGTAAAATAGCTTTAACCTGTATTTTCAGAGTACTTTGTTTTTTTAGGCACAGAACCACTGGGGAAGCCTAATGTGACACTATCAAGGGAAGGGGAGGAGGGAGGATATTCAGGGGGGTAGTGAAACCTGATATAGAGCCCTACCTAGGGGGTAAGAGCTGGAGAAAAAAAGTATCAGGGGTCTAAGTAATGAAGGCAAGCAGCATTGTAGTTTAATGGCAAGGATAATGCCACTTACTGTGTTCCACTATTTATTCACAGTGAATGGAAAAAATAACAGCTTTGAAGGGATTTGGGTGACTTCACAGTAGACAGTAATACTGGAGAATTTAAATAACTCTAGAGCACTGTTTTGCTTACAAGATGAGCCGCTAATCTGGGTTAAGATTCAGCTGTTTAGTGGTGTTCTGCTGCCAGCTAGTGACAGTTAATTTCAATGGCAGGGACTGGGAAAAGGAGGGGGGAGACCTTGTAAGAGTGCACACTAAGCCAATATAATAAAATTAAGTAAAAGCACCTAAAACTAGATGCAAAAATGAGTTTAACAGAGAATACACCTACATAAGAATATTGCAGAGAATAAAAGTCCCAGTAGTGAGTCCCTTTGCCTTAAGCTGTTTGCAGAATAATTTTCAGGAATTCTTCACTTTGGAGGGTGGGGGTGGGGGGGCAGCTATGAGTGAAGCAGACCAAGAGGTAAGACTATTTCAGATAGTAAAACTCCCAGTAGTGACTTCTTTCCCCCTCAGTTGTTTGCAGGATAATTATAATCAATTCTTCACTGGTGGGGGGGCAGTCACGAGTGAAGTAGAGCTGTATGAAAAAAAGAGACAAAAAAGAGATGTAACAGAGTCTTTTTGTAGGCAGACAACAGTAAAAAACTAATATGAGCAAAGTATTTTCTTGAGGAAAGCTGTGGGTGCATGTGAGTGGAGAATGGGAAATGGGGGCAGGGTAGGGGAGTGGAGCGAGCCGAGCGTAGTGAGGTGAATGGAGCAGGGACCACACAGATCATGTGACTGCAGAGATAATCAGTGTGCTCTTTCCAGGGCAGGTAGTGACCAAGAGTAAACTTGTACAGTTTTATTATATAATATCAGAGCACCTTGTGTATGTGGGTGCAGGTAAAATAGCTTTAACCTGTATTTTCAGAGTAATTTGTTTGTTTAGGTGCAGGACTAATGGGGAAGCCTAATGTGACTGTTGGCGGTGTCATCTTAAGGGCAAGAAAGTCAGGTTAAACATACATTTACATAGGAAAATAAACACACGTGAAGGCAATCAATTTGGTTAAAAACAGAAGAGGGGAACAAGCCTCGCTTCCTCCTTTATTATAAAACACATGGTCACATGACCTCTCTTGACCTCTCCACAGCGACAACGTCAGTGTAAGAGCACACATACGATCATTCACTCTCTTTTATTATTATCAGCCAACACCCCCTCTTGTTCTTACGCTCTGTACAAATACATTTTAAGAACATATTTTGGCCAACTCTTCCTTCACATTCCAAATATGTAATACAGGAACCTTTCAATTTTCAATTTCGTAGCAGGTTTAGTAAAGATATCTGCAACCATGTCCATTGTTGGGCAATCAATATTCAAGGCTTATTTTGTCATCATTAAGTGCTGATCTAACAAAATGGTGCTTAATGTCAACATGTTTACATGTCTGTCGGCTTACTGGATTCTTCTACAAAGCGATTGCTCCTTGATTGTCTTCAAATATTGTTACTGGCACACACTTGCCCTTTCCATCCATTTCACTCAACAACTGCACAAGCTACTAACTCTTCTGTGCTGTTGCTGCCATTGCCATGTACTCTGCCTCACATGTAGATAAAGCCACCGTTTGTTGTTTCTTTGATTTCCATGAAATAATAGGCTTGTCTCTATTGAGGCAACAGCAATAACCTTTTGTACTACACCTATCGTTTTGATCTGTTGCCCAATCTGCATCACTGTATGCTACAAGCTGAAGTTTCTCTTCACTTTTCTTGTAACACAGTTCTCTGTCCAATGTACCTTTTAAGTACCTTAACACACGATGTTAAGTTGTCAATCTCGCCTTCATTCTTGCTGGATGGGTTCAGAGCCGATCCTCGGCTCCGACTCGGCCACTCTAAAAGCTCGAGAGCTAGTTTCACCGGCTCAAGGCTCCCCTATATCCCACAATGCTAGGCGGTAACTCCTCAGATCTTGTTTGCCGCTACGCGATCGAGGTGCTTTTTTCAACCGGCTCAGGTTAGTTGAATCTTTTGACAGTTTTAGTCAGTCAGACCCCCTTTAAGTTAGCTCTTTTTATAACTTTTAAATAGTTAAATACTTTTAATCCCCTTTTAGTTAATTTTTCACTAGTTTCCTATCCTAAATTATCGAACCTTTCCCTCAGGCTTTAGGCCCACTCCCTCCCTCCCTTGGTAGTTGGAGTGTCTGTGTTTTTGTAGGGAATTTTTTGTTTAAAACTTTATAAGTTAAAATTTAAAGTTTTATTTTCAAAAGTGTAATCGGTGTGTGTGTGTGTGTGTGTGTGTGTGTGTGTTTGGGATTACACTTTTACTCCTCTTTGGACATGTCCAAAGAATCAAAGGTCTCAGGCTTCAAGAAGTGTGACTCATGCTGTCAGAAGATGTCTCTGACAGACGGTCACACTTCTTGTGTTTACTGCCTGGGACCTTTGCACCTGCAGGACTCATGTGCTGTTTGCCATGGCTTCAGCCCTAGAGTCCTGCAGGAGCGAAAAAATAAATTAATTCTAAGAGGCTTATTAAAGCCTGAGGGTCCCTCCACTCAGTCATCTGGGAGACCCTCTAAGTCCTCCAGACCTTCGGCTCCAGCCTCTGAGCCAACTTCTGGGGGCTCTAAGTCATGGAGCATTGGCTCCGGCCGGAGCCGATGAATCTCGAATTCATGTACCTACGATGTCCTCTGCTCCGGCCGGAGCCGAGGAAGACATAATTGAGTTGGCTCCGATCAAGTTATTGGAGCCGACAACTAAGAAGAGGTCCCATTCTCCATCTATCGGCTCCGTTCATTCGGCTCCAGCATCACCTTTGCTGTCTGAACGGAGCCATAGATCCTACTCTTCTAGGTCTTCCAGGTTATCGGACCATGACCTTCAGAGAGTAGTGAGTCGACTTAAGTCCGAGGCACTAGCCCAGATGCTTCAAAGTCCGACTCAACAGTCGAAGACTATCCCCACCACTCAAAATATTCCTCCTCTGACTTTTTTGAGTTCGGAGCCGGGGCAGTTCGGACCCGAGACTGTGGTGGCATCGGAACCGATACCTTTGTCTTCGGTTCCGTGCCGGCTCCGATGTCTTCCTTGGAAGAATCTCGGCGCCGGACTTCCTCGTCGGCTCGAGGGAGTGGCATCGGACCCTTGTCCGACCCCACTCTCCCTCTCGGTGCTTTGGCGCTGGTGAGTTCGGCTCCGACATCGGCCTCGGAGCCATCACTGTCGGTGCCGGGGGAGGTTTTCAGTTTTTTGGAATGGAGACCTCCGGCTCTGCCTGACAGGGGTGCCTTTGAGGTCATGAGGAGCGTGTTAGAACCAGGTTCTAATCCACAGTCGGCTCCTTCTGCCCTTCCCTCCATGGTGCCTCCGGTGATTTCTACTCACTCTCTTGTCCCCGACCATAGAGAGCCAGCTCCTCAAGTTTCCCCTGTGGGGATCTCCTCCTCTTCCGAGGCCTCTCCTGACCCTGTAGGAGAGCCTCCTAGGAAGAGGCAGTGTAAAAGGAAGCACATTGACTCCCCTGAGTCTGTCACCTCTGACACTGATTTAGAGGATTCTGAAGGTTCCCCCTCTGAAGATGTCTCCTTTGCAGACATCCTTGAAATCTTAAAACAGAGGGGGAATTGGCCAGCCCTCAACCCTTCAGAGGATGAATCAGTGTACCTTGAGGCATTTGGCTCTCGCCCTTCCACCTCCTGGGTGTCCCCTCCCTTTGACCCCCTTATGCAAGTGGTGGCAAAGAAGGCTTGGGCGGCTGCTGACTCAGTGGAACCCACCCCCAGGAGACCATCTAAGTTCATCACGGCCCCCAAGGATAAAGAGTTTCTGACCAAAGGCATCTCTGTTGATGCTACGGTGGTGGCTGCAGCTACCAAGAAGGAGTTAGCTGATCCTTCGGTGCCTGTTCATCCTCCTAACAAGGAGTCTAGGTCGATGGACAGGTATGGGAAGCGGATGTTCTCGTCAGCAACCTTTACTATGAGATCGCTGAATTACCTGTGTCATTTTACTCGACTTCAGAGGGACTTACTCAAGGAAGCGAGTGAGATGTTGAAGGACCCAACAGCTGCGGGTTTTCAGGACAGGATGAACTCTCAGCTGGCTACCCTTAATTCTATAACCAACTCCTCCATGCGCCTCCTTTCATATGCGGCTGATGGAGCAAGTAGAGTGGCAAGTACAGGTGTAGCCTTGCGTAGGCACACCTGGATGCAGCTTTGTAATTTTGCGGACCCCTTTAAGGCGTCCTTCACTAATTCCCCCTTTGATGGGTCATCCCTCTTTGGTCCTCAAGTGAAGGAAACCCTGTCTAGGTGCGAGACTGATGGCAAAACTCTTTCTGCCGTCTGAGTCCATTTTTCTACTCCTTCTAGACCTTACCCCAAAGGTCAGAAGGGGGGAAAGATGTGGTTCCATAAACAATCTCAAGGAGACTTGCCTGATGCACAGAGTCGATTCCCCTCTAGAGGCAGAGGGGGGAACAACAATGGTAGATGCCTTCCCAGAGGCAGAGGGGGCCCGCAGAATCAGGGCAGTCGAGAATCCTTTTCCGACAAGCCTTTTCAGCATCCCTGAGGTGTTGCCCGACTGTCCACCTTCGGAAGCAGTCGGGGGAAGGTTGTCACTGTACCCAAAAGCCTGGCTATCCCTAACTCAAGACAAGTGGGTACAGTCTATCATTTCCGAAGGCTACAGAATCCCTTTCCTTTTCATTCCAAAGCTGTCCAAAAAATCCCTTCCAGACATTCCACCCAGTCAAAGGGAGCAAGCAGCATTAGAAATTTCAAAGCTGCTCGCAAAAAGAGCTATTCAACCAGTGCCAGCAGACCAAGTAGGATCCGGAATCTACTCCAAATTCTTTTTAGTTCCAAAAAAAACAGGGGACTGGAGACCCATTTTGGATCTCAGCAACTTGAACAAGTTTATCAAAAAAACAAAGTTCCGGATGGTCACGCTGCAGTCCATTCTTCCTCTTTTGGAACGGGACAGCTGGATGTGCTCTATATATCTCCAGGACGCATACTATCACATCAAGATGAATCGACGCTCCGGGAGGTTTCTCCGCTTCAGACTGGGAACCAGTCATTTTCAATTCAGAGCCCTGCCCTTTGGTCTCACTACAGCCCCCCCCCCCCCCGAGTGTTTACCAAATGTATGGCAGTGGTGGCCTCTCATCTGAGACATCAAGGATTCCAGGTGTTTCCATATTTAGACGACTGGCTCCTTACAGCCCCCACCAAGCATCTTTTACTCCTCGCCAGAGACTACACCTTTCGCACATGTCAGGCATTAGGCATTTCAATAAACTATGAAAAGTCTGTCTTGTCGCCTTGTCGTGTTATTACTTTCATAGGCGCAAATCTAGACACAGTCAAGATGTCAGCCAGACTCACAGAGCAGAGGATAGCAGACATACACAAACAGGTCTTTCTTCTTTGCAGAACAACAAAGTCAAAGCCAGACAGATCCTGAAAGTCTTGGGAATTATGGCGGCCATCCCTCACCTACCATTAGCTCGCTTCCATATGAGGATTTTGCAATGGATGCTCTTCACACAATGGTCTTACCAAAGCCTTCCAATGTCCCATCCTATTCGGATAACTCAGTCATGCAAGAGTCATCTCTCTTGGTGGATCACATCTCCTCAGCTCCTCCTAGGGAGACCTTTTGTCCCTCCCCCTCCGGTTGCTACAGTGACAACGGACGCCTCCCTGATCGGGTGGGGGGGGGGCATTTCCAGGGCAGGACAGTCCAGGGCATGTGGCAACCGTTCGAGTGCCACTTGCACATAAACGTCCCAGAGATGAGAGCAGTGCTTCTAGCGCTGCAAGCCCTACAAGTCTCTCTTCCCAAGGGAACTATAGCAATACAAACAGACAACATGTCTGTAGTGTGGTACATCAACAAACAAGGCGGAACCAGGTCTTACCCCCTATGTCGAGAGGCACTCAGACTTTGGCAATAGGTGATTTCTTCTCAGCGATTTCTGTTAGCAACGCACATCCCTGGGAAGTCCAATGTGATTGTGGACAAATTGAGCAGAGCTATTCTCATGCCTCACGAGTGGTCTCTGAACAATTCAGTGTTGGAGAAAGTCTTTTGAAAGTGGGGCAGGCCTTGCTGCGACCTTTTCGATACTCCCCAAAACAGCAAGTGCAGCGATTTTTTCACTCTCTTTCCCCAACCAGGTCATCCCAGCAGAGACGCTCTAGTGCACATTTGGCCCCGGGGACTTCTATATGCCTTTCCTCCCTTCCCACTGATATCCCAGCTGATAGAGAAAGCCATCGCTCAGGAAGCTTCTATGATCCTCATTGCCCCTTACTGGCCTCGACAAATTTGGTTCCCCTTTCTCCACCGTTATCTGTTGGAACAACCTTGGCATCTGGACCCAGTTCCAGACCTCTTGACCCATCAGTCGGGTCAGTTGCACCACTCCCTTACCTCTCTGAACCTCACAGCGTGGTTCCTCCAATTCCGACCTTAGCCAGGCTTCCTTTGATATCTCACTCAGTTAGAGATATCTTGATTGCCTCTCATAAATCTTCCACTTGGAAGATTTATCATAGCAAGTGGAAACATTTCTTCTATTGGGCGCAGTCAAAGAATATAGATCCTTTCACTGCTTCTATTCAAACAGTTCTAGACTTTTTAGCCGAACTTTTCCATGCAGGTTCGTCCCCATCTACCATTAGAGTTCAATTGGCTGCAATTTCGAACTTTCATGTTGGAGTCTCAGAGTCCCCCATTATGTCTCACAAACTCTGCAAGGCCTTTTTAAAAGGAGTCTTTTTACTCAAACCACCCATTAGAGATCCTCCTCCTCAATGGGATCTCAACTTGGTTCTGGCATCCTTAATTCTTCCCCTATTTGAACCTGCGGCTTCATGTTCTATAAAATTACTTTCGTGGAAGACACTCTTTTTAGTAGCTATCACCTCAGCTAGAAGAGTCTCTGAACTCCATGCTCTGTGTAGTCGACCCCCTTATCTTGTCTTTCATAAGGATAGGGTGTCCTTACGTACTAACCCGTCCTTTTTGCCCAAGGTAGCTTCACTGGCAAATTTGAATCAAACCATTGAGCTTCCTGTTTTCTTCCCTAATTATTTTAATAGGTCAGAACAAAAGTTACACTGTTCAGATGTTCATCGCCAACTTAGGTACTATTTAGACAGGACCAAACAATTCAGGAAATCTGACCAACTGTTTGTTTCTTATGCAGAAGGAAGAATGGGCCTTCCAGTCTCTAAAGTTTCTCTCTCTAGATGGCTTACTTCATTGATTACCCTAGTGTATGAAACAAGACATCAACGATTGCCATCCAAACCCAGGGCTCATTCAACTAGAGCTTTAGCCACTTCTGTAGCTTTCCAAGACAGGCTGCCTATTGATTTGATTTGTTCGGCAGCTACTTGGGCTTCTCCCCATACCTTCATTTCTCATTATAAGTTGGACTTGGCCTCTAGAGACTGAGCCAACTTTGGTTCCACTGTACTCAAGATTCTGTTCCGATAGGCCACCCGGGACAAGGTGCTAGGGACGCGGTCCCATCCAGCAAGAATGAAGGCGAGATTGACAACTTAACATTTAGAAGTTATGTACCTACCATAACGTTCCATGTTAGTTGTCTTCTCGCCTTCTTTCTTGCGTCCCACCCTCCTTCCCCCTAGCCAGGACAGACCTAGAAGAGTTTTCTTCTTTGTTCCTTATGGAATTTTATTGCTGGCCTTAGCTTTCAAACAAGATCTGAGGAGTTACTGCCTAGCATTGTGGGATATAGGGGAGCCTCGAGCCAGTGAAACTAGCTCTCGAGCTTTTAGAGTGGCCGAGTCGGAGCCGAGGATCGGCTCCGAACCCATCCAGCAAGAAAGAAGGCGAGAAGAAGACAACTAACATGGAACGTTATGGTGGGTACATAACTTCTAATTTTGCTAGTGTTAAATGAGATTCACTCGGTTGAGACAAATATTGTGAAAGTTTACTTACAATCCAGCTAAGATCAGGTCTCGTGCTTGTCATAACATATATCAAATGACCCACAAGCTCACGATATTTTCTTGGATCGGTAGATTCACTGTCACATTCAAAGTTTGGTTTCTGTTCAGAAGGGGTACTTCTTACTTTATAATTAGACATACCAAATTTCTCAAGAATTTTTGTGATGTACCTCCTTTGGTTCATCTTTACTTCAACACTATTCTGGATAAAGTCAATGCCAAGAAAATGTCTTAGCTTTCCCAGATCTTTCATTTTAAATTTAGCTTTGAGCATTTCTTTTACATTGTTCAGTGATTCATTGTCACTAGCTGCTATAATGAGATCATCAACTCATATAATTAGGACTGTTTTCTCATTTTCAGCCTGTTTAGTGTATTCACAGTGGTCTGCAGAGTTTTGGATAAAAGTATTTTCACAAAGATAATTGTGCAACATTTTGTTCCAGTTACGCCCTGATTGTTTCAATCCGTACAATGACTTATTCAATTTACAAACCAATTTTTCATCATTATTTGATTTTTTTCAAAACCTTCAGGTTGCTCCATATACACCTTACAGTCAATAGGCACATGTAAATAGGCCGTTTGTACATCCATCTGGTGCAATTCTAAATTGTGCTGAGCTGCCCTCTACATCAGACTTCGTACAGATGTCATACTTGCAGTTGGTGCAAATTTTTCATTATAGTCTATACCAACAACTTGACTGTAGCCTTTAGCCACATATCTGGCTTTGTAAGTCTCAGTATTATCTGCATTGTATTTTAAAGTGAAAACACACCTACTCCCCACTGCATTTTTATCTTCTGGCAGTGTGGCAAGTGTAAATGTGTTGTTTTCTTTTAAAGACTTAAGTTCCTCCTTCATAGCTTTGACCCACTTCTCCGAGATAGATGAAGTCATGGCCTCTTTAAAGCTCTTTGGTGTGTTGCATATTAAGTCTATAACAATAGTCAACATTAACTGTCACATAATCGTCGTTTTCAACTTTACACTCATAGTCCTTCAAGTGTGCAGGTGGTTTTCTCTCTCTTTTAGAGTAGTGTGTATCCTGCCTTTCCTCTTCTTGTATTATTTTTGTCTCTCCATCATTTATTATAGATTCAGTGTGATTCACTTGTATTTCTGTTGTGATTTGACTGTCAGCTTTTGATTCTGACTTAACATGCACACTTCTTCTGGTTTTAAAATCTTCATTCATCACTTCTAGGTCTATCTGAATCTGGCATTCAGCTACATTCTTAGTAATGAACTTGACTAAACCTGTAACCTGTGTTTAAGGACCCTTCCTGTGTCTGGATAATAGACCAGATATGATGGGCTGTTTTTATCATATCCGACAAAAATCCCCTTATCACATCTAGGGTCTAACTTCTTTTTATCTTGTCTGTATGCATAGCACACTGATCCAAATTCTCTCATCCTTGAAAGATCAGGTTTCTTTCCTGTTAGCATGAAGAATGGGGTCTGCCACACACGCCTGTTATAACATCTGTTGCGAATAAAAGCAGCAATCATTACTGCTTAAGTCCACAACTCTTTAGGTAGATCAACATACACCTTGCCATTTTGACCAGTGTTCTCCAGTTTCTCTCTGCTGTCCCATTCTGATGGGGTGAGTAAGGTGCTGATGTTTCGTGTCTTATAACAGTTTTACTCAGTAGTGACTGAAAGACTTTTGACATGAGCTCAGTGCCATTATCTGATCTACACTTTACCCTTCCATAAGGGGCGGAATCTACAATAAACTTTTCAGTCACCTTGACTGTATTACTCTTGGCTTTCAGAAAGTAGACAAATATTACACATGAGTAGTCATCAGTAAATGCTAAAGTATACTTAAATCCATCTTTTGCTGCTGGCTCAATTGGGCCTGCCAAATCAGTATGGACTACTTCAAACACAGTTTTTGCTTTTGCATCTGGTTCTCTGTTTCTGCTCTGGACAATTTTCCCTTGCGTACAGGTTTCACAATCTAGGTTAGGTCTCTCAACTTTACCTTAAATTTTCATACCTTTTACCACCTTTTCTAATTTTGACACATCTTCAGAATTACAGTGACCAAGCATTTTGTGACATGCGTGAATGTCATAACAGCTCTGAGATGCATCATAATGTATCTCACGTTCGTTTTCTTCATCATATGTATCTACATAATAGAGTCTATCATCCTCAATTATGTCAAACATGGTACCATTTTTATAGATGAGTTGGTTCTTTCCTTGTTTAGAGTTGATCGAGGCCCCCTTGGATGTTGCTGTCTTAACAGAAAAATACTTTGTGGATACTTCGGGATATACAGCGCCCGAGTCATCATCACCTTTACTTTGCACCCCTCTGTGTTTAGCAGCCATGTCTCCACATTATTTCTATTCTGTGCGACCCCACAGATTGTAGTCCCATCAGCTAATTCCACAATGTGCTCCTTCGGTTGGAAAGTTGCATCAAAGTGTTTAAACTTTTTCAGGTCGTTAATTATGTGTGACGTGGCACCAGTGTTCACCATTAATCCCTTCTGTTTTAATTCACAAATCTGATGCTCATTTATTCTAAAGACAAATGTGTGATCATTCACATAATTTGCTTGTTTCACATTATCTTTCTTCTTTCATCTACAGTTACTATCCCTGTGGCTGGAGTTTTTGCACAAACTACACCACTGTCTCTGCCCTTTATATTCTCTCCAGCATTCTCGTGCCATGTGTCCCTTTTGGCCACAGCTATAGCATATAATCCCTGCTTTTACTCTTTCCCCAAGACCACTCGCTGTCATCACATTATCATTACTTACACTGGCATTAAATTTCTCGGTATGTTCTTAGCTTCTCAACCTTGTTTTGAACTCACCAAAGCTTAACTTATCATCATCTTGCATGATGTGGACTGCAAATGGTTTAAATGTTTCAGGCAATCCTTTCAGAATCATTGCAATTAGTAATCCATCACTGAGCTTCTGCCCAGTATTTCTAAGTGACGTAGTGGCTGTTTCAGCCCTAATAATATAGTCTGTGACACTTTCACTGGCGGCATTCTGGAGGCTTGTTAATTTGGTGTATAGGCTAAATACCCATGACTTCCCTTTCCCAGCATAATGGTCTCTTAGAATCTGAAGCACTTCTCTACCATCATCTGCAGCTTCTCTCATGATGAGGGACAAACTTTTGTCATCTAAGAACTGTATTAGCTCTGCATAGGCCTCCTCATTTTCCTCAGCGTCGTCTTCCTCCTCATTCCCGCCATCCTCTGCATCCTGCTGCACATTTCACAAAATGGTGTCTTTCAGCCCTAGCAAACGCAGGTGTCCCAGAACTTTGTCTCCCACAACTCGCAATTCTTTTCATCTCCGTCAAAACATAGTCTATGCCATCGGCTTCCTACTTTCCTCCAGGGCCCATAACCTGTTGGTGGTGTCATCTTAAGGGCAACAAAGTCGGGTTAAACATAACATTTACAGAGGAAAATAAACACACGTGAAGGCAATCAATCTGGTTAAAAATGAAAGAGGGGAACAACCCTCGCTTCCTCCTTTATTATAAAGCACATGGTTGCATGACCTTTCTTGACCTCTCCACACCAACGACTTCAGTGTAAGAGCACACATACGATCATTCACTCTCTTTAATTATTATCAGCCAACACAATCAAGGGAAGGGGAGGAGGGAGGATATTCAGTGGGGGGATGGTAGTGAAACCTTATCTAGAGCACTACCTAGGAGGTAAGAGCTGGGGAAAAAAAGTATCAGGAGTCTAAGTAATGAAGGTAAGCAGCATTGTAGTTTAATGGCAGGGATAATGCCAGTTACTGTGTTCCACTGTTTATTCACAGTGAATGGAAAAAAAAATAACTGCTTTGAAGGGACTTGGGTGACTTCACAGTAGACAGTAATACTGGAGAATTTAAAAAACTGTAGAGCACTGTTTTGCTTACAAGATGAGCTGCTAATCTGGGCTAAGATTCAGCTGTTTAGTGGTGTTCTGCTGCCAGCTAGTGGCAGTTAATTTCAATGTCAGGGACTGGGAAAAGGAAGGGGGAGACCTTGTAAGTGTGCATGCTAAGCCAGTATAATAAAATTAAGTAAAAGCACTAAGAACTAGATGCAAAAATGAGTTAACAGAGAGAGAGATTACACCTACATAAGAATATTGCAGAGAGTAAAAGTCCCAGTAGTGAGTCCCTTTGCCTTCAGCTGTTTGCAGAATAATTTTCAGAAAATCTTCACTTGGGAGGGAGAGGGGCAGCTATGAGTGAAGCAGACCTAGAGGTAAGACTATTTCAGAAAGTAAAACTCCCAGTAGTGACTCCTTTGCCCTCAGTTGTTTGCAGGATAATTATCAGAAATTCATCACTGGGGGCAGCCACGAGTGAAGTAGAGCTACAGTTGTATGAAAATAAGAGACAAAAAAGAGATGTAACAGAGTCTTTTTGTAGTTAGACAACAGTAAAAAACTAATATGAGCAAAGTATTGTCTTGAGGAAAGCTGTGGGTGCATGTGAGTGGAGCATGGGAAATGGGGGCAGGGTAGGGGAGCTTAGTGAGCCGAATGTAGTGAGGCAAACAGAGCGGGGCCCACACAGATCATGAGACTGCAGAGGTAATCAGTATGCCCGTTTCCAGGACAGGTAGTGACCGAGAGTAAATTTGTACAGTTTTAATATATAATATCAGAGCACCTTGTGTATGTGGGTGCAGATAAAATAGCTTTAACCTGTATTTTCAGAGTAATTTGTTTGCTTAGGTGCAGGACTAATGGAGAAGCCTAATGTGACACTATCAAGGGAAGGGGAGGATAGAAGATATTCAGGGGGGGGGGTAGTGAAACCTGATCTAGAGCCCTACCTAGAGCGTATCAGGAGTCTAAGTAATGAAGGTAAGCAGCATTGTAGTTTAATGGCAGGGATAATGCCAGTTACTGTGTTCCACTGTTTATTCACAGTGAATGGAAAAAATAACTGCTTTGAAGGGACTTGGGTGACTTCACAGTAGACAGTAATACTGGAGAATTTAAATAACTGTAGAGCACTGCTTTGCTTACAAGATGAGCTGCTAATCTGGGCTAAGATTCAGCTGTTTATTGGTGTTCTGCTGCCAGCTAGTGGCAGGTAATTTCAAAGGCAGGGACTGTGTACAGGGGAGAGCTTGTAAGTGTGCATGCTAAGCCAATATAATAAAATTAAATAAAAGCACTAAGAACTTAAAAAATTAGTTAACAGGGAATACACGTACATAAGAATATTGCAGTGAGTAAAAGTCCCAGTAGTGAGTCCCTTTGCCTTCAGCTGTTTGCAGAATAATTTTCAGAAATTCTTCACTTGGAAGTGGGGAGGGGCAGCTATGAGTGAAGCATACCTAGAGGTAAGACTATTTCAGACAATAAAACTCCCAGGAGTGACTCCTTTTGCCGTCAGTTGTATGTAGGATAATTAACAGAAATTCTTCACTGGGGGGGAACGGGGGCTTGTACTCGATGATTGGCCTAATGAGGGAAGAGTAGAGGGAGACAATGACCTCTAACTTCCTGGATGCAAACCCCTTAGTAATGAGATGTGTCACATAGGACTTTCTGAGCACACTGACAACATGGTGGTCAAAAGAGAGGTTGCTGTCAACCTGTGTTCCCAGACCTGTTATCACACCTTCAGTGTTCAGTGGACTATCATCGATGTGGTAATTCAAGGAAACCGGGTTTTTCACAAGGGGGATGATGACACATTTTTTGGCATTGAGCTTAAGGCCATGGTTCTGACACCAGTCGTTGATCTCATTGAGGCCTTTCTGTAGGATGTCAACATCACTTGGGGAGTAAAAATAACTCCCAACTTGCAATTGTCTTCTAACCTTGTCAGCCAGAGTCCCTTCGTGTTGGACTGGAATTCACAGAAGTAGATACCAAACAGGAGAGGACTCAGGACCGAACCCTGTGGGACTCCACTCGTGACTGGTTGGCAGTCTGACTTGGAGATAGCTACTTTCACATTGAGGGTTCTAGCTGTTAGCCAGTTTACAACCCACATAGTGATATAGGGGTTGATGCCTAGCTTAGTTTTTCTATGATTCCTGAGTGGGGAATGGTATCAAAGGCCTTGCCACCTTGCCTTCATCCACAGCTCTGGTGACTTACTCAAAGAGGTTGACCAAGTTGAGCAGGCATGATCTACCCTTCACAAAACCAGACTGTGTAGGATCCAGAGTTTGGAGATTTCCTATATCCTTGTTTATTAGGTCCATGATGATGCGTTCCATAGTTTTTCATATCAGACTCATCAGGCTAATGGGGTGATAGTTCCTGGGGTCTGTAGTCGCTCCTCCTATGTGGAGAGTGATGACTGTAGCAGTGCGCCATTCGGTAGGGACAAAGCCTGAGGTGAGGCTGTGACTGAACAGGGCACACAGGTGAGGTGCTAGTTCACTCTGTAGTTCATGTAGAACACAGCCATGGATATTGTCAGGTCCCATAGAAGCTGTATTCTTGGCCTTGGACAGTCCTGTTTTAACATGTGCAGCAATAATACTGGGTGCCTGGCAATCTACTGGTATTGTGATTGGTCTTTTGGGGGTGAGAGGGGTAAAGTTAGCACTAAATCTGTCGGCCAGTATATTGGCAATATCTGTTGGCTCGGTATAGGAAGTACCATTGCGCAGTAGCTCAGACCAAATCTGGGTATTGCCCTGGAGAGTCTTTACACAACTATAGAAGGCCTTGTGGTTGTCTTTACTATCTGCTGCAATTCTGTTTTCATAGCTAGCTTTAGAGGATTTGATGATGGATCTCAACCATTTGTTGAGTCTGATAAGGGAGTTTTTCCAGTCTTGGGACTTCTCCTTATTCCCCATCAGTTTCCTCCTCCTGTTGTAGAGTTTGTTTATGGCAGGGGACCACCAGATTGGCTTCCTTTTATTTTGAGGAGAGCATCTTGGTTCTGTTGGGTATGGTGAGATCCATGCATTTGTGTACATGTTTGTACATTGCATTGGTGTATGATTTGGCTGTCATGCAACTATTCTCCATTTGCATGGGTGCCGTGAAGTTAGCCACCTCTGTTTTTAGGAGCCCAAAGTTAGCTTTGGAGAAGCTTTTCATGGCGGTTACCTTTGTGAGGGGTGGGGTGGGAGGGATGTGGATTTCCAAGGTGATTAGTTTGTGGTCGGATCTAACCAGGGAGGAGTTGACTATTGGTGTAGAGCAATGGTCACCCATGTTAGTAATGACCAGGTCAAGGATGTTGCTACCTCTAGCGGGGATAAGAACAAGCTGGGCAAGGGAATTGGAATTATTGAATTCTAGAAAGCATTGTATTGTTATATATGAATAGTTTTCCCAGTTAATGGAGGGGTAGTTGAAGTCGCCCAGTATGAGAGTGTTAGGTTGGACCCTAATATTCTCCAGGGTGCTTAAGAACATGGAGTGCATGTCTTGGGACATGGTTGGGGACCTATAGCAGGCTACGATCTGAAATGCTGTTAGTTGCACCTGAAGTATCTCAGATTAGTTATGTTGGGCTACCAGTCTGGAGGTGTGCACATCCTTTATGAATATAGAAACACCACAGCCTTTGGAGCTTTGGCCCAAGTTCTGGGTCCGAAAGGTGTGGAATGAGTTATAGCCTGGTAGTGCAGGGGTGATTTCTGCTGCCTTGACCCAGGTCTCTGTTATAGCACAAATGTCGATGTTCTCCATTTTAAGGAGTGCTTTGAGTGAGTGAGTGCATTTTGAGATTTAAACTTCTAATGTTGAGCAGCATGACCCTCAGATTGCATTTGTTTGTAACTGTTACAGTGGTAATTTGGTCTTTGGAACACCACCTAAAAAAAGCACTATAGGGGTGGCAAGAGCCTTGGCCAGTATCCAGAAGACCAGGGGTGACAGATGCAGGCCATCTCTGGCAAAGCGTTGAGGTCTGTCAGTCATGTCATCCCAGGCAGACAGATACTGGATCCCCTTAGAATGACACCGGAAACTTAGCCAATTGTTGAAATGAATCATTTTCTGCTTGTACTATGGTATTATTCTGAGTGATGGTAGGATGATGCTCAGGGCAAGGGTCATACCCACCTGGGCTACATAATCAGAGAGCTCCTCCATGTCTCATTTCATGTAGTCCAGGGAGGTACGTCTCAGGTCATTCACACCCACATGTACAATGACGAGAGTCATATTTGTACCAGTTGTTGAGGGACCTGAGTGCATGCGTTATGTGTCAGATCCTGGCACTTGACAGGCAGCTGACTGTTACTTTCTCCTTATTCAACTTAGTGAGTGGGACATCAGTGTGCCTCACTATTGAGTCACCTATGACTAGTGTGTTGGGCATGCTGTTTTGCCTTAAGGGCTTTGGTTGAGTGTACAGTGTTTAGGAGAGTTATGTGTCTTGTGATTAGTGTTGTGTTGTGGTGGTTGAGCGTTTCTGCTTTTGAGGTCTCTGCTGTTTGGGTAGATTTTTATTCAGAGCCTCCACGAAGGTGGGTGTATGGTTTGTGTTTTTATGTGAAGGCAGTGCTGATGTGTATTCTGGAGAGCTATGTGATCCATGTGGTGTTAACCTTCTCCTCTTGACCAGCTATTCCGGTCTTGGCTGGAGAGTGTGTGGCTTCCAATTTGTATATATAAGTGCATCTCTCAAATGTCTGAGTGTTGGGAGGTAAGAGGAGACAGTTGTCTGTGTACATAAGGCAGTTGCTACATTGCCTCAGGATGCCCAAGTTCACCAGGTTAATAGGAGAAAGCACAATGAACTGATGTTTAGACATGCCTGGAAGGGTGGGCATTAATAAGTACTGGAGCTGTTTCCTTGTAGAACGTTTACTACTGGTAGTGCTTTTATGTGCTACAATAATTGCTACAAAAAGTCTGGTAAAGTGCTAAACTAATAATTTAGTAAAATTGCAGGAGAGGAGAGAACTAGCAGATCTAAGGGAAAAATTGAAGAGCAGACTTTGGCACCACTCAGAAGCTTACAAACAATCCTGGATACAGGATAATGTTGGATTTGCAGTTATTTCAATCAACAATGTCAAACTAAGTCTGTACCAAAACTTCAAGAAATAAATTGCTATTAAACAAAATGAAGAAAAGAAAAAAACAAATGAATAAATAAAAAACAAAATATATTTTGAAACGCTCTGGTATACCTCAAAACCACTTTTTTTCTAAAAGGCTCCACCCTTGTACCCTTAACATAGGAGTTTGATAGTCCCAGCTTTTGGAATACAGGCTTGATTACACTTAGAATAGAAGAATGTTACGGGAGCCAAGAACAAAACTTGAGTGAAAGGACAGAAATAGTCCAAAGTACACTAATTGTTCAGTTAGTAAAATAAAACACAACACAAAAATCACAAGTATTAAGCACCATAGTTGCTCTTGGGGGATTTCATCAGAATATCCACATTTTTCCCTTTTCTTAATTTATATTCATCTTAATCAGTAATTAACCCAATTAGTAATAATTGACTAGACATTGTAGTAAAATTTAAAGAGACAAGCACTAAACAAAACTTCACAGACAGTGAACTTATTAAACAAATGCATAGAAATCCACATTAAATATTATAAGAGGAGTACAAATGTAGTAAATTCACTAATACAAATAAAATCTTTCCTAAAATCTCCCTAAAATATAAATTACTTAACATTTGATAAAATGTAAACGTAAAACCAATGTTAAATAAGCATTTACCATAAAACTTGCACACTTATTATTAAAACTGTTGTCTTTTACATTAATGGTTCAATTTGCCACAGCTCTCAGGTTGCAAGATAATACTATAATTTAAGCTTAGGGGATAAAAGGCATTCAACCTAATTTGCTATATTACCTCTATATATTTCAGAAAATTCTTCCAATTACCGTACAGGATTTTTCCCACTGTTTCTAAAATACCACATAAGAACTTTTTATAATCACTACAATTATCAGAATTCACAAAGCCACTGCCAAAAACCAAGAAACCAGAGATAAATGGCAACTGCACCACAAAGCAAGAGTAAAACCTGACTTTTATTGAGTACAAATTAAAACTGGCTAAGCACTTTTATTTGTGCAATCTCGGACTTCTTCAGAACAAATAATTCAGTACAACCAATCCTTTTATAATCCCCTCAACCAATCAGAAGAATGCTTCATTTCAATAACTAGCATAAATTAAAGTCAATTAACATAAGCAGAATGCACTCCTTCAGAGGAAAACTTTATGGTGTCCTGTAATGAGCTCAGTTAACCATTTGCAGGCACATTCAATATTTAAAATTCCTTAAACAATAAAACCTTAAGTTAAAAAGTATAACACCTTTAAAAACGTTTAAATATAAATACATTGTACAAAAATATTAGCCCAGTGAAACGTTTTCTTATAACATGGCAGCCCTAATTTTCAGAACACTAGAAATGCTAATGTTTTCATTCAAACCTGGGGGTTTTCCAGTGTCCAACCTCATTTGCCAAAGCAACTCACTATATTCCAATCAAGCTTTCCATGGCCCACCCCTTGGGTCATGGGGCACCTGTTCTAAAATGAAAAAAGATATTTCCTGGTCGGACATACCTTAGAGTGTCTAGGGAAGTGCACAGATTAACAGGAATGGATAACACTCTATAAACTATCAGGTTGACTGTAATGCCCAAGGGATCATCTGCAATGTCTGTGCAGGTAACCCAGGCACTTTTTATGAGTCACAAATATGACACACCAGTCGGCTGTACACAAGGGTTTGCTGGTGGTTGACTTTCCACAAGGGCATCTAGTGGGGGATGGATGTTATGCAATATAAATTATAACACTTATAACACCCATGAGAAACCAACACAACCCCACTGAGCAGGGTTTTGATGATACCCATGTTCATACTAGGAACATTATAGAACATCTTTCTAGCCTGCTCAAATCAAGATTCCATTGTTGGCACACATCAGGAGATGCCCTGCAGTGCAACCCAGTGACCTCTGTCTAAATAATCACACAGTCTGTGTCATGTTTCAGAATATAATTCTCAGGAAACAGGTTCAACAAGGACAGCAAGATGCAAAACTTTTAGTTATGTACTCACCATAACTTCAGATGTTTGGGATCCATCTCGCCTACATTGACTGATGGGTTCGGAGCCGATCCCTCGGCTCCGACTCGGCACGCTTATGCCAAAGAGCGAAGTCTCTTACTGGCTGAGCTTACTATATCCCAGGATGCACCACTACCAGTCCCCCAGATCTAGTTTGTCCGCATACATGCACACATGCACACCCTGCTTATATAACATAGTCAGATGAAACAAGATAAACAGTAGAACTCAAAACCGTGCAATCTCTTCTGATCTCCAAGGCAGGGGAAGGAGGGTGGGTATAGGAATGTAGGCGAGATGGATCCCAAACATCTGAAGTTATGGTGAGTACATAACTAAAAGATGTTATGTGATCCTATCTCGCCTACATTGACTGATGGGACAGCGTCCCTAGCACCTGAATCCTGGGTGGCTCACTGGAAAACACTCCTGAGTACCATGGAACCAAATGAAGCTCGTCCTTTAGATGCCACATCCAATTTGTAATGGGAAATGAAAGTGTGCGGATTGGACCAAGTAGCCGCAGCACAGATTTCCGATATAGCGAGCTTGGAATGAAAAGCTATAGAGGTAGCCATAGCTCTGGTAGAATGTGCCTTGATAGATGTTGTAAGTTGCTTATTCAAGAAGAATAAGCCTGAGTTATGCAATCTCTGATCCATTTTGAGATAGTAGCTTTTGTAATGGTTTGGCCCAGTTTATTATCTGAGAAGGACACAAACAACTGGTCTGACTTACGAAGTTGCTGAGTCCTGTCTAAATAGAAGCGTAATTGCCTGTGAACATCCAATTTATGAAGAGTGTATTCTGCTTCATTGGAGAATTTTGGGAAGAAAACTGGTAGCTCTAGAGATTGTTGAAGGCAGAAACTAGAACAGACTTTTGGGACAAAGGATGGATTAGGCCTAAGTGATACTCTATCCTTGTGGAAAATCAAATACGGTGGCTTAATAGACAGGGCTTGAAGCTCTGAGACTCTCCTTGCCGAAGTAATTGCAACTAAGAAGGCAGTTTTCCAAGACAGATATTTTAACTCGCATGTAGCAGCCGGTTCGAAAGGGGGGGATGTTAATGCGCAAAGCACCAAATCAAGATCCCACGGGGGTGCAGGATGAAAAATTGGGGGTCTTAATAGGCTCGCACCTTTAATGAAAGTTTTGCATAGTCTGCTGCTCATCAAAGGAGGATCCATGGATTCGTGGAATTTAGAGATAGCCGCCAGTTGGACTTTAATAGTTGAGACCGAAGATCCCTGATTAAACAGGGATGTTAAGAATTTCAAGACCTCTGGAACAGGAGCAGTGATAGGGTCTAAGCCCTTGAGTTGAGCCCAGATAGCAAACCTCTTCCACTTACTAAGGTACAATTTGCTAGTGGTGGGTTTGTGGGCCGAAGATAAAATGTGAACAACTTCCGGGTCTAGGGTGTGCCTTCTAACTAAAGTCGGAAGTGGAGGAGCCAAGCTGTCAATTTCAAAGACTGAAGGGACTGATGCCGATGTCCCGACTGATGGATTAGCAAGTCCGGAATTAGGTCTAAAGTCCACGGATCGTCCACTGCATGCTTCTTCAGGTAGGGAAACCATACCTGACGAGGCCAGTATGGGGCAATCAGTATCATTGAAGACCCCAGTTGAGAAGCTTTTTGAATAACTCTGGGAAGAAGCGGAATAGGAGGAAAGGCATAAAGTAGCCCTGTTGGCCAAGGTTGTGCTAGAGCATCCATGGCTGGTACTCCCTGATGTGGAATCAAGGAGAAGAACCTTTGGCACTTGGTGTTTAGTGGAGTTGCAAATAGGTCGCAGCACGGCGTCCCCCATCTCCTGAAAACCTGAGCTGCTACTGTGTGGTTTAGAGACCACTCGTGAGGAGAGAGAATTGTCCTGCTCAATTTGTCTGCCAATATATTTGACTTTCCCGGGATGTGGGTCGCCACCAAGAAGCGGTTGGTAGCTACAGCCCATCCCCACACTCTCATGGCCTCTCTGCAAAGGGGGTATGATCTGGTCCCTCCTTGTTTGTTCAGATACCAAACCACCGACATGTTGTCTGTGTGGATGGCGATGATGCCCTGAGGAAGAAACTTGTGTAAGGCTTGTAGGGATAGAAGTACAGCCCTCATCTCCAACACGTTGATGTGGAGAAGAGCTTCGCCTGGAAGCCAGGAGCCCTGAACTAGCCTGCCCAGACAATGCCCCCACCCTATCTGGGAGGCGCCTGTCGTCAGGGTAACCACTGGAGAGGGAGAACAAAGGGGCTTCCTTGATTCAGATTGGATGTCTGAAGCCACCAGCGAAGGTCCCGCTTGCATGTTTCCGTAATCATGATGTGATGATTGAGGGAAGATCCTGAAAGGACCATTGAGTTGACAATAGCCACTGAAGAATTCTCATGTGCAATCTTGCCAGAGGGACTAAAAGAACCGTGGCAGACATTGAGCCTAAAACTTGTAGAACCATCCTGGCTGGGGCTTTGGATCTCGAGATCAGAGCTTGAACTTGGCCCTGTAAAGTTTGGATCCTTTCGCAGGAAGAAAGACAGATCAATCTTGAGTCTATCTCTGCCCCTATAAACTTTATCGCTGAGAGGGCAGCAAGACAGACTTTGACCAATTGAATGTAATCCCCAGGGTAATACCCAGGAGATGGTGGCTTTGAGGTTGTCCATTAGTAGATGCCTGGTGGTGGCAGTCAGGAGCCAGTCGTCGAGATAGGGAAACACTTGGAATCCAAGACTTCTCAGGTGAGCCGTCACTACTGCCAAACACTTGGTGAACACCCTGGGCCTGTGGTGAGACCAAAGGGCAGAGCGCAAAATTGGTAATGACTGACTCCCAGGCTGAAGCGCAGATACCTCCTGGACGCCTGATGTATCGGTATGTGATAATAGGCGTCCTTGAGGTCTATGGAGCACATCCAAACATCCTTCTCCAACAATGGGAGAATGGATTGTAACGTGACCATTCGGAATTTGGATTTCGTGGCGGATTGGTTCAGTCTGCTGAGATCCAATATTGGTCTCAGGTCCCCTGTCTTTTGGCACTAAAAGAACCTGGAGTAATTTCCTGATCCGATCTGGTCTGTGGGGACCGCTGGACGACTCCTTTTCTAGCAGCTTTAAAGCTTCTGCGGCTGCCATTTCCCTTTGACTGGGTGGTGGGTCCGGGATTCTTTTGGACGGTGGGGGCGAGTATGTGAATGGGATGGTGTAACCTCCGGCAATGATCCGGCGCACCCATCTGTCCTGAGTGATTGACTCCCAGGCTTTTAGGTGCTTGGCAAACGACACCCGACTGGCTCGAGCAGCACAGCCGGGCAATCCCTCATGACGTGTGGGAGGCTGAAGAGCCACGAAAGGACTCGCGGTCTCCAGAATTGCGGGGCCCTCTGCCGCCTCTGGGACGGCGTCTCCTGAAAAATTTCCCCGTCCTCTGCCTCTGGAAGGGGAATCTTCCTGCTGTTGGGAGAAAACTTGAGATTTATGGAACCACATTTTCCCTCCTTTAGCCTTGGGGTAAGGCCGAAAGGAGTGGAATAACGGGCACCTACGGCAGATAAAGTTTTTCCCTCCTGCTCACAGCGGTAAGGGTGTCTTTAACCTTGGGTCCAAACAATGAGGACCCATCAAAGGGAGCGTCGGAAGGAAGACTTGAAGGCCTCCGAACTGACACAAGCGGAGCCAGGCTTGTCTCCGTGAGCTACGCCTGTGCCTGCCGCTCTACCGCCCCTTCGGCCGCATAGGAAATGAGCCTCATGGACGAGTTAGAAATTGACGTAAGGATAGCCAACTGAGAGCTGACTGACTGGGCTAGCTGCTCAGGTAGGTTACCCGAGGGAATCTGACAACTCCTTGACCAGATCCCTCTGAAGCCTGGTAAAATGTGCCAAATAATTCAGAGACCTTAAAGTAAAGGCCGCTGAAGTCAGGGTGCGCTTCCCGCATCTGTCCATACTCCTAGACTCCTTATTAGGAGGATGGACGGACGTTGAAGCCTCTGCCACGTCCTGTTGTGTAGCAGATGCCACCACCATGGCATCTACAGCCACTCCTTTAGTGAGGAACTCCTTCTCGGGGGGAGCAGACAAAAATTTATTTGGACGAGAAGGGACTGGTTCCACGGTATCTGGGTGTTCCACGCCCTTCGACAAACTAAATCCAGAAGCTCGTCGAAGGGCGGAGATACCCAGGAGGCGGAGGGCTGAGCCCCAAAGGCCTTGAGGAGTACTGACTCGTCAGCAGAGGGGGGTTTGGATATCCAGCCGCCTCGTTGTTTGAGGATCTCTAAGATGTCTGCAAATGAGACATCATCCGAGGACGACTTCGGGGACCCCTCTGCATCATCCAGATCAGTGTCTGATGTAATAGACTCGGGGGAGTCCACGTGCTTCCTCTTGCACGATCTCTTCCTTGGGGGTTCCTCCGAAGACAACTCCGAAGAACCCTCAGGAGGAGGGGAACCCCCACTGGGGGTAACCTCAGGCCCCGGGGCTCCGCTGACCACGGACAGGGGAACTGCCAAAGACCCAGTCTCCACGCCCAGGGAAGGTGCCGGTAAAGCCGGAGAGATGGCCGAAGAGGACTTGGCCAAAGCACTCCTCATGGCTCTGAAAGCCGGACCCCCAGAATCCTGGGAGTGTCCGGTCTCCAGAGCCGTGATAGCCAACGGAAGTCCCGCAGCCGAAGCACCGAGGGGGAGGCTCGGAACCGAAAGCATAGGCCCCGAAACATCACCCCCGGGTCCAGCCGAAGAAGTCCGCGTACCAAACTCGGACCCGAAGGCAAAGGTTGGAGTAAGGGTCGGAGCCGACCCTGATATCTCCACCGGCTCCAACAGCACCTGCTCCACGGAGCCAAGCAGTCGGAGGAGGAATGGCAATGGGTGGGCCAAGGTCATCGGCTCCGAAGCCAACTGGGTCGGAACCAAACAAATTTTTGGAAGACTGGGGACTGGAACAGTCTTTGGAGCACCCTGTCTATATCAGAATCTGACATCCTCGAAGACCGAGAGGAAACAGAACGGGTTCGAGATGGCCTCTCCAACGGCCCCAAAGGACTAGGGGACCGCCCGAGGAGACTCGACAACTATCGGCCAGGAATACACACACCAGATTCCATCGGTGCCGAGGTGGACTTCGCGCCGAGGAGGAAGTGTCTGAGCGGCAACCTTTGTCGGCTCCGAGAGCAGTGGAGCCGAGGTGACCCGCCTCGATGCCCCAGCCATCGGCTCGGCCAGAGAAGTCGATACTGGTGGCATCGAGGCAGACCGTTCGACCTCGCCAAGTCCTTGGAGCCAAGGAGAGGCCTGCCTTTGTTTCTTAGCGATCGGATCCGACGGACTGGTCGGAGCCGACCCTTCTTTTGGCCGGAGAAGGAGAGGATGCCAAAGCTTCTTCGAAAGAGGGTTTAATTAATCCCTTAAGAATTAATTTATTTTTCCTCTCCTGGAGGACCCTTGAGGAAAAAGCGTGACATACACTACATGATTCCTGTAAATGTTTTGCCCCTAAGCAATACACACAGAGCGAGTGATCGTCCGTGATGGACATTTTGAAGCTACATTTTACACATTTCTTAAAGCCCGAAGGCCTAGGATTCTGAGACATTATAGAAAAAAGTCAGAAAACTGACTGGAAGAAACTCTGGTGACACACCTAGAATAGGCTTACAGTTATCACTCGCAATACTCTGAGTTAGTCAAAACACAGCACAAACTCTGTAAATTAGAATAATTTCTCTCTGCTAGTTCTTCTTTAAAGAAGAGAAATATGAATGATCCAAAACAGAACCAAAGTCACCTACAAATAAGAAAGACCGGGAAAGGCCTTTCCAGACAAGAGGTACTCCTAGTCCACACTCACAACACAAGAATTCACCAAGTGAATTTAGTCAAATGCACTCTAAACACAAGAATAGCTGTTAAAACAGCTTTTTGTTGAGAATGAAGAAAATCCTGACAGAAAAACTAGTGAAATAGTCACTACTTAACTCAGCCAGCTCGAGACCACGTCTTCACTTGTTAGCGGCAAACGAGATCTGGGGGACTGGTAGTGGTGCATCCTGGGATATAGTAAGCTCAGCCAGTAAGAGACTTCGCTCTTTGGCATAAGCGTGCCGAGTCGGAGCCGAGGGATCGGCTCCGAACCCATCAGTCAATGTAGGCGAGATAGGATCACATAACATCCACAGTTTCAAGGATGACAGCCATAGACTGGAGTTCTAGAAGGTACAGATTAGGACTCTGTGGTAGAACTAACAGCTGCAGATGGTGCTGGCAGACATAGGTGTCCACAATATTCCTTGCCTCTGTATAAGAGTAATGAGCGATGTTGACATAGTGAATGGATAAAAACTTAATTATCTGTGTCACTGAATGGTGGCTTACAGCGTGCAGATGTGTTGTGCACCATAGCCCTGTATAAGATGAAACAGAAATAAGAAAAAAAATTAAGTCACAACTGAATTTGTGAAAAGAAATGTATATGAATTTATGCATCCATTATGCACAAAAAGTTGAATACGTAAGGCTCCCTATGAGTACACACAAGTTAAGACAACCCCCAAGAAAATAAAGGCAAATATGAAAAACATTCCTAAAAGTATGTAAGACAACCACTGTGTAACTCTGTTGTACATTGTTGTATTAACAAGAATAATTAACAAAGTATAAGTACAAATAGAGAACACATTTTCAGTGTGATCTCCACTGGTGTGGAAGGCACGCAGATAAATATCACAAGCTTATCATATTTTGGGCCACACATGTAAAACCCAAAGACCTTGCTAAGAATTGATATTATACTTCTCTGCTGCAGCTGGTCAAATTCACAGAAAAAAACTTTTACACCATAATGTCAGGTAGAATACTTTGCAAAAATGTATAATGCAGAGAAATCACTGCTGTACATGGGATATGGCAAGAATAAATGAGAAGAATGCAAACAGATAATCCAATAGATGCATCAGGCATTGCACTCCATCATAGGTTCATAGGTTCATAAGTAGGTACTAGGCTATCGGCCCAAGGGCCTACGTAAGCCTCGCCAGCAAGGTTCCATGGCTTACTCCACCCAAGAAAGTTATTTTCTTGTGCCACTGTCGAGCAGAGACACAGAAGTGATTCCCAGGGTGTATTTCCTATTTCCCATCCACTCGTCAGGATTTATCTTGGGAGTGCTAATGAAGAACTCTGCCTGACACAGATGGGCACCCTGTTCCAGAGTACAGGAAGTCTCTGGGAAAGGAATCTATCCCTCCAGCATGTCCTGTTTATTGTGGTGACAAGGTTTAGGTCCCTTCAGCATGTAGCTTGGAGGGATTGGGATTTCTTTAGGGGTAGCATGTCCAACAGCTGTGGGTTTAACATAGCTTTATATGTTAGGTAGAGATCACCTCGGAGTAGGCAATGTGCTATGGAGTAAAGCTGGAGTTTTTTGAGGCGGTCAGTGTAGGGCATTTGTTTGAGGCCAGTAATCCTCTTTGTGAGGTACTTCTGTGACCTTTCCAGCTGCTGCAGATGTCTTGTGAGGTACATTCCAAAAGGGGCATTATACTCTATAATGGGTCTAATGAGTGATGAGTAGAGAGGAACAATTACCTCTTTTTTCCTGCATGAGAACCCCTTTATGATAAGGTGTGCCACGTAGAAGGACCTCCTGACTACTGTGGTGATGTGACTATCAAAGGGGAGACTACTGTCCACCTGGGTCCCAGGGTCTCTTATCATGCATTCAGTGTTAAGTAGATTGCTGCCTATGTGGTAGTTCATGGGTACAGAGTTTTTACCAAAGGGGATGACACTGCACTTTTTGTCATTGAGCTTGAGGCCATGGCTCTGACACCAGGCATCTGTCTCAGTGAGGCCCTTCTGTAGGATGTCCACATCATTTTGGGACTTAACTATGGCTCCTAGTTTGCAGTCATCTGTGAACTTCATTAGCCAGAGGCCTTCTGTGTTGGCCTGTACTTCAGAGAAGTAGATACCAAACAGGAGAGGTCCCAGGAAGGAACCCTGTGGTACTCCACTTGTCACTGCTTTGAGGTCAGATTTGGAGTCTGCAACATTTACAGAGTGGGTTCTGTCAGTGAGCCAGTTGGCAGCCCATCTTGTGACATAGGGATTTATACCTAGTTTAGTGAGTTTAGTTATAATTCCAGAATGGGGGATGGTGTTGAAAGCCTTGGCGAGGTCAAGATAGGCTGTGTGAACCACCTTACCCTCATCCACGGCTTTGGTGACTGCCTCAAAGAAGTTGATCAGGTTCAGGAGGGATGATCTGCCTTTCATAAACCTGAACTGGGTGGGCTCCAGAGTTTGGAGGTTACCAATGTCTTTGTTTATGAGTTCCATGATGATACTTTCCATGGCCTTGCAGACCAGGCTCGTCAGGCTAATAGGTCGATAGTTCCCAGGATCAGTGGTGGCTCCACCTTTGTGGAGTGGGATAACTGTTGCTGTGTGCCATTCAGTGGGCACAAAGCCTGATGCGAGGCTATTATTGACCATGGTGCTTAAGTGGGGAGCCAATTCGTTTTGAAGTTCATGTAAAACACAGCCTGGGATGTTAAACTAAAAGTAAAACAGCAACATATGTTTGCAAAAAATTAGTTAGATAGTAGATAAGTGTGAATGATTAGTCTGAGTGCAGGAACAATCAGTGTTTCACATTCTCTCCTCTTTAATGTGGATATATCAGGGAGAACAGACTTACCAAAGGTACACTGAGTGACTACCAAAGGTACATTGAGTGACTTAGGAAAGAAACATTCCTTTTACTTATAAAAAATTTATAAGACCTCATTTTTCAGCATCTGAGTAAAAATCATTCTGCAATTGTAAGGAAGTGCATTATAGATTGAAACAGAAATCAAATGTAATGCATGTGACATTGCAGTTTTGTTATAAAATCAGAGATAAGGAAATCCATTCATCCATCCTCAACCCCTTTTCTCATTTTGAACATGGGGTTGGGGTGTCACTTCAGCAGTGACAATCATCCCGACCCACGGTTTTACACCACTGGTTGGCTAGCCATTGCTCACAAAATAAAGAGAAGAAAAGAGCTGCAGCACTGCACATTTTTGGTTAATATTGTGTGATGAAATATTAGCTTAATCTTTGGCAATATCCCATTTATCAAGACATGTATTGGCAAATGAGAAAGAACAAGTTTCTGAACTTGTTTCTATTGCAAATGCAATATGAATTGCTAGAATGTCATATCTATTAGATCATCTGCATTTTCTGATTCATAAACTATGTCTGTGTCTGTGGCAAATAGAGATATTAATCTCAAGCATGTGTTGTGATTGTCCTGCTTTAAGGGTTCAAATCCAGAGAGGGCATTGTTTGTGAACTTCTGTATAATTAAGGAGCATATGTTCATGTTGCAAAAGAGAAAAGATGAGGAAACATCTCAGTAATACATTTTAAGTACTTATTTCAGAATGTTTCCTCTTTTTTGCTCACTTTATATCTTCATCCTTTGCATGCTGTTTGGCATTGCGCACTCTCGACTGGTAGCATTCTCTAGCATTAACACAAGAGTTTACTCCTTAAGATAAAAACTGACAAATTTTATTTAGAATGCCATCAGCAGTGCAATTAAGACTAACATCTGGCATCAGAGTGCTACTGTCAGAACTCTGGACAATTCTCAATAAACAAGTTCAACATGCTACCTAAATATTTCTGTGGCATAAGGTGTTAGTGCACAGAGCTTAAAGAAAGAGGACTGGTGATGCTATGGTCAAATCAACTTGGCAGGTATTTTTTCAGACTGGATATAGAATAAAATATTGACATCCAGTGTTGTATGTGAAATGAATAGATGAAAATCTGTGATCAATTTCAATCTTTCCTGTAGTTCATATGAATTGATATTACATATGTGTTGTTGTAAAGTCACCTCTTCTCATTAGTAATAGCAGTAGTTGCTTTGGATGTTGTAACAGTTAACATTTTGTAAAGCATAACATAAGAACAGTAACATGAGTAATGGGGACATATGTGTCATATATGTTGGAGAACTTACCCATATCTCACAATTATTCATCATGACAGTAATTCATTTTAGCATATGCTTTATGTCATGACTAATTGTATATTCTGTGCCAAGCATGACCTCCTGTCATTCTCTGTATTTCCCTTTTCGAACAATTCCCAGTACTTGACATGCTGATGACATCTAACCTAAATGCTACTTGTGATGTTGAAAGCAGATGTAAAAATGATGAATGTGTCATGTTCATGCTATAAGTGATGTGGTCCTTGCTGCATATGTCCTGTAACTGTAATTTTAAAATATAAGTGTTTTTTCCCCCTTTTGCATTTGTGTGTGCCACTTGACAGAGTGCAAACATGGTTCTCAACTGAAAGAAAAAAAGTGAAAAAAATAATTTCAGTCACCTTCCATAACACAAACAAGCCTGGCACTTGTGTCAGGCCCTCAGCAGATAGACATGAGTGTAGGAATTTCACATGCTGGCTAACTTTCTCTGTGGCAGGGTAAGTTCATTGTGCTTAAAAAAGAGCACAGTTGACGTATGGTTTGAATCTAGTATACAATACTTTTACAAAGGGTATCAGAATATTATTTGTACCAAAATATTGATGAGGAATGTAACAATAAATACAAATGAGTATCTTAAAAACTGATGTTAAGTTGTCTATCTCGCCTTCATTCTTGCTGGATAGGTTCGGAGCCGACCTCGGCTCCGACTCGGCCACTCTAAAAGCTCAAGAGTTGGTTCCACCGGCTCGAGGCTCCCCTTATATCCCACAATGCTAGGCGTAAGTTACCTCAGATCTCGTTTGCCGCTACAGCGATCGAGGTGTTGGTTTTTCTACCGGCTTGTTGGTAAGTGTATTTCTGTAAAAATTAGAATACTTAAACCCCTATATTTTTAAGTTTAACTACTTTTCCCTTAGTTTAGTGGATTTCTACCCCTGTTTTTCGGAAAATCCCGTTTTTTTCCCACAAGAACTTAAAGTTCTCTCTCGGGCCTTCTGGCCTTTCCCCATTCCCTAGTGGTGTGTGTGTGTTACTCTTAATTAAAACTTTAGTTAATTGTTTTATTTTTGAGTTTTAAAATAAGATTAGTGTAATCAGTGTGTCTGACTGGGTGTGTGTGGTTACACTTTCTTGTCTAGGATGTCTAAAGACACAAAGGTCTCAGGTTTCAAGAAGTGTGCTGCGCGCTGTCAGAAAATGTCTCTGACAGACGGTCACACTTCTTGTGTCTACTGCCTGGGTTTGCACCTGCAGGACTCCTGTGCTGTATGCCACGGCTTCAGCCCCAGGGTCCTGCAGGAAAGAAAGAACAAGTTGATCCTAAGGGGTCTACTTAAGCCTGAGGATTCCCTTTCTGTCTCTGGGAAGCCCTCTAAGGCTTCTAGGTCCTCGGCTCCAGCTACTGAGCCGAGACCTAAAGCTACAAAACCTATGTCTGCATCGGCTCCGGCTGGAGCCGATGAGTCTACAGCTTCTGTGGTTCCCTCGGCTCCGGCTGGAGCCGAGGTAGTAGAAATTCCCTTGTCGGCTCTGACCAGACCTTCGAGCCGACATCTAGGAAGAGATCTAGGTCACCATCCCTTGGCTCCGCTCATTCTGCCCAGGATCTCCTCTGCTGTCTGAACGGAGCCATAAATCTCACTCCTCTAGGTCATCGAGGCTGTCGGATCATGACCTTCAGAGGGTAGTGAGTCGACTTCTTAAGTCCGAGGCACTGGCCCAAATGCTTCAGAGCCCGACTCATCAGTCGATGCCTGCCCCTGTCCATCAATATGTTCCTCCTCCGACTCCGCTGATCTCGGAGCCGGGCGCTGAACCGAGACTGTGGTAGCGCCGAGCCGATACAGATGTCTTCGGCTCCGCTGCCGGCTCCGATTTCTTCTTCGAAGAATCTCGGCGCCGAACTTCCCTCGCCAGCTCCGAGGGGTGAGTGGCATCGGACCCTTGTCCGACCCGCTCTTCCTCTCGGAGCTTGGCGCTGGTGAGTTCGGCTCCGACATCAGCCTCGAGCCATCACTGTCGGTGCCGAGGGAGGTTCTCAGCTTCGGAGCGGGACCTCTGGCTTTGCCTGACAGGGGTGCTCGAGGTCATGCGGAGTGTGTTAGAGCCTGGCTCTACTCCACAGTCGGCTCCGTCCGCCTCCCACGGTGCCTCAGGTCAAGTCGACTCACTCCCTCATCCCGGACCGCAGAGAGCCAGCTCCTCAGGAACCCCTGTGGGATTTCATCCTCTTCCGAGGCCTCCTGATTTGGCAGAAGAGCCCCTCGGAAGAGGAAGTGTAAGAGGAAACACATTGACTCACCTGAGTCCATCACATCTGACACAGATTTAGATGATTCGAGGGTTCCCCGTTCCCCTTCTGAAGATGTCTCTTTGCAGACATTCTCGAAATCCTCAAACAGAGGGAAATTGGCCAGCCCTCAACCCTTCGGAGGATGAATCTGTATACCTTGAGGCGTTTGGCTCTCGCCCTTCCACCTGCTGGGTGTCTCCCCTTGACCCCCTCATGCAGGTGGTAGCTAAAGGCATGGACGGCTCCTGATTCAGTGGACCCCACTCCCAGGAGACCCTCAAAATTCATAACGCACCAGCAGACAAACAGTTCTTGACAAAAGGAGTCTCTGTGGATGCTATGGTGGTAGCTGCTGCCACTAAGAAGGAACTAGCTGATCCTTCAGTACCTGTCCATCCACCTAACAAGGAATCTAGGTCCATGGACAGGTACGGAAGCGGATGTTCTCGCCAGCTTACATTTGCTATGCATTCGCTGAACTACCTGTGCCATTTTACTGCCTTCAAACGGACTTGATTAAAGAAGCGAGTGACATGTTGAAGGACCCTACAGCTGCGGGTTTTCAAGATAAGATGAACACTCAGCTGGCTACCCTTAACTCCATAGCCAACTCCTCCATGCGCCTCCTTTCTTATGCGGCTGATGGAGCGAGTAGGGCCGCAGGGACGGGTGTGGCCTTACGTAGGCATGCCTGGATGCGGCTATGCAATTTTATGGACCCCTTCAAGACGTCTTTCATTAATTCTCCGTTTGATGGATCATCTCTCTTTGGTCCTCAAGTGAAAGAAACCTTGACTAGGTGCGAGACTGATGGCAAGACTCTTTCTGCCGCCGGAGTCCGTTTTTCTACTCCTTCTAGGCCTTACCCCAAAGGCCAGAAAAGTGGGAAAATGTGGTTCCGTAAACAATCTCAAGGGACTTCGCCTGATGCACAAAGTCGCTTCTCGCCAGAGGCAGAGGCGGAATAACAATGGTAGACGCCGCCTCGAGGCAGGGGCTCCGCAGAACCAGGGCAATCGAGAAGCCTTCTCTGATAAGCCTTTTCAGCATCCCTGAGGTGTTGCCCGACTGCCCACCTTCGAGGCAGTCGGGGAAGATTGTCACTGTACCCAGAAGCCTGGCTTTCCCTGACTCAAGACAAATGGGTACAGTCCGTCATTTCGAAGGCTATTCTATCCCTTTCTTCGCATTCCGAGCCAATCAAAAAAATCCCTTCCAGATGTTCCATCCGCTCAAAGGGATCTAGCGGTTTTCGAAATTTCAAAGCTGCTTACAAAAAGAGCAATTCAGCCAGTTCCAGCAGACCAGCAAGGATCCGAATCTACTCAAGGTTCTTTTTAGTTCCAAAGAAAACAGGGGACTGGAGACCAATTTTGGATCTCAGTATCTTGAACAGATCAGTCAAGAAAACAAGATTTCGGATGGTCACGCTGCAGTCCATCCTTCCCCTATTGGGAAAAGGAAACTGGATGTGCTCTATAGACCTTCAGGATGCGTACTATCACATAAAATGGACAGACGCCCAGAAGATTCCTCCGCTTCAGGCTGGGAACCAGTCATTTTCAATTCAGGGCCCTGCCCTTTGGTCTCACCACTGCCCCCGGTGTTTACCAAATGCATGGCAGTGGTAGCTTCTCACCTGAGACGACAAGGATTCCAGGTGTTTCCATATTTGGATGACTGGCTCCTCACAGCTCCCACCAAGCATCTCCTTCTGATGGCCAGGGATTACACCTTTCGCATTTGTCAAAAGTTAGGCATTTCAATAAATTGCGAAAAGTCTGTTTTGTTGCCTTGTCGTACTATTACCTTCATAGGCGCAAATCTAGACACAGTAGACATGTTCATGTAGACTAACAGATCAGAGAATAACAGACATACACAAACTGGTCTCACTCCTTTTCAACAACAACAGAATCAAAGCCAGGTTAGTGCTGAAAGTGTTGGGAATTATGGCGGCCATACCTCTGCTTCCATTAGCCAGATTCCACATGCGAATCCTTCAATGGATGCTCTTTACACAATGGTCATACCAGCAACTTCCAATGTCCCACACCATTATGATCACGCAGGCGCAGAAATCATCTCATGTGGTGGATGTCTTCCCTCAGCTCTTGTTGGGAAGACCCTTTGTTCCACCCTCCAGTTGCTACTCTGACAACGGACGCCTCCTGATCGGGTGGGGGCATTATCAGGGCAGGATGGTCCAGGGCACATGGCAACCAAACGAATGCCACTTGCACATAAATGTTCTGGAGATGAGAGCAGTGCTTTTAGCATTGCAAGCCCTTCAAGACTCTCTTCCCTTGGGAATGATTGCAATCCAGACAGACAATATGTCTGTAGTGTGGTACATCAACAAACAAGGCGGAACCAGGTCCTACCCCCTGTGTCGAGAAGCACTCAGATTGTGGCAATGGGCGATTTCTTCTCAGCGTTTCTGATAGCAACGCACATCCCCGAAGTCCAATCAAATCGCACAAGTTGAGCAGAGCTATCCTCATGCCTCACTAATGGTCTCTGAAAGACTCTGTTGTGAGAGAAATTTTCCTCAAGTGGGTCAGCCTTGCTGCGATCTTTTGCTACTCCCCAAAACAGCAAGTGCAGAGATTATTTCACTCTATTCCCTTTACCAGGCCAACCCAGCAGAGACGCTCTAGTCCAAGTTTGGCCGCGGGACTTCTGTATGCATTTCCTCCCTTCCCACTAATCTCTCAAGTGATACAGAAAGCTATCGCTCAGAAGGCCTCATTGATCCTCATTGCTCCTTACTGGCCTCGACAGGTGTGGTTCCCCTTTCTACATCAATTTCTATTGAGCGACCTTGGCATCTGGACCTAGTTCCAGATCTTTGATCCATCAGTCGGGTCAGTTACATCGCCCTCCCTCTCTGAACCTCACTGCTTGGTTCCTCCAGTTCCAACCTTAGCCAGGCTTCCTCAATTATCTCACTCTGTTCGAGATATTTTGATAGCTTCCCATAAATCTTCCACTCGGAAGATTTATTTGAGTAAGTGGAAACGCTTCACATATTGGGCTCAAGGAAGGGACATAGATCCTTTCACTGCTTCCATCCAAATAGTCCTTGATTTTCTAGCTGAACTCTTCCATGCAGGTTCATCTCCTCTACTCTTAAAGTTCAATTGGCAGCTATTTCTAATTTTCATGTGGGTATTTCTGAGTCTGCCTTAATGTCCCACAAGCTTTGCAAAGCCTTTTTGAAAGGAGTTTTTCTTCTCAGACCTCCTATAAGAAATCCTCCGTCTCCTTGGGACCTAAATTTAGTTCTTACTTCTTTGATTCTTCCCCCTTTCGAACCTGCAGCCTCCTGTTCTTTAAAATTGCTATCATGGAAGACTCTCTTTCTGGTAGCTATTACTCAGCTAGAAGAGTTTCAGAACTTCAAGCACTCAGCTGTCGACCTCCTTATCTATTGTTCCATAAGGACAGGGTATCGTTACGAACCAACCCGCCCTTTTTGCCTAAGGTAGTCTCGACGGCAAACCTAAATCAAAGCATTGACCTGCCTGTCTTTTTCCAGAATATTCCAACAGGTCTGAACAAAATTACACTGGCTAGATGTTCATCGTCAGTTAAGGTACTATTTGGATAGAACAAAACAATTCAGAAAATCTGACCAGCTGTTTGTCTCCTATGCAGAAGGCAGAAAGGGACTTTCAGTTTCAAAGGTATCATTATCTAGATGGCTAACATCTCTGATTTCCCTTGTATATGAAATTAGACACCAAAAGCTGCCTAATAAACCTAAGGCCCATTCCACCAGAGCTTTGGCTACTTCTTTAGCCTTCCAAGACAGACTGCCTATTGACACCATTTGTGCAGCGGCTACTTGGGCTACTCCTCACACTTTCATTTCTCATTATAAGTTGGATTTAGCTTCTAGGCATAGAGCTAACTTTGGTTCCACTGTTCTCAGGAGTCTGTTCCGTTAGGCCACCCGGGACAAGGTGCTAGGGACGGTCCCATCCAGCAAGAATGAAGGCGAGATAGACAACTTAACATATAGAAGTTATGTTCTTACCATAACGCTCCATGTTAGTTGTCTTCTTCTCGCCTTCTTCTTGGCCCCACCCTCCTGCCCCCTGGCCTGGACAGACCTAGAGGAGTTGTGATTGTGACCTCTCTTTCTACCACCTCTTTTATTAGGCATATGCTGTTGTGCATATTTCCTGGATGAGGATATAGGTCACCCTTCTTTCTCCCTGGTTAGAGGTGGACTTTGTTTATAGTCATTCTCATACTATTATAAGCTGGGGTTAGCTTACAAACGAGATCTGAGGTAACTTACGCCTAGCATTGTGGGTTATAAGGGGAGCCTCGAGCCGGTGGAACCAACTCTCGAGCTTTTAGAGTGGCCAAGTCGGAGCCGAGGTCAGCTCCGAACCCATCCAGCAAGAAGAAGGCGAGAAGAAGACAACTAACATGGAACGTTATGGTAAGAACATAACTTCTATTTTTTGCCAAAACTGTATCATTAATGCTTGCTATATACAGTATGTCCAAGATTGTGTGTGTAAATTATGATCTTCTGTCTTTCGGCTTTTCCCGGTTAGGGGTCACCACAGTGGAACTCCGGTCCGCTAATGATTGGCAGTAGATTTTTACATGCCGAGTTGCCAGCTCTGACGCACAACCTGCAACGAAGGTACGCCCATTCACGCATGTCTCCATACAGAAGACACTCTAGCTGAGAATCGAACAGGACAACGTCTTACTGTGAGGCGACAATGCTACAGCAGCACCACCACCACCGCAGTTTTGTAAATTATGATAAACATGGTGATAATAACATTTAATTAAACATTTCATTAGGTATGATGTACACAATAATGTTTTTTATAATTATTATGTGCCATCACATCATATCATTGTTTAGGACAGAATGTCGCACAAAGCCTTCACAATTGTTAATGAGTGCTGAGGACTGTGTTTTCTATCATATTTTCAAATCCACGAGCTGTTTTGTGGAAATCACAATTATTTAACAGTCTTCAGGCATTCAAAGGGCTCCCATTTTGTAAACCATCTAAACAGTTATATAGATTAAGAAGATGCTACCTGTATCTAATTATATTATCTGTACCACTACTGGTAAAATGAGTTTAGTATTCATGCTAATGCACATTTGTGGCAGGAGGCTAGATTATTACAAATACAATCCAGTCTTACAAAAGCTTAAACAACATTCATTTTAAGGAAGTGTTTCTGAAGCATATTTTAAATTAATTTATAATTTCAGTACCTCAGATGGAGATTGTAACCCTGATTAATTTTTTTGGAAGGAATAGACTTGTCATTTTTTCTTCTACTTTTGTCAGGGCTTTTTCAAATGTGGCACTTTTTGAAGTACATCTGACATATTTGCATGCCATGTACCATATCAGTAGGAGATCAAATGTTTTCTGCAATATAAAAACATGGAATTGCATATGTGTTGATCAGATAGTATTCTTTTCCTAAGAGTTATCCAGTTTTAATAAGCTATTGCTGTACAATGGTGACTTGAAGAAAGATTTGTACAAAGCCTAATAGCATTCTGAGATACATTAATGAGCTTATTGGCTTTGTGGATGGACAGATTATCCCATCCAACAGGCTTTTTGAAATATTAATCCTTATCTGACAAGATTCCCAGATGGTTACGACATGAACTTTTTCAATGTGGTCTGAATTTAGAGCCATCCAGTGGTCAGATCAGTGGCTCTAGGTGATGGTCACTGTTGTTGTGACACCTCATCCCCATGCACAAAATGGGAAAAAGTGTT
>NC_056745.1:368197631-368243157 GCF_019279795.1 Protopterus annectens
GCTAACCAAACAACTCAAGCAGGGAGCTATGCAGCAGAAATAATTTCAGAGATAAGGGACTAAGACTTTAAGGCACAGAGAAACACTCTATGCTAAGACTTCAACACTGAATATCAATGAAGTGAGAAGAAAAAAATGCACTGCAGAGAGAGAGAGAGATAGAGATAGCTCACAATTTTCAGTGAACAAATAAATAAGCTGATAAATGCAATACTATTTGTTACACAATATTCAATGAATCAATAAAACAGAAAAAATAAAATGCAGTGCTATGTTATAACACTGCAAGTTTGCACTTATCTCAGCTTATAATAAAGTTGATGTAGGTATGTGAAAGCTAACCAAACAGCTCAAGTATGCAGCTATGCAGCAGAAACAATTTCAGAGATAAGGGACTAAGACTTTAAGGCATAGAGAAATGCTCAAGGCTAATACTTCTACACCGAATATCAATGAAGTGAGAAGGATAAACCCACTAACTGCAGAGAGAGAGCTCACAATTTTCAGTGAACAAATAAATAAGCAGATAAATGCAGTACTATTTTAACACAATATTAAATGAAACACTAAAACAGAAAAAATAAAATATAGTACTATCTTATAACTCTGCAAGTTTGTACTTATCTCAGCTTGTAATAAAGTTGATGTAGGTATGTAAAAGCTAACCAAACAGCTAAAGTATGCAGCTAGCAGCAGAAATCATTTCACAGATAAGGGACTAAGACTTTAAGGCACAGATAAACCCTCAAGGTTAAGACTTCTACACCGAATATCAATGAAGTGAGAAGAATAAACCCTTTAACTGCAGACAGAGAGCTCACAATTTTCAGTGAACAAATAAACTGATAAATGCAGTACTATTTTTAACAAAATATTCAATGAAACAATAAAACAGAAAAAATAAAATGCAGTACTAACTTATAACACTGCAAGTTTGTACTTATCTCAGATTGTAATAAAGTTGATGTAGGTATGTAAAAGCTAACCAAACAGCTAAAGTATGCAGAGACGCAGCAGAAATAATTTCAGAGATAAGGGACTAAGACTTTAAGGTGCAGAAAAACCCTCTAGGGAAAGACATCTACACCGAATATCAATGTAGTAAGAAGAATAAACCCACTAACTGCAGACAGAGAGAGAGCTCACAATTTTCAGTGAACAAATAAATATGCAGATAAATGCAGTATTATTTTTAACACAACAGTCAATGAAACAATAAAACAGAAAAAAACAGTACTGACTTATAACACTGCAAGTTTAAACTTATCTCAGCTTGTAATAAAGTTGATGTAGGTATGTAAAATGTAACCAAACATCTCAATTAAGCAGCTATGCAGCAGAAATAATTTCAGAGATAAGGGGATAAGTCTTTAACAAATAGAGAAACCATCTAGGCTAAGACTTCTACATCGAATATCAATGAAGTGAGAAGAGTGAACCCATTAACTGCAGACAGAGAGAAAGCTCACAATTGTTAGTGAACAAATAAATAAGCAGATAAATACAGTACTATTTTAACACAATATTCAATGAAACAATAAAACAGAAAAAATGAAATGCAGTACTTTCTTATAACACTGCAAGTTTGTACATATCTCAGCTTGTAATAAAGTTGATGTAAGTATGTAAAAGCTATCCAAACAGCTAAAGTATGCAGTTATGCAGCAGAAATAATTTCAGAGATAAGGGACTAAGACTTTATGGCACAGAGAAACCATCTAGGCTATGACGCCTATACCGAATATCAATGAAGTGAGAAGAATAAACGCACTAACTGCAGACATAGTTAGATCTCACAATTTTCAGTGAATAAATAAATAAGCAGATAAATGCAGTACTATTTTTAACACAATATTCAATGAAACAATAGAACAGAAAAAATAAAATGCATTACTACCTTAAAAAACTGCAAGTTTGTACTTATCTCAGCTTGTAATAAAGTTGATGTAGGTAAGTAAAAGCTAACCAAACAGCTCAAGCTGGGAGCTATGCAGCTGAAATAATTTCAGAGAGAAGGGCCTAAAACTTTAAGGCACAGAGAAACACTCTATGCTAAGACTTCAACACTGAATATCAATGAAGTGAGAAGAAAAAACACACTGCAGAGAGAGAGAGAGAGAGAGAGAGAGCTCAAAATTTTCAGTGAACAAATAAATAAGCTGATAAATGCAGTACTATTTGTAACACATATTCAATGAAACAATAAAACAGAAAAAATAAAATGCAGTGCTATCTTATAACATTGCAAGTTTGCACTTATCTCAGCTTGTAATAAATTTGATGTAGGTATGTGAAAGCTAACCAAACAGTTCAAGTATGCAGCTATGCAGCAGAAATAATTTCAGAGATAAGGGACTAAGACTTTAAGGCACAGAGAAACCCTCTAGGCTAATACTTCTACACAGAATATCAATGAAGTCGAAGGATGATCCCACTAACTGCAGAGAGAGAGCTCACAATTTTCAGTGCACAAATAAAAAAGGAGATAAATGCAGTACTATTTAACACAATATTAACTCATTCACTCCGGAGCAGCTCAGGAAGAGCTGCCTGCTTAATTCCACCATAGGAACAACAGTGCAGCCTGAGCTCATTTTCAGAAAATCCATTTGTAAAACCATACAGAAAACAAATGTTCATAACTCTTTAACTATAAGAACTAGACTAAAAATGTAAACACGGAAGTTGTTCAGCAGACACTGACCTTTCCAACAGTGTAAATGTTGATAGTGTATATCAAAGTCATTATTAAATATTTGGCAGGGAATGCTGATATTGTGCATATTTTTTACCTTTTTGGAAAAACAAAGCACAATATCTTGGTCAATGTACCATGCAGACCCATACAATTTGAATGTAATTTGTTAATATGAATGTCAGCTTTAAAATGATACCTTAACCATTACTGTGTGATGCTCCTTTCTTGAGATATTCACAGAAATATGATTAATATATTTTTTCATAATTGAAAAATAAACAAAGCATAATATCTCATCACCTGTAACAGACAGAGCCTACATATCAGTGTAGAAGGTGTGCATCTGAATGTCAGCTTCAAAATGATGCATCATTTGTGTGATCACCATGCTCCCTTGCAAAGATATGGGCATAATAATGAAAAGTATTGTAAATGTATAATTTTCATAATCGTACAAGACTAAACAAACTGTGATATCTGTACATGTGTAGAGTGCACAGACATAGTTCTTTTACCATGTTGTAAGGAGTAACACTGTCTTCAAAATGAGGTATTACTTGGCACACTGACATGCTCCCTTGCAAAGTTATTTACCAAAATATGAAAAAAATCATAATTTCCATAACCTAATTCCAAACAAACTTTGATATCTGCCTATGAGTACAATATACAATCACCATTATTTTACCATCTTAGAACTATAAATAATCTTTTCAAAATGAGGTATTACTTAGCGCATTCAGATGCTCCCTTGCAAAGTTATTTGCCAAAATATGAAAAAAAATCATAATTTCCATAACCTAAGTCCGAAACAAACTTTGATATCTGCACATGTGTACAACAGACAGGTACCATTCTTTTACCATGTTAGAACTATCAGTACTGCCTTCAAAATTAGGTATTACATAGCACCTTCAGATGCTCCCTTGCAAAGTTATTTACCAAAATATGAAAAGCAAATCATAATTTCCATAACCTAAGTCCGAAACAAACATTGATGTCTGCACATGTGTACAACATACAGGCCCAGTTCTTTTACCATGTTAGAAGTATAAATAATCTTTTCAAAATGAGGTATTACTTAGCGCATTCAGATGCTCCCTTGCAAAGTTATTTGCCAAAATATGAAAAAAAATCATAATTTCCATAACCTAAGTCCGAAACAAACTTTGATATCTGCACATGTGTAGAACAGACAGGCACCATTCTTTTACCATGTTAGAACTATCAGTACTGCCTTCAAAATGAGGTATTACTTAGCACCTTCAGATGCTCCCTTGCAAAGTTATTTACCAAAATATGAAAAAAAAATCATAATTTCCATAACCTAAGTCCAAAACAAACATTGATGTCTGCACATGTGTACAACATACAGGCGCAGTTCTTTTACCATGTTAGAAGTATAAATAATCTTTTCAAAATGAGGTCTTACTTAGCACATTCAGATGCTCCCTTGCAAAGTTATTTAGTAAAATTTGAAAAAAAAAATCATAATTTCCATAACCTAAGTCGGAAACAAACTTTGATATCTGCACGTGTCAAACATACAGGCACAATTCTTTTACCATGTTAGAACCAGCAATACTGTCTTCAAAATTAGATATTACTTGGCACATTCAGATGCTCCCTTTCAAAGTTATTTACCAAAATATGAAAAAATTAATAATTTCCATAACCGTACGTACCAAACAAACTTTGATATCTGCACACGTGTCAAACATACAAGCACAATTATTTTACCATGTTGGAACCAGCAATACTTTCTTCAGAATGAGATATTACTTGGCACATTCAGATGCTCCCTCGCAAAGTTATTTGCCAAAAGATGAAAAAAAATCATAATTTCCATAAGAGTCATTTGCCAAGCTCAGAGAAATGAATTTTACACAACACATTTCATAATACTGTTTTACTTACTATATTGGTCCGACTTGGTCATGGGTGTTTTCCATTCTTCTCACAAGCTGCATGTTAGCAATCTTGCATGGCTCTCCTCATGCCATTGTGGAGGTTGGTCAAGAACAATGCAATGCCCTCCTCAGGTGAATGCCTTCCGTTCTGAACAGGTGAACATCTTCCTCGGTGATGCCGAAGACAGAAGACAGTCTTACCTTATCTGAAATAAAGTGTGGGTGGACACTGACAAGGGTACACAGCCAGGGCACATGTAAAAAATCAGGGTAAGGACCGCCGCTCCACTAATATGCCAAGGACAGGCATGGGGCTCCAGATGTTGGTTATCTGTAGTGTCCCATATCTGTGCTGGCTGCCCACTCAGACTGAGTGGAGAGCTACATCACAAGATCCATGCTGGCTGGGTATGCCCCCTGTGATGCACCCACCAACACAACATTCTGAGATGGGACAGCTTAGGGCTTGGGCTGCTCCCCTTTTCAGTGACTCCCAGAACAGCAGAAGACAGTCTTACCTTATCTGAAATAAAGCATGGGTGGACACTGACAAGGGGGCACAGAAAGGGCACATGTAAAGAGAAAATGCAGGGTAAGGACCACCGCTCCACTAATATGCCAAGGACAGGCATGGGGCTCCAGATGTTGGTTATCTGTAGTGTCCCATAGCTGTGCTGGCTGCCCACTCAGACTGCTGATAGCACTATGGTCTCATGACCTCCTTCAGTGTCAGCAGTCTGCCTTACCTCTGCCTTTTCTCTTTACATGTGCCCATTCAGCAATGGACCTAAGGGATGGAGGACTGAAGTAACTCACTAATTGCTGTCCTGACCTACATACCCTCACCTACATAGTGACAGCCTGGTCACAACAATGTTGTAACTGTGTGCTCTGCACATCTTACTGCTGTAAGCAGTCTGATAGACTCTTATGGCCATGGTACTCACCAAAGCATTCCATGCATAGGTTAATCTTGCAGGTCGGGCATCCCCATGATGGTTCAGCACGTTTACCCTTGCTGGCACAGTTTTTGCATCGTGCCTTCCGCCATTTCACTGGAAAGTGTGAGCCTTGTTCAAATCGTGTCATGTGCTCTGGGACGGTAATCTCTATGCATCTTTTCCTTTTCTTGCAGGTGGCCAGGAGGTACATGCCTAGGTTTCTTCTAAACTGTAACTGGCTTGATGCAATAACACGGCCAGAACGTGAAAGCTGCCGGTGGCTGGCACTCTCACGGAATAAAATGTAAGCATTCACTATAGCCACATCCCATAGAAACCAGAACAAGTACAGCCACCATTTCCTTGCCTTTCGAGCAGTTGGATACTGCGTCCTGAGCTGATCTGCTCGGTCCACCCCATTCATGTATGTGTTGTATATGTTTACAACTGGTGGACATGGCACTGCAGCTTTTGTTCCATCGTGCTGTCTCCTACGTGTGCTGGAGACTGGCAAGGTTGGGTTACTATTAGTTGACAGCAGAAATACTGGGTTGCTATCCTTCCATTCAGTTGCAAGCAATGGTCCACTCTGCAACTGCTTGTAGAACCCTCGAGGTGCTTTACCAATGGCTTGTCGGTTGAATGTTACAGGCCATCCAGACCTATTGGTGCGCATGGTTCCACAGCAGTACAGACCATCCTGCAGCAGTTGCTGTGCTAGAGGGACAGAGGAGAAGAAGTTGTCAAAGTAAATGTGATGCTTCTTTCCAATCTGCCCCCGTGTTAGGTCGACCACAACTCGGTGTGCCAGTCCAACCTCTGTGGTCTGCTCTGCCTTTCCAGTGTATACCTGGAATTCATGCACATAACCATTATGTGCGTCAGCCAGCACCCACACCTTAATGCCATACCTCTGCGGCTTGCCAGGCATAAACTGTCTAAATGTCAGACGTCCACGGAAGCCAACCATGGCTTCATCTACTGCCACCTCACGATGCAGATTATATTGTGTCCTACATGCATGAAGCACGGCATCCTGTATTGGCCGTACATGATGGAGCTTGTCATGACCCACACAGCCCTGTGGTCGTCTGAGGTTTTTGTCATTGCAGTGAAAATACTGCTGAATTTTTTCAAACCTCTCCCGGGTCATGTACTCAGCTATTGGGAAATGACCATACAGATGGTGTGTTTCCCAGTACTGCCTGTATTCTGGAACATGCACAATAGACATGTATATTCTGACACCTAGAAATGTGCGTATGTCTCCAGGACAAACAGGACTCCACCGCTTATCCACCTTGCCTGCTACAGCCTGCCTCTGTGCAGCATAGCGGTTAGTTTCATCAGCAATAAGTGAGTACAGTTCCTCTGGGAACATCAAATTGAGGAAATCCACCTCTGTGCTGTCTGAGTCCAGGTTGGTGACTGGGCCGACTGGACACACAAAGTCATCTATGTGAACTGGTGTTAGCCGTTTCTCCCATGATAAGTTTCGTGGTTGGCATGATCGCCGTGACTTTTTCATTAGCATCCCACAGTTTTGAAATGAAACTACTGGGTGGTTAACATTTGGTACCCTGTGATCAGTTACATTACCCACTGGTTTGTACTGACTTCTGAGTGGAGTACTTGCACAAATTCCATGCTGCGGCACACTCAGATCTTTGCTTGACAAGGAACTACTTCGGCTCAGATCCAGTGGACTTTCTACATCTGAATCAACCTGCTGTGGACTACGCCTGAGCTCATGTATAGCAGGAAGCATATCCACTTCCTCTTCAGCACTAGGCCTGGCTTGGACGATGGACTGCAAAGGTCCGGTCAGGCCAGGTCCTTGCCGTAACTCAGATAGAGGCAATTCATCCTCCGTGTCAAAATCTGATTCAAGTTGATGACCACAATTGTGTGTGCCATCATACTTTAGCTGGGCTAGTGGCATGTCATCCTCACTGTCGTGGTCAGTTTCATCAAGAGTGGTGAGGTCGGGGGTAGAGGGTAGGGGTCTGTCAGGAATCGCTGGGACAGGGGCATCATCTTTATCAGCAGTAATGGCCTTCTCACGCAGACGTGCCAGTGGAATATGATCATCGGCATCATAATCGTCATCCTCACTCTGGTTTGCCTTACATTGTGAATCAAGGTCCAATTCCATTTCGGACCCACTGGTACTACTGTCAGAATCAGTATCCTCGCCCAAGTAAATGTCGGTTGACTTCTTAGCAGATGGCATCTTCACTGAGGGGTGTGATGTCGGGTGAATGCGAAGCTGAAAAATACAATGGTATAGAATATAATGTTACTCACCTGCACAGAGGCAGCTGCAAAGCAACACAACATGCACTATGTAGTGATAGTTTGAGACTTTCAACTGTTTCATCATATGTGGTTCAGTTATATTAATTTACAAAGATATGAACTACATTAATAAAATGGATACTTGCATCTGTATGTTACTCGTGAAAATATATATATACAGATATATATATATATATATAGATATATATATAGATATATATAGATATATATCTTAGTCCGGTTTGGGTAGCATTGCTTCAGTCTAACCAACGACCTCTGGGTATGGGAACTGATTGCTGCAGTATATACAACTGAGTTCATGACCTTTCCTCTCTTTATAGAGTTGTCTCCCCTGCAAGCAGGCCGTGCATCCTTGGCTGGGCCAGCTCCTTGCTCCTGTCCCGGAAAAAAAAAACCAACAGAGGAAGGAGGGACATATATACATTATATATACATATATATATATATAGATATACACATATATATATATATATATATACATATATATATATATATATATATACATATATATATATATATATACATATATATATATATGTATATATATATATATATATACATATATATATATATATATATATATATATATATATATATATATATATACATATATACATACATACATTATATACATACATACATATATACATACATATATATACATATATATATATATATATATATATATATATATATATATATATATATATATATATATACATATATATACATATATAAAATAAGGGGTTTCATAGGCTAGGTAGTTGATGAAGAATGGGGGGGTGGATTGCAATGCCTACAAGCAGAGAAAAAAACCCAATCTGGCTTGTGCATTCATCAGTGTGATAACGAGTTGTACTGATGTGAATAACAGTGACAGCTCCTGATAGTGTTACCTGAACATTCATCAGTGTGATAACGAGTTGTACTGATGTGAATAACAGTGACAGCTCCTGATAGTGTTACATGAACATTCATCAGTGTGATAACGAGTTGTACTGATGTGAATAACAGTGACAGCTCCTGATAGTTTTACCTGAAAAGTGATAATGACTCAGTCCTATATTGTAACTGACTTATTGCTAAGGTGATAATGACCTGCCTTTCATTACTGCAAAGGTATGCATGCTCAGACACAGGTGATAATTGCTGCACATAACCTATTGAGTAGGTACTCATTATATCACCGTGTGCAGCTGTTATGTAATACAGTTATTCAGGAAAATAATATAACACTTAGCACTTCCTCCCATCTAAGTTGCACACATTACTGACAAAGGCCAGAAAAATTGCCAAAATATAACATAGCTCCATGCAGGTAGTAGTCAGCAAGTAATAACCTTTATCTGACTCAGACAACTACTGAGTATAATCAGAAATGCAAGCAGCCTAGACAAAATCTCAACCTTATGTGGCTGAACTGTAAGTAATAAGAAATACAGCTAATAGCCATTCATTAAAAATAATTATATTTAATGATGGAGCCACCATGCGGACTATGTTGTACTACATTGAACTAATGAGTGAGTCTGTTTACCAGTAGGCCTGTTAACGGTGGATTTTGTTTTTGATGACTTGCAGTATGTGAGTTTGTGGTAAAAGTATGGCATTTTATGGTAGGCAATACTCTAATCTTAGCAAAAGAATATTATAGTTTGCTAGGACCTCAAAAAGTCATTTTCCATGGCTTACTGATCAGTGGCATAGCTAGAGTTTGTGCTAGTAAGCTAGTGAGATTGCATTAGGGAATGGATGGCAAACTGATAAGTTCATAATTACTAGGTATCTCCGCCAAAGTAAAAAATACAACACAGTACAGTATCAGCAATCCATCTACATACTGTGGAAGTAGAACCCACAGCCTTCTGCATCAAAAGCAAGTATACTACCTGTAATAACACAAACAGACTTGGCAATCCACTATCAACATGCCCAAGGTTGTTTTAAAACTTCAAAAACTGTACAAAGGATTCTTAGTTTATTTCCCCATACATAAATAGCATACGTAACACCTTTCACAATGTCATCTCTACTTAGTGCAATACTGGCAAAAGATAAACCAAAGAAGAACAGCATCTGATCACAAAAGCTTACATTATTAATAATACTGAAAGTTCCATTTTATATTTCTGTATACAAAAACACCAATCAGATAAAAGCAAATGCCTGCATTGCCAACTACTCTTGATTTTTCATTTTATGCTGCAAAAAGAAATTTACAGTAGAGAAGTACCCAGACAGCAGTTCAGTACAGGCTTAAAATGCAGATATTACTTATGAAAACTAAAATTACGTAGTATAATAACCACATTCTAAAGAACCGCAAACACATTTAACTACTTTATATAAATTAAAAAAGGTGAAACATATGCTAGAGGCTGTAAATATAAAGAATACAAAAAAAGTCAAACAAGTTTCAACACCAGTGCCTGAAGTGATACCTCTACTAGGCAGTGCGAAAGTCAACTTCAGTAAGCACAGGTGTAACCAGGCATACACTGTCCACTCAGATGAGTGTCATTTTATTCTTTAGCACCTCTCAGAAACATATGGGTCTCATAATCATAATTGCCAGGATGTCTAACTCCCTACAGTCACAATGCAGTTCAACATGTATGTTTATAAACACACAAATGTTCCTCTAACATTTTTCTGACTGTGTAGAGGAGCAGCTGAGAATGATACATTTTTTAAAGTTCATAGGGTGCAATATTTACAATATGTACTGTCACATTGTCCAGCATTTAAAAAAAATGTACATACTGTCTGTGGGTACAAAATAGAAATTCCTAAGCGGAAGGACATAGTATCAATCTTTGGGTATTGTTCAACCAGGACAAACATAATTTTTAATTTCTTCATAATTTCATACAAGTTTACAAATGCTATCATATATACACAATGATGACACATGATTTTTCACTTCTCCCCCACAAATCTTATCTTCTGCCAAGTAAGGCTCCATTTCTAAGCAAGTGGTCTATAATCTTCTAACCTGGTATCCAGTCCAAAAAACTTATTCTCCCCACCATGATGTTTCTGAAAGGTAAAAATATGCTCAACTGTTGTATGAACAGAGAGACTATGCTAGTGCCACAATTAGTCCCTTGAAGAAAATGCAATAAATAGGACCCTTACCAGTTGTATACCATTCCTAAACTTACTAGAAAAAATGAAGGAGGAGGGTGTAAACACTCCCCTGAAAGACAAGATACAGAGGTCAGTTCCAATGCGGAACAACTGTCAACATGTTTTGCTTACATCTGCATTATAAACATCACTAAGAAAAAAATAGCGATCAAAATGTGCCATATTCCTCACCGTAACCCACAAAAATGAATCTTTATAGTTACCACGCTGATCCTTCCGTGCTGCCTACTGACTTCACATTTAGACTTATATATATTTTACCACTCACTTGAAAATAAAAGCCTGAAACATTTCTCCTGTATGTGCGAAAAGTAACTGAACTGACATACTCCAGTTTAGCTAGGCAGTAGGCAAGGCTTGTAACATTCAAATTGCAGTAAAAAGGGAACTGACACACTCCATTGCAAAAGAAAAAAAGAAAGCTAGGTCTCTCTTGTCTGAAATAGGTCTCTCTCATTTCATAGGTTCATATGGAAGGTACTAGGCTATTGGCCCTAGGGCCTATATAAGCCTAACCAAAGGTACCCTGGCTTTCGCCACCCAAGAAAATTATTTTCCTGTGCACCTAATAGACATGGAAAGATTTCACCTTCATGTTTCAACTTTTTAGGGATAACCTAGGAGCACTATCTGGATAAGTGACCTGCTCATAGTCGCATGATATGCAAATTACAAATGAGAAAAACAAACTTTTCAGTCGTTCATAGCCTTAACCCTCCAAGATGAATTGCTAGATTTTCATTCCAATAAAACATTACTTTAAGTTACATACCAATAATGATATGGCCACAGTCCACTAATTAAACTTTGGTCACTAACATTATAAATTTCTCTTTACCACTGCATCAACAAGCCAGTTTAGTGCTTTTCTTTTCTCACAACATTGTGTTATCAGCTGATAAACCACTTTCTCCTTACATTCACACAAAACAGTCCACAGGACATACTTATGGGTCTACGAACAATGTTACAAGTGCCAATTAAAGAATATATACAAATGTTACACCACCAAACTCGCTCCTTGTTCAGTCATGTCACTGTCTAGCTTATTATGACTTGAAATTATCAGCTGCGTTTCCGGCAATGTCTTCCTTAAAAATAAAAAGGGGAAAAAAAGTCTTGGCAAATGTTTACTCTTCCACTCTTCCCTAGCCCTTCTCTGCAGTCTAGTCTCTATGCTGTATCACATGCAGCCAAGCTACCTATCTTTTGACTTTGAAGAGCAAGCATTGCTGTTAAATGTCAGCAGCAGTCAGGTTAATGGTTGTGGTGGGACATGGGATACATGCCTGCAAAAATGTTTAAATAAATCATTTCACGCTAACAAAATCCAACAGGTAAAAAATAAAGTGAATTCACCCCTACCAACTGAATACTTCAAATTCATGCATTCGAAACACTTCTGTAGTCCTGATTATGTATCACAAACTGACTGCTTACATTTTTATTTAAACAAGTTGCCAAGTGAAAATAATTAATTTACCCATTACTGCAGTCAAATTTCCATTTCTTACAGCTACAGGAATTACTTTCAAAGCCCCTCAAAGTTTAAGACCACATCTGATTCTGTATACCACCTCAAAAAGGGGTGCCTAGGAATTAGTCTTTCCCAAATCCTCTTCTCACTCTACCTTAAAACTTCCAAATGATACTTAAATCTCCCCTAAATACTGTGTGCCAATAATATGGTTGACTACATGATTGCAAAATAATAAACAGAAATGTTCCAACTAGAAAATATTACATCTGCTGCAAATTGGCTTGTTTGAGGGAAACTCATTCTTGACTCCAAAAAAGGTGGTATCCTTCACTCTACAAAAAACAAATCTGTGATCTTTGGGTACTGTTCAAAAGCTATTACAGACTCCCAGCTAGATCATCCTTGTTCATAACTCCATAAGTACCCAGGGTTGTGGCTACTAAAAGCGAACATTCTTCTAATATCACATCCAAGAAACCAAGTTTAAGATCCAGTTACTGTACCAGTTCTGAGAATCCTCCTACCTTCTTTCCTCAGCTGTTAGAACAGCAAAAGAGTCTGCAACCACAGTTAGAATACCGATTACCCACCACTGCTACGGGAATGTGTCAATGAACATTAACACTGACATGTTTTGCCAAAAGCTGAAATTTGTCAAAACATCCTCCTTTCACTATTGTGCAACCTTGAAGACGGTGTACGCATGTTTTTTTTTTTTTTGGGGGGGGGGGGGTTGTTTGTGTTACTTGAGAATGAACTGTACCTGTACAAAAATTACCTAAAGCAAAGAAACTTGCATGTACCAAAAAGTGGAAGAACTAGATCAAATGACATAGGAGAGAATGGGAAGCTACTGACTGAGAAGGCAGTGCTGGATAACTAGAAGTGGAGAGCTGGAGATCCCAGGATCCAAACTCGAAACTTGTTAGGGGCCCCCATAATGTTAACAGTGAACCAGACTCTAACTGCTCTTTTACTGATTCTTCTCTCCTTCGCCAAGTCATTACGACTTATATTTTTCAATCCTCTACCTTCGACTGCCATACCCCAGCTTAGCAAGCACGTTTGAAACATTGCTTGCCAATCGACTGTGTGTTTTGACATAAACGTCCATTCTCAATAACTATACTGTAAAGACTCGTCTACTTTGCTTGTACATTAGATTTATTTTGTGTGATTTCACCCTATTAGACTATTCTTAATATCCCTGGGCTGAGCCTGAAAAACGCAGGTTCTCATCGGTCAGTGTTCCAGTCCTTTTGACAAATTAAAATCAACACTAAAAATGCAAGCAGGGTTTTTAAATAAACAGCGACCAAATGAGGAAATCGTCCTGAACCAAAGAAAATCACACCTGAATAAAGAAGCAGTGTACACTCCTGCAACATTACTGAATACGTAAGTTATCCTTTTTCATTCAGCATCGTCCAAAACTCAATGTCAATTCTCCTGACCTTCTGAAACACTTGCTTTCTCAAACACGAACCATACAAAATAATAATATACCACAGCTAACATAATTGCTAAAACAATTATTCTGGGACTCATCTTTTTTCCACGTCTTGCACTTTAAAACCAACACCCATCGAAAACATATTGCCATATAAAGATCATGTCACATAAACATTTGAATAAAGAAAACACCAGATCGTACAAAGTGAATATACAACAATTCATAAACCTAACTGGCTTCCATTAAGCTAGAGTATATTGCACAACATTCAGTATGTAAACATTAGCTACAACCCCCCCCCCCAGTTAAGCAAACAGCGCTAAATAAATTTAACCATAAATAAATGTATAAGCTCTAACCATAAATAAATGTATAAGCTCTAAACTCAGATTTACTATACACCGCATACAGGACGGGTAACCAATGGAAGTAATAAAGTTTAGGTAGAATGTCATGTCTGCTGATGACTAGGCATTAGATTTGTACATGAAGCTATTCTGTCATATGGGATAACTTACCAGCACAAAAAAGAAGCAGTTCTTGGGCCAAATTGAACCTGGATGCAGTTAAATCAAGCCGAGGAAAATACAAACGAGAACTCCAGCCGCCAACCCGGTGCGTCTCTCAACGATCTTTCTGCAATCGGTGAGTGTGCAAATCAAATAGAGGGATCCAGCAGCAGGTAAAATCTCCAAATATCAGGAACAAAAGGGAAATACCTGCTGCTGGAACCTCTATTTATTGGGGAAAAACAAAAAAAAATAAAGTTGGGGGTGGAGTTGTTAGGCAAGTGGTTGCTTGGATTGCAATAATCCGATTGGCTGCCACCACTTGCATTATCAACAACTTTAAAATGGGATTTTCGACTAAAAGTTTAATGAGACCTTAATGTAAAAACATGCTGAATCGTAACTGTATATGGTGCATTATAAGCTCAGCTACGATTTCAGCATGTTTTACAATAAGCTGTACTACAAATCTGCACTGAAGTTTCACTCGCTTGTGGAAGGCACTCGGGAGTAACAGCTTGTAATTGCTACCATCTCATAGCGCACTCGGATGTAAGCACAGAGGCGCTATGAGACGGTAGTCGGGGTTAATGAGTTAAATGAAACACTAAAACAGAAAAAATAAAATGCAGTACTATCTTATAACTCTGCAAGTTTGTACTTATCTCAGCTTGTTATAAAGTTGATGTAGGTATGTAAAAGCTATCCAAATAGCTAAAGTATGCAGCTATGCAGCAGAAATCATTTCACAGCTAAAGAGACTAAGACTTTAAGGCACAGATATACCCTCACGGCTAAGACTTCTGCACTGAATATCAATGAAGTGAGAAGAATAAACCCTTTAACTGCAGACAAAGAGCTCACAATTTTCAGTGAACAAATAAATAAACTGATAAATTCAGTACTATTTTTAACACAATATTCAATGAAACGATAAAACTGAAAGAAAGAAAATACAGTACTAACTTATAACACTGCAAGTTTGTACTTATATCAGCTTGTAATAAAGTTGATGTAGGCATGTGAAATCTAACCAAAAAGCTCAAGTATGCAGCTATGCAGCAGAAATAATTTCAGAGATAAGAGACTAAAAATTTAAGGCACAGAGGAACTCTCTAGGCTAAGACTTCTACATCAGATATCAATGAAGTGAGAAGAATAAACCCACTAACTGCAGACAGAGAGCTCACAATTTTCAGTGCACAAATAAAAAAGGAGATAAATGCAGTACTATCATTAACACAATATTCAATGAAACAATAAAACAGAAAAAATAAAATGCATACTATCTTATAACACTGCATGTTTGTACTTATCTCAGCTTGTAATAAAGTTAATGCATGTATGTAAAAGCTAACCAAACTGCTCAAGTATGCAGCTATGCTGCAGAAATAATTTCAGAGATAAGGGACTAAGACTTCAATTCACAGAGAAAACCTTTAGGCTAAGCCTTCAACACCAAATAATAATGAAGTGAGAAGAATAAACCCGCTACCTGCAGACAGAGAAAGCTCACAATTTTCAGTGAACAAATAAATAAGCATATAAATACAGTACTATTTTTAACACAATATTCATAGAAACAATAAAACAGAAAAAATAAAATGCAGTACTATCTTATAAAACTGCAAGTTTGTGCTTATCTCAGCTTGTAATAAAGTTGATGTAGGTATGTAAAAGCTAACCAAACAGCTAAAGTATGCAGCTATGCAGCAGAAATAATTTCGGAGATAAGGGACTAAGACTTTATGGCATAGAGAAACCCTCTAGCATAAGACGTCCACACTGAATATCAAGGAAGTGAGAAGAATAAATGCACTAACTGCAGACACAGAGAGAGACAGCTCACAATTTTCAGTGAATAAATAAATAAGCAGATAAATGCAGTACTATGTTTTAACACAATATTCAATGAAACAATAAAACAGAAAATATAAAATGCAGTACTATCTTAAAAAACTGCAAGTCTGAACTTATCTCAGCTTGTAATAAAGTTGATGTAGTTATGTAAAAGCTAACCAAACAGCTTAAGTATGCAGCTATACAGCAGAAATAATTTCAGAGATAAGGGACTAAGACTTTAAGGCATAGAGAAACACTCTAGGTTAAGACTTCTACACTGAATATCAATGAAGTGAGTAGAAAAAAAACACTAATGGCAGAGAGAGATGGAGAGAGAGAGAGAGAGAGAGAGAGAGAGAGAGAGAGAGAGAGAGAGAGAGAGAGAGAGAGCTCACAATTTTCAGTGAACAAATAAATAAGCTGATAAATGCAGTACTATTTGTAACACAATATTCAATGAAACAATAAAACAGAAAAAATAAAATGCAGTACTATCTTATAACTTTGCAAGTTTGCACTTATCTCAGCTTGTAATAAAGTTGATGTAGGTATGTGAAAGCTAACCAAACAGCTAAAGTATGCAGCTATGCAGCAGAAATAATTTCAGAGATAAGGGACTAAGACTTTAAGGCACAGATAAACACTGTAGGCTAAGACTTCTACACAGAATATCATTGAAGTGAGATGAATAAACCCACTAATTGCAGACAGAGAGAGAGCTCACAATTTTCAATGAACAAATAAATAAGCAGATAAATGCAATACTATTTCTAACACAATATTCAATGAAATGTTAAAACAGAAAAAATGAAATGCAATACTATCTTATAACACTGCAAGTTTGCACTTATCTCAGCTTGTAATAAAGTTGATGTAGGTATGTAAAAGCTATCCAAACAGCTAAAGTATGCAGCTATGCAGCAGAAATAATTTCAGAGATAAGGGACTCAGACTTTAAGGCACAGAGAAATCCTCTAGGCTAAGACTTCAACACAAAATATCAATGAAGTGGGAAGAAAAAAACCCATGAAGGGCAGACCGAGACAGAGCTCAAATTTTTCAGTGAACAAATAAATAAGCAGATAAATGCAGTACTATTTTAACACAATATTCAATGAAACAATTTAACAGAAAAAAGAAAATGCAGTACTATCTTATAACACTGCAAGTTTGTACTTATCTCAGGTTGTAATAAAGTTGATGTAGGTATGTAAAAGCTAGCCAAACAGCTCAAGTATGCAGCTATGCAGCAGAAATAATTTCAGAGATAAGAGAATAAGACTTTAAGGCACAGAGAAACCATCTAGGCTAAGCTTCTACATCAAATATCAATGAAGTGAGAAGAGTAAACCCATTAACTGCAGACAGAGAAAAAACTCATATTTTCAGTCAACAAATAAATAAGCAGACAAATGCAGTACTATTTTTAACACAATATTAAATGAAACAATAAGACAGAAAAAATAAAATGCATTACTATCTTAAAAAAACTGCAAGTTTCTACTTATCTCAGCTTGTAATAAAGTTGATGTAGGTATGTGAAAGCTAACCAAACAGCTAAAGTATGCAGCTATGCAGCAGAAATCATATCACAGATAAGGGACTAAGACATTAAGGCACAAATAAACCCCCATGGCTTAGACTGTACACCGAGTATCAATGCAGTTAGAAGAATAAACTCTTTAACTGCAGACATAGAGCTCACAATTTTCATTGAACAAATAAATAAGCTGATAAATGCAGTACTATTTTTAACACAATATTCAATGAAGCAATAAAACAGAAAAAATAAAATGCAGTACTATCTTATAACATTGCAAGTCTGTACTTATCTCAACTTGTAATAAAGTTGATGTAGGTATGTAAAAGCTAACCAAACAGCTCAAGTATGCAGCTATGCAGCAGAAATAATTTCAGAGATAAGAGACTAAGACTTTAAGGCACAGATAAACACTGTAGGCTAAGACTTCTACACTGAATATCAATGAAGTGAGAAGAATAAACCCACTTACTGCAGACAGAGTGAGAGTGCATAATTTTCAGTGAACAAGTAAATAAGCAGATAAATGCAGTACAGTTTTTAACACAATATTCATTGAAATGATAAAACAGAAAAAATGAAATGCAGTGCTATCGTATAACACTGCAAGTTTGTACTTTTCTCAGCTTCTAATAAAGTTGATGTAGGTATGTAACAGCTATCCAAACAGCTAAATATGCAGCTATGCAGCAGAAGTAATTTCAGAGATAATAAACTAAGGCTTTATGGCACAGTGAAACCCTCTAGGCTAAGATGTCTACAATGAATATCAATGAGGTGAGAAGAATAAACCCACTAACTGCATTCAGAGACAGAGCTCACAATTTTCAGTGAACAAATAATTAAGCAGATAAATGCAGTACTATTTTTAACACAATATTCAATAAAACAGAAAAAATAAAATGCAGTGCAATCTCATAACAGTGCACATTTGTACTTATCTCAGCTTGTAATAAAATTGATGTAGGTATGTAGAAGCTAACCAAACAGCTAAAGTATGCAGCTACACAGCATAAATAATTTCAGAGATAAGGGACTAAGACTTTAAGGCACAGAAGAAACCCTCTAGGCTAAGACTTCTACACTGAATATCATTGAAGTGAGAAGAATAAACCCACTAACTGCAGAGAGAGAGAGAGAGAGACAGAGCTCACAATCTTCAGGGAACAAATAAATAAGCAGATAAATACAGTACTGTTTTAACACAATATTCAATGAAACAATAAAACAGAAAAATTTTAATGCAGTGCTATCTTATAACACTGCAAGTTTGTACTTATCTCAGCTTGTAATAAAGTTGATGTAGGTATGTAAAAGCTAACCAAACAGCTAAAGTATGAAGCTATGCAGCAAAAATAATTTCAGAGATAAGGGACTAAGACTTTAAGGCACAGAGAAACTCTCTAGGCTAAGACTTCTACACTGAATATCATTGAAGTGAGAAGAATAAGCCCACTAACTGCAGCCAAAGAGAGAAATCACAATTTTCAGTGAACAAATAAATAAGCAGATAAATGCAGTACTATTTTAACACAATATTCAATGAAACAATAAAACAGAAAAAATGAAATTCAGTACTATCTTATAACACTGCAAGTTTGCACTTATCTCAGCTTGTAATAAAGTTGATTTAGGTATGTAAAAGCTATCCAAATAGCTAAAGTATGCAGCTATGTAGCAGAAATAATTTCAGAGATAAGGGACTAAGACTTTAAGACACAAAGAAACCCTCTAGGCTAAGACTTCTACACCAAATATCAATGAAGTGAGAAGAATAAACCCACTAACTGCAGACAGAGAGAGAGCTCACAATTTTCAGTGAACAAATAAATTAGCTGATAAATGCAGTACTATTTTAATACAATATTCAATGAAACAATAAAACAGAAAATGAAAATGCAGTACTATCTTATAACACTGCAAGTTTGTACTTATCTCAGCTTGTAATAAAGTTGATGGAGGTATGCAAAAGCTTTCCAAACAGGTAAAGTTTGCAGCTATGCAGCAGAAATAATTTCAGAGATAAGGGACTAAGACTTTATGGCACACAGAAACCATCTTGGCTAAGACGTCTACACCAAATATCAATGAAGTGAGCAGAATAAATCCACTAACTGCTGACAGTGAGAGAGAGAGAGAACTCACAATTTTCATTGAACAAATAAATAAGCAGATAAATGCAGTACTATTTTAACACAATATTCAATAAAACAGAAAAAAATAAAATGCAGTACTATCTTATAACACTGCAAGTTTGTACTAATCTCAGCTTGTAATAAAGTTGAGGTAGGTATGCAAAAGCTAACAAAACAGCTAAAGAATGCAGCTATGCAGCAAAAATAATTTCAGAGATAAGGGACTAAGACTTTAAGGCACAGATAAACCCTCTAAGCTAAGACTTCTACAGTGAATATCAATGAAGTGAGAAGAATAAACCCACTAACTGCAGACAGAGAGAAAGCTCACAATTTTTGGTGAACAAATAAATAAGCAGATAAATGCAGTACTATTTTTAACACAATATTCAATGGATCAATAAAACAGAAAAAATAAAATGTAGTACTATCTTTTAACATTGCAAGTTTGTACTTATCTCAGCTTGTAATAAAGTTGATGTAGGTATGTAAAAGCTAACCAAACAGCTCAGGTATGCAGCTATGCAGCAGAAATAATTTCAGAGATAAGGGACTAAGCCTTTAAGGCACAGATAAACCCTCTAGGTTAAGACTTTTACACTGAATATCAATGAAGTGAGAAGAATAAACCCTCTGTAGAAAGCATCAGAATGATGTAAGTTTCGAACAGTAATAGAAGCAGTCTTCTTTTTTTTCATGAGTTAGCTTTTGATCTCTGAATACTAGCCAAGTGTATTGTTTTTCTGACCTGCTGTAAAGAAAATGTGTGCAGCAAGCAATAGATTCATTTTAAATAATGAAGTCCAAAATTTAATGTCACAATGGGGATTGTACAGTACGTCAACCTGTGTTAGTTATTCATACTAATTCTGAGACTGCTTTACTTCGGAGTAAGGGGGATACATCAACAGACTGTTAAGATTTAGTATGAATTCTCTATTTATTTATTTAATTAGTTTTTTATTCATTTAACATTTGTTTACTGAGAAAGTCTGACTGGGTCAGGTACCCATTTTCAGCGGAGGTTTAGAGAGAAAAGCTCCAAATGATACATGAAAGTTAAGACATTATACATGGACAAGATAATAGCAAGTATTAAAGCACATATTAAATATGTAATGAATACTGAATGAGTACAGAGAGGTAGATACAATAATAAAACGTACTAGATAGGCAATACTAAATAAAAGTGATGTGGTAGATTATAACTTCTTTATTAGGTAGGATTAAGGTAATGAGTGAAGGTCAGGCAGAGCGTCAGATTATAAGAAACAAGCTTATGCTGAGAAGAATTGTGGTGTAGGAAGGGATTAGTTAAAGGTGTAGACATACATAAAGTTTCTTATTTCGATATGGTAATGGTTAGTGGATGAAATGCATGGTCAAGGGATCTACAGATGTAGAAATGAAAGGCCTTAGAGAGTGGATGGAGTTCACCTGTTAGGGAAGGAGCAGGGGCAGGTCTGATTACAAAGAAAATGTTTTTTAGGGTATATTTGAAGTTGTTAAAACACTCAGTGGTAGTAATGATGTTGGCAGAGAGTTTAAGAGCTAGGCACTGATGGCAATGATAAGAGTAGACTATGGCAAATTTGGCAATTTTTTTGGTATCAGGATTGGAGCTTGTTTTTAAGAGAAGATTGTAAATTGGTGTATAAGGGGGGCTGCATATAAGAGAGAGGGAAGCAAATAGATGTTGCTGAGGATTTTTCTGGTGGAGTTATCTAAGAAAGTTTTTGTCTGTAGAGTATTCCTAGTTTGATGTGTGTTTTTTTAATGCTGTTGTAGATGTATATTGTGTGTGATGTTTAGCCCTGAAGTGAGCCTTGTTAAAAACATTAGCAATACTTGTATGATACTACAGTAACAGATATTACACCCACGTGAAACATTAACGTGTATTACTAAGTGATCTGTTGATGATTTATGTTGCACATACCACAAGTGAAGACTGACTTGTGACAAATGCTGCCATCCTCCTCCTGTAGGTCCATATCCCCATGAGTAGGCGAATGCTGCTGAATTTTGTCAAAGAAGCGCAAATGACAAGAACTGTTTCAGAATATTGATTACCTTCTGTGCTTTGTGCTAAGCAGTGTGCATCTGCTACATCATTATACTGGGCATGTTTACAAGGAAGTACAAGTGCTACAGTAACATCACTACACAATACAAAAACACAAGAAGGTATCATAATGTATCTAGGATTGTTGAACGAAACTTCAACAGTCCGAATCCACTATCACCGAACACACTTTAGCGAAAGCGCTTTCACACAAAAAACGCTTTTGCTAAAGTGTGTTAAAAAAAAAAAAAAACATTAAATCTACTTTTACACAGGGGGGCAAGCCCCCCCTGCCCCCCATGGGGGGGGCTGCACCCCTACACCCCCTACTTTAATATTCTCACTCCGAGATTGCACTGCAATGGGGAAAAGGGAATTTCCCCTTATCCGCACCGTAGTATGACCAGCACAACAGGCATCCTTACGCGAAAATGTTGCTTCGGTGAAAAGCATTTTCATGTAAGTATGCCCACCCATTAGCGATTTGGTGAAAAGTGTGTTCATACAAGAGTCCTAGACCCATCATAACATAGACCCAGTCACACTTTGTGATGATTTTGTAGCAAAACACACATTAAGAAATAGTGAATAAGCCCCTTTCTCCTATAAATCCCTAGAGAGTGAACAGAAGAATTACATGAACACAGAAATGTTTGTATGAAGTCATGCAATGCAGATCATTATTAATGGGGAAATAAATAATGCCTATGAGCATTCTCTGACATACTCAGGATTTATGTCTTGCCAGATGCAAACACATGCCAAGGGCAGATCTCAGAGAGATGTGTATCAACCATTGACACCACAGAAAGAAATATACCTGACATGTCAGAAAGAACACACTCAAAGGGATTACATCATTATCCTATTGTAATGTGTATGGCTCCCTTAACATGAAGTGTGAGACCTAAAAAATCTTGCCATCTTATTATGCCATTTATTGCCTTGGCCACTCCTCCCTGTCACAGCTGTCTGACACACTGATCCTTTCAGATTCAAACCCCTGCCACTCATGTTACACACTTGACAGATCTATGCAATAACTGTGTTTACCGCAGGAGAAAGTAACGGTGATTGTTACAAATAACACAATTCAAGGTGTGAAGTAAGACAGGGCTTTTGATGGTAATTTATCTTATACAAATTTGCCTGGGGATCAAGAAGATGTAGCTATGTTAATGCTCACACAGCTGTGAACAGTCCAATATCACTGTTGTTTGGTCAAGGTGGAGCAGGTAGGGCAGGAGTTGTGGAGGTAAAACTGAGAGGTTATGACTCAGATGTGTTTGGTGTCTGTGATACCTGTGGTGGTGCCACGACATCCACCTGTGGAGGTATGGTGGGCCAAACACCAGTGGACAGTTTAGCTCCCTGTGCTGATGGACATTTGGTTTGCAGCAGTAATGTATCCACAAAAAAAAAAAAAGATACAAAGTTTTTAAACAGCTATGACACATAACTATGTTCACCATCCAGAGATGATGTGAAGGCATTAATGTGTTATAAAATAAATCAATATTAGTGCTATTATATATATGTTCATAGGTGTGTACTAGGCTAATGGCCCTGGTGTCTTTACAAGCCTAGCCCATAGGTTTACCCTGGCATCATGCCACCCGACCTTAGTTCCCAGTGCCTCTGTCGAATAGAGTCACTGGAGTGATCCCTGGGGTGAATTTTCTATTTCCCATCCACTCATCAAGATTTTTCTTATAGAAGCCAGTGAGGCACTCCACTTGACATGTATGGGAAGTCTATTCCATAGCATGGGCAGCCTCTGGGTTATGAACCTGTCCCTCCAGCTTGTTCTGTTGATTGTGGTAATGAGGTTGAGGTCTCTGGAGTGTGTATAGTGCACAGGGATTGGGATTTCTTTAGATGTAGCATTTCTAACAGAGCTGGGTTAGACATGGCTTTGTAAGTCAAGCAGAGATCACTTCTAAGTAGGCGATATGAGACAGAGAATAGTTGGAGTTTTTTTACTCTGTCCATATAGGACAAGTGTTTAAAGCCTAGGATCCTCTTTGTGAGATACTTTTGTGGCTTCTCCAGTTGTTACAGGTGTCTAGTGAGGTACATGCCAAATGAGGCATTGCACTCAATGATTGGCCTAATGAGGGAAGAGTAGAGGGAGACAATGACCTATTTCTTCCTGGATGCAAAATCCTTAGTAATGTGATGTGCCACATAGAAGGACTTTCTGACCACAGTGGCAATGTGGTGGCCAAAAAAGAGGTTGCTGTCAACCTGTGTTCCCAGATCTCTTATAATATCTTCTGTGTTCAATGGACTACCATCGATATGGTAATTCATGGGAACTGGGTTTTTACCAAAGGGAATGATGACACATTTTTTGGCATTGAGCTTAAGGCCATGGTTCTGCCACCAGTTGTTGGTCTCAGTGAGACCTTTCTGTAGGATGTCAACATCACTTGGGGAGTTAATTATGGCACCCAACTTGCAATTGTCTGCAAACATTGTCAGCCAGAGTCCCTTCGTGTTGGCCTGGACTTCAGAGAAGTAGATACTAGACAGGAGAGGACCCAGGACCGAATCGTGTGGAACTCCACTCATCACTGGATGGCAGTCTGACTTGGAGTCAGCTACTTTCACACTGTGGGTTCTATTTGTGAGCCAGTTTACAACCCACCTAATGATACAGGGCTCGATGCCCAGCTTAGTGAGTTTTTCTATGATTCCTGAGTGGCGAATGGTATCAAAGGCTTTGGCCAGATCAAGGTAGGCTGTATGAACCACCTCACCTTCACCCACAGCTCTGGTGACTGACTCAAAGAAATCAACCAGGTTGAGCAGGCAGGATTTACCCTTCACAACACCAAACTGTGTGGGATCCAGAGTTTGGAGATTTCCTATATCCTTGTTTATTAGGTCCATGATGATGCGTTCCATAGCTTTGCATATCAGACTCGTCAGGCTAATGGGGGGATAGTTCCCAGTGTTTCTAGTCACTCCTCCTTTGTGGAGAGGGATGACTGTAGCAGTGCACCATTTGGTAGGGACAAAGCCTGAGGTAAGGCTGTGATTGAACAGGGCACACAGGTGAGGTGCCAGTTCACTATGTAGTTCATGTAGAACACAGCCAGGGACATTGTCAGGTCCCATAGAAGCTGTATTCTTGGCCTTGGACAATGCTGTTTTAACCTGTGCAACAGTAATACTGGGTGCCTGGCAATCTACTGGTATTGTGATTGGTCCATTGGGGGGGGAGAGAGGGGTAAAGTTGGCACTGAATCTGTCGGCCAGTATATTGGTAATATCTGTTGGCTTGGTATAGGAGATGCCATTGTGCAATAGCTCCGAGCAAATCTGGGTATTACTGTGGAGATTCTTTACATAACTATAGAAGGCCTTGTGGTGTCTTTACTATCTGCTGCAATTCTGTTTACATAGCTAGCTTTAGAGGATTTGATGAGGGATTTCAACTTTTTGTTGAGGCTGATAAGGGAGTTTTTCCAGTCTTGGGACTTCACCTTATTCCGCATCAGTTTCCTCCTTTTGTTGTAGAGTTTGTTTATGGCAGGGGACCACCTGATAGGTTTCCTTTTTTTGGAGGAGAGCATCTTGGTTCTATTGGGTATGGTGAGATTCATGCATTTGTGTACATGTTCATATATGACATTAGTGTATGATTCGGCAGTCATGCAGCTGTTCTCCAATGGCATGGATTCAGTGAAGTTTGCCACCTCTGTTTTTAGGAGCCCAAAGTTAGCTTTGGAGAAGTTTTTCATGGTGGTTACCTTTGCATGGGGGAGTTGGGAGGGATGTGGATTTCCAAAGTAATTAGCTTGTGATCGGATCTAACCAGGAGGAGTTGACTATTAGTATCGAGAAATGGTCACCCATGTTAGTAATGACCAGGTCAAGGATGTTGCTACCTGTAGTGGGGGTAAGAACGAGCTGGTCCAGGGCATTGGAATTAATGAATTCCAGGAAATGTTGGGCCAATGAATTGGTACATGAGTAGTTTTCTCAGTTAATGGAGGGGTAGTTGATGTCGTCCAGTATGAGAGTGTTAGGTTGGACCCTGATATTCTCCAGGGTGCTTAGGAACGTGGAATGTGAGTCTTGGGACATGGTTGGGGACCTGTAGCAGGCCATGACCTGAATCGCTGTCTTACCCAATGTTAGCTGCAACTGAGGTATCTCTGATGCATTATGTTGATCTACCAGTCTGGAGATGTGCGCATCCTTTATGAATATGGAAACACAACCGCCTTTGGAGCTTCGGTCCAAGTTCTGGGGCCGAAAGGTGTAGAATGAGTTATAGCCTCGTAGTGCAGGGGTGCTTTCTGCTGCCTTGAACCAGGTCTGTTACAGCACAGATGTCGATGTTCTCCATTTTAAGGAGTGCTTCGAGTGCATTTTGAGATTTAGACTTCTAGCATTGAGCAAATAAAATGGAAACAGTGATTTGACTATGGCATTTCTGATCATACCTCTCAAATGTACTGATTTTTTGCAGAATGTTCAGATTTTTACCCCATATTGTTGGTTTATTTCTCATAAAATTGTGTTTTTTGGCAAATCATTGGCAAATCTTTGAGGGTTGAAGTCAGAAAATAATGACAGACATTTGAGTTTCAGACTTCATACCCTTCAGAAAATCCATGTCAATGCAAAACCTGTTACTATCAACTTTCTAAGTTTATAAGAGCAATATTTAAAAAAAGTGTCCCTATTTTTGTGCCTTTGTCCCACCATTATTTATGGCTTTATGGCTTAGATTTCTTGCTCTAAGAGGTTGACAGGTATATATATATATATATATATATATATATATATATATATATATGATATATACTTTCCAAGTTAATAAATCCAGTTACAAAAAATTAATTTTTAATGTCATTTAATATTGTAGTAAATGATTTATACATGCTGTCCAGTAATAAAAGTTAATGTGTGCTGCCGGGAATTGAACCTACACACAGCTAAACTAATGTACTCATTGCCTAACGCAGTCAGCTAGAGCTATTGGAGCAGGTATGCATGCTTGATATAACGGTTAGGTATGCCTACTCAAGCTCATATTGCCTGATGCCCTAAAAAGTATGATCTGGCTTGCACTCATACCTGATGCATACTTACTCTGTGCCTCTCTGAGGTGAGCCAGTCTCTCCTGACATGCCTCCTTGTTCAGGGAAATAGTCTGAGCATATGTACTGAACATAAAAAGACAAGAAATGGAAACCTAATAAATAAATGTATTGGCTGGCAAACCCAAGCTGCATCATTAACTGGTGATGGGTCACTATACTTACACAACTGAGGGGTGTTTACGGTCTTAAATTCATCCTCCCATTGGCTCAAGAGGTATTGCTTGCACTCTTCATGTCACTGCAATGGTAACAACATAGTTCCCTACTGTGTGGAATGCCTGTTGCACTGGATACAGCCTTGGCCAAGTTATTCCAAGCCTCAGTCTTGTACTGAGACCTGGTATAGTTCCCCTGCAGAAGCCTACAGCTGTAGAGCTTGATGAGAAGTGCCACAAAAATCTTGGACTCCTCTTCATACCACTGTTGGGATCTAAATGGAGTACCATCCTCACCATGTAGAAAGTTATGTCTGAATTGGTGTCCAATTAGGATTCTGCATGCACCATCCTGTGAACAACTCACAGCCTTACCAGTTGCATTTATGCAATTGAAAGCACAAAAATAGCTTGGCAGTGACATTAGGAATGATTCCTTCAAAAAACAATGAAGGTGTGAAATATGGCAGCGAGACTTGGCCATCTGTGATGTTCACCCTAAGTACCCATGTTCTACTGTTAAGTAATGAAATGCTCTATCATGTTTGTTATAATCATTGCTACTAAGAGATACAATGCCATGAACTGGGACATAATGGATTGGTGAGGCACACACAATACGAAGACTGACTAAGACCACTTGAGAATCAAATTAATAGGAAAAACAAAGGCTAAAACACTAAATGCTGCTTATAAACTGCTAGTGCCACAGAATAACTTACTTTTTTGAAGTCAAACATTGAGGTATACACATTTCAAAATGAATGGACCTGTATTTAAGAGATTCCTTTATGTGTGACTTTAACTATTCCTGTTACTGGACTTCTGTGTAAAAGGCAGTATTTGTGGTTTTAAATACATCAAAACCAAAAAGTGAGAAGGTCACACAGACAAACCAATTAGTAAAAACTACAAGGAAAAACCTAGCCAAGCTAGAGTTTTCACTGTGTGATATCTTAAACTTCCTGTAATAGAGGCCCATGGGATATATGCAAATTACCCCTTAAGGACAAGTGTTTCAGCTATATGGCTTTTGAATGTCCATGATTTTTTTCCTTTTTTTTTTAAGTCTTTATGGACAGATTCAGGCCAATAAAGCCAAACCCCACTAGATGTGGATATGCATGTTTTGGCCTTCTTATGACCACATCAGCACAGCATAAGTGGACTATTTGGCTATACTTTAGAAATACAGGGTCTTTAAACCCACCTGATGCCATAACAATTAAGGTGTCTGCAAAATATCCAAACAAACAACCAAGCCAAAAATTAAAAAGGTCACACAGACAAACTCACTGGGATTATAGCAGACAATGTGTACCAAACCATGCATGTTATTTTGTGGATATCATTATACACTATAAGCCTTTAAGGCAATCATGTGTCACATCTCTCTCAAAACCTCACCTGCATTTCAAATCACCACCCACAGCTGACGGCCTACCTCCTGTTTGGTTCGTCAGAGGGCTGAATGTCGTGCTATGGAAGATATTCAGGGATGACATGTGCATCAGAAAAAAAATATTAGGCTTGATGTTAGTATGCTGAGGTAATGATGACATAAAGCAAATAGCTACATAAAAGGAAATCAAAAAGCATGGAATCGCCCGATGTGGAGGAAAATGCTTGCCGTAAACACATTTTTCTGTTTCAGGTCATTTTTGCTAAAGAAAGATTGGCAAGCACTTTATTGAAACTAAACCACCAAGAAAAGACTTCTCAAAAAGACTAGTTTTATAACAAAAAAAAATGGTTTTGAATGGTTTTATAAGAACTCCTCTACGAAAAATCCAAGCTGGATGTTGTTCCCCCTGAACCTCTACATTATATTATCAAATCAAATCAAACACAGGAGGGAAGAATAATTGTGGCTGGGGACTTAAATTTACCAGAAACAGACTTGAATAATATTGATTCAACAACATTTAATTTGGAAATTATTCACAATGTATGTTCAGGAACAGGAATTGCTCCAGATTGTAAAAAAAAACTGTCAGGGAACTGAACATACTAGACATTATTTGTGTTCCTATAGAAATTACTGTTACTTCATGTTTAAGTTTTACCACTGTTGATGTGCAGTGATCATAGGTTTATAAAGGTTAATTTGTTGCCAGATAATTCTGACAAACTGAAATCAAAACCAATGCACTGATATATTTCCATAAGAACAAGATACTTGATTAAGGTGTGACAAAAAATATAAGACATGGAAAACAGGTTGAACTACAACTTTGAAAACTGAAATAAACAAACTTGACAGACAAATTAAACAGTGTGAGACAAGATCAAGAAAAATTTGAAAAAAATGTATATAAAGATATTGAGTGTAACAGGAAACTATTTTATAGATACATAAGAAGTGGAAAGAGTAAAGATATACAAATTGATAAGCTGTGTGTAGATTCTAAAATGCATTTTCAGACACAACAGATTATATATATATATATATATATATATATATATATATATATATATATATATATATATATATATATATATATATATATATTTTTTTTTTTAACAAAATCTTATATAAAGCAATTTGGCTCCACAAAGAGGGTGATAAATTCTCCTAGTGATAGCCAGGTAAACTTAAATACTGAAATCAAATTAGTTTATACTGTAAAAGGACTATGCAAACTGGATAACAAAGCACATGGAATTAGTAATAATGACCTGAGGACACTTCAACAAGAATTTAAAATAGTGTTATATCTATTATTTAGTAGGTCGTATAAATATGTTCCTCAAGATTGGAGACATGCGCTTTTAAATCTGTCTTTAAGGGAAAGGGAAGTAGGAAAAACCCAGAGTCACACAGTCCCTTAAGTTTACTTTCATGTTGTGGAAAAAATAAAGGACTTGAAATCACATATCACCATGCATATGTTGAAAATAGATTTATTACTACTGGTAACAATGTAATAACAGCTATGACTGAAAAATGTACTGTGATGTAATTTATATAGATTTAACTTCAGCATTTGACAGAGTCACACATAAAACACTGATCAATAAATTAGAACAACTAGGTATTGGTGTACTCTTGATAAAATGGATAGCTGCATGGCTTACAGATAGGCACAATAAATACAAACTCCTTCCAACCACCAAAACAAAAAGGAATTCACCTCGCAAGAAACAGCATCAGTAGCATAACCATGAGAAAAACAGTTCGCAGAGATGCTTTTAACCTTTTATTACACGTTCTGGTACTTCAGCCATATGCCTTCAATTGAGCAGTTTACTATCAAAAAATCACCTCTTTATATAACAAACACTACAAACAATTATCAAAGCAATTAATTGATCAATTAAATAATTTATAATCATTACTAGCTGATTTTCTTAAAGTGCAATCACACAGTGCAAAACTACATAACCAAAAGGGAAAAACACTTCTTAAATATCAAAAACATTATACATACATCAAATGACATACAAATAGAATCATATAATATGAACAAATAATCTAAACAGATGACATAAACAAGTAATCCATGTGTGCACAAATAATTTTACTATAATTTTCTAACTTGTGCACTCATGAAAAAATTATATATAAAATTTTGATTATTTAATCAAATCCATTGTTCACATTACATTAGCCTAACTATTTTGAAATATTAATTTTTATCACAATTTATATTCATAAATTTCATCCTGCTGTTATTTTACAAAGTTATATTACTATCTAAATTCATTCCTCTAGGGTTTAATGTGTGATAATTAATTATCATTCTGTATTCAAGTTTATTTCATTTCCTTTTAAAGTTGCCATTATATACTTTGGATCATTCTAATACAGTGAAAATGAATCCCCCCATTTGCCCATTATGTAGAGATATAAAGTAATCAGCTACAGGGCTTTCCATATTCTTTCTTCTAATGTCACCGATGTGTTCTAAAATACGAACCTTAACATTCCTGGTAGTCTGCCCTATATACCACAGTGTATTTGAACAGCTACATCTAATAATATAGATCACCCCACATGAGTTACAGTTAAATTTCTCCATAGCAAAGTATAATTTCCCATTGATTTTATTGCCATGTACATTTTTAACCTTGTTGCATTTCCTACATCTATACATTTCAACTGGTTTACCATCCCCTATCTCATGAATTTTCCTGTTAAGTAATTCCTTTAAATTATTATGCCTGCCATATGAGAATGCGATATGTTTGGGAAAAAGATTTCCCACCGTAACATCCTCAGTTACTATATCCCAAAACTGTCTCACTATTCCCTCCAAAATACCAGAAAAATCAAACAATTTGGTTACAAAAAATAGCTTTTGTTCTTCTTGTGACTGATCTACTTCTACATGATAATGACCTGCCCCATGTCTTTGTTTGTAAATCTTTTGCTGGGCTTTAGAGAGAATTGTGTCAGAGTAACCCCTTTGAGATAGCCTTTCATGAACCTCAGCCATGAAACCTTCTCTAAGTTCTTTTTCAGAAGTGTTGAAAAAAATTCTTCTGAATTCACCATATGGCAGTGCCCTATGTAAATGAGGGGGGTGCACGCTGTCAGCATATAAAAAATTGTTCACTTGAAGTTGGTTTTCTATATTGGCTATGTTGAACTTTGCCCTGCCCATTTATGTAAAACTCAATGTCTAAAAAAGCTATGTTGTCATCCTTACATTGCCAAAAAAATTTAAGTCCATGTGCATTCCCGTTGAGCTCATCCATAAATTTTCCAAACTGCAACTTATCACCCCTTTATCACATTTATAATACACAACATTATTTACAAAAAAAGAATTTTGAAACATAAATTGTTTTTCAAATTCAACCATGAATAAAATAGCGTATGATGGGGCAAATGCTGCCATCGCTGTACCTCTAGATTGTAAATAGAACTCTTTCTTCCACACAAAATAATTGTGTGTCAAACTAAACTCCAAAAGAGATAGCAAAAATGAGGTACAAGGGCCTTCTCCCATCACTTTTATTACAGCTTCCAAACCCCATTTTTTCTGTATATTGATATACAAAGTTGTCACATAGACAGTGGCCAAAAAATAATCTTTGTCCCACTTCATGTTGCATAAATCCTTACAAACTTCACTTGTATTTTTAATGTGAGACACAATACGGGCCAAATATGTTTTCAGATGGAAATCCAAAAAATGTATTAACTCTTTCTATATATAAGCCTATACCTGAAATTATTGGTCTGCCAGGAGGATTTCTAACATTTTTGTGAATTTTGTGTCTAGCATATAAGTAAAGGTGCTTGGGTTCATTTACAATCAACTTCTTAACATCATTTGATTTCAAAAAGCCAAAACGTTCCCCTCTTTCTAATAATTCACAAAGTTCCTCAGTATACTGCTGCAGCGGGTCTCCAGATAATTTTTTATAAACAATTTCTTCAGATAACAAATCCAGTGCCATGTTCTCATAATGTTCAACATTCATAATAACCCAATTGCCCCCCTTGTCTGCTTCTTTAACAACTATTTTATCTCTAACAATGTTCTTAACTCTTTTAATGCTAGCCATTCACTTTTACTAAGATTATCCCCGGGATTCATGAAGCTCGGCGCAAGGCCGGCGTAAGGGCTGCGCTGGCGGTGCAGTGAATAGCCGGCGTAGTAGCGCCATATGCATATTAATGAGAGTGCGCCGCAACCACAGACACGTGCGTAGTGTACGTGAGCGAGCCCAAGTAGGATGCGTCCGGAGGCGTGTCTAAGCCGGCATGCGGTGAGCAACCTAATGTGCTGACTGCCACGGTCCGCCCATAATAGTAATGGCAGCAGCCAGGGCCCGTGCAGAATGAAACGCACGTAGAGTATGCAACATAGTACCCGTCCCAACTAAACGGAGAAGCAAATACAACCCACGAAGGTTTAAGTGTACCCGTCCAAGGAGCAAAGGATACGCATAAGACCGCGTTTGTCCCGCAATGCACCGTCAGTGGTTATACTCAGAGAAGGTGTACCGCAGCATGTCAGCGCGCCGCACCGACATAGGAGTAGCGACTAAGGTTACCACCTGTCCCACTTTGCGAGGGGCAGTCCCTCTATGGGCAGTTGTGTCCCGAAAAAAAATATTAAAAATGGCAAATGTGCTAAGATTGTAGGACATAATGATATCCCGTATTTAATGTAATGGTTGCATGAATTGGTTATTTCTGTAACTGAAATACCTAAATGTCACAAGAAACAGAATAAGCAACCAAACTGCCACAACAATAAGCTTTTATTTAGGCAAACAAGTGAAGTTCTATGCTATATAGTGACCGTGTGTATGTGTCGGCCTGTAAAATCAGATGTGAGTCCCGAACATATCCCACCTTGGCAACTGGAAAAGTGGCAACCCCAGTAGCGACATGGGCATGGTCACCAGGGTTACCAGCTGTCCCAATGTGCCATGGACAGTCCCTCATTGGACAGTTGTGTCCCTGCAAAAATCGAAAAAAATGAAAATGACCTGAGATTCCCTGCCAAAAATATTCCCGCAATATACATGTAATAGTAGCATAAAACATATAATTTGTATATGAAACACATACATGGCATAAGAAACTGAATAAGGAACCCAAATGCTAACAGAATAAGCGTATAGTATGGCAAACAAGTGAAGTTCTGTCAACTCCACTTGCCGTGGGTATGTGTTGTCCTGCAAAATCCGAAGTTTCCACAAAACATGTCCCACTATGGGCATTGGAAAAGGTGCCAACCATAATGGTCACAAGCAGTAGTGAGAGTACATAGCCGGGTAGCTGTGTTGACATAACAACAGGAAGGAACCAAGATACCTTAAACACAGGCAAACATGTGCATAGCAACATATCCCACACCCAGCAACGTCTCTGTCGCATACACTGGATGGCATATGTTGAAGTGTAATATCCAGAAGCAGAACCCATGCATTCAGATGTAATACACAATAGCCTCATTGTAGCATGTAAGTCCCACCCATGTACACCTGTGCACCCAAACCTGCTAGCATCCGTGTGCAGCTATACACCTACACACAATGTGCATACCTGAAATGTGGTAAGATGTTTGTGTTAGGCAGTGCCACGCGGGCAAATCATTACCCACATGTCACCAACCCACCTCAGGTACAGATATGGAAATGGCTGCATGTGAATGTGTCTGCAGAATGTGTACATCCGCATGTGGTATGTACCGTCCAAACCATATAGGTTTGCATACGACACGGTGCACATAACTGTACACATGTGGACAAGTCGGGTTGTTGAACCACCGCATCGATGATTAGCTATGCAGAGAAGTCGAACACATATAGCGGAACACGTGCCTACCAAACAGGACGTCCTAACAGGGTGCTACAGGCAAAGAAGGGAAGGTGGGACATCACATGTGGAGAGTAGCGTTGCCGGACGGCCAAATACACACGGTCAAGGTAAAGGGCGGAACAACATGCATATGGCCGGATGGATGTTGTTCGAAAAATATATATAGAAACACATATGAAGTGCCAGTTTAGACTCGAAATACTATATAATGCATTGAATTGTACCGTACAGTATGGCAGTAGAACTGATCATGCATGTAATTGGTGAAGCTAAGCTGTAGTGTGATGGAATTCTGACCCTGGCAGTAACCAGTACAGCAGGCTTATGTCTCTCAGCATTAATTATCTGCTGGGTTACAGAAAAATAAATGTATGTACATGCATAACATCACCCCTTCCCTGAGGAGGATGGCCTTGTGAGCTCTATCGAAGATAAGAGTACAACTCCTTACCAGAGAGACAAAGCAACGTATTAAGAAATGAACTGACTACTGTATCGGAACAGTCCAGGGTCCTTGAAACAGCTACAATCACAGAAGGACACTGTAATTGACCAGGTGCCTTGCAAGGCTGTGTTATTCCCATGGGAAAACATTTTAAAAGCACGCCTTCAGCACCCGTATGTATAGACTATTGCGGACCATAGTGATGGAAATGCCCTGTGACCGACCACGTCAGTAAGGTGGGCAAAAGCTGATTGTAAACACTATATAAAGAAATTGCTTACTGTATAGAGTCAGACAAAACTCTCATACTTGGACTGTATATTATTTTGCCTGCCTGTGTACACTACTAAAAGCGTTGTGAACCCGAGCCTCCTGTGTTATTGACTGTCACTTAGAAAAGCCTACTGATAACTACAGTCTGGTTTTAACAACTTATTTGACATTGTGATCCTTCTTAGGTGGAATTCCCTTGGTAAGCTACAGGTCAGAGTGCATGGGTGGTTAGACATCTGCGCAGGAGAATTTGCCTAAATGGTTCTTCTTGAATGAAAAGACCTCCAACTGAATTGTTGTGTGTAAAGAGGCTGTCTACTGTCTGATCTGTGGCTGAAAAGCGGAAAACTGGATCCCAAGAAGAAAACGTGCACTCATAAACAGGAGGCTCAGGTAAGGAGGGTTTGCCTCTTTGTGTCTATTGTAGATCAGGGACCAGACTACATTGTATTTCTGTTAACAGTTGTGATAGCAGGTCGAAGACCAATCCAAATAGTGTTAAATCTGGACATAGATCAGGGGAACACAGAGTAGAGTAAATAGTCATTGTAGACACTACAGTGGATACAGGGAAGGAGATACCATGTGGTGAGAAAAGTGCGTAACAGTCGTGTAGAGGATATGGGAGATTAGTGAACAAACACATCATGTGATCCGCGTTTGACGGGTGACGTGAAGTATATGCAATCGCAGAGAGCACATAATGTTAGATATTCTGCAAAATGGGGTAATAAATATGACATTGATGGTATATTAGACAAAATATCGTTACTGAAACATTGTAATCTCTGAAAATGTGATGCACATGTTCTAGGGTAACCACCTGTCCCACCCTGTGAGGACAGTCCCTCTTTGGCCAGTTGTGTCCTGCAAACAAACCGAACAAATGGCAAATGTCCTGATATCTCAGGACAAAGATTTCCCAGATATCTTTTCAAATGGTAGCATAAAACAGTAATTTTGTATCTGGAACAACAAAATATCATAATAAACAGAATAAGCAACTGAAATGCTACAAGAATTGGTAGCTCTCCTGGCAAAAAGTGAAATCCTGTCCTATGTACTGGCCGTGGGTATGTTATTTCCTGGCAAATTACACGTTCCGAACACTAATGTCCCACATTGTGCATTTGAAAAGGTGGCAGCCCTAAGATGTGCAGGCGACAAAACAGCGACAATTGGGTATCCGTCAAGCACATAGGTGGATTGAGGTAGTGAACCGAAGGGAACAGAACACTACAAATGCAAAAGCATCATACGTACACAGAGAAGATCATAATACAGTAGTAGCGACAGCCCCCCCACCCCCTACCACCTCCGATACCACATCCAGGATATGAAGCGGGAGGGCAGGCTAGTACCCACACGTTATCCTGTGGCAACAGAGGTATCACAACGACCAAATGTAACAGAAGCTATTGAAACCACATCCCGAACTCGTAACATACCTAGGGACACTCGAGTAAGAAGACAGTCACTAGAACAGAGTGAGGATATCTGTCAATTAATTGAAGTACCGAACCCTCATGCAGGACAGGAAGGCCAGGACCCAACCCCCATAGTGTATAGACCGTGGACACCAGAAGATATCTGTAAAGTCACAGATTGGAATTCCCCATCTACAAAGTAATCGCTATTCACCATGCAATACCCCTGTATCTTCTGATTGGAAAACAAAGGGGGAATGGCGGATGGTACAGGATTTACAAGCTGTAAATCATGTAATAATACCTAGGGTACTGATGGTGCCAGACCCACACACAATATTGAATGCTATGAACACGCCACAGAAGTATCTTACCGTGGTACATATAAGCTATGCTTCCTTTGCAATACCTATACATCCAGATAGTCCGTATTACTTTGCATTTACATTCAGGGTAACAGATACAGCCATACCCGGCTATCGCAGGGATACTGTGAAAGTACAACGATATTCCCACAGGAGATGGCTAGCTACATTCCGGTGTTTACTCCACCCGGGGCCAGTCAAGTTCTACTTTATGTGGATGATATTCTGCTTGCGGCCCCTACCCAGCAGCAATGTATGGAAGATACAATAGCATTATTGAGATATTCAGCAGAACAGGGACATAAATTAAGCAAGCATAAATTGCAACTACAGAGAATACAGGTCAAGTACCTGGGATATGTGGTATCCAAGTAGGGTAGAACATTACATGACGATAGGAAGGTAGCAATTTCACAAGCACCCAAGCCAACTACCAAGAAGGGAATGAAGTCCTTTCTGGGCCGACTAACATTTGTCAAAGCTGGTTACCAAACAATGCTTTGGAATCCGCTGTATTGTCTGCCTTAATCTTTAATACACCTATGGCAGCACAACACATACTACACTGGATTACAGTAGCAGAAACAACTTTCTGCAGACTAAAACGATTGATAGCTTCAACATCTGTATTAGGTCTTCCGAATAATCATAACACATGTTGTCAGACTGTAGATTGTAAGCGGAGATATATGACATCAGTCTTGATGCAACAGCATGGAAGTAAGCAACGCTCCATAGCTTACTACTCATTGCAGTTGGACACTGTGGCATGGTCAGTGCCACATTGTGTACAGGCAGTTGTTGTAGCACCCATGGCAGTACAGGCCCGGCCTTAATGTTATTATACCACCCTCTCACTGTGAGAATGTCTCATGCAGTTGCGATCATTCTGCTGCAAGAGAAGATAGCATTCCTGACCCGTGCTAGACATTTGTCTTGTTTGACCATACCACTGAGTCAACCTCATATGGTGATTGAACGTTGTACAACATTAAACCTATCAGCGTCACGTCCGACACCTGTGTATGGCACACCACACAGTTGCCTATACGAAATGGATGAAATAACTACACACAGACATGATATCACTGATATACCCTTAGATGATGCAGAGGTGACAGTTAATGTGTACGGATCATGTAGACAGAGTCCTACAGGAACGAATCAAGTAGGTTATGCAGTAGTTATTGATAATGAGATTGTAGACGCCCAAACCCTGCAGCATAACATGTCTGCTCAAGCAGCAGAATAGATAGCTTTAACACATGCTTGTACTGTAGCGAAAAACTGATGTGTGGACATTTATCCCGATAGTCAGTATGTTGTCTGTACAGTGCATGTTTATGAGCAGCAGTGGAAGAATAGGGGAATGATAACATCCACCGGTAAACCGATTAATCATGCGCAATTGATCTTGAATGCATTAGATTCCATTCAGTTACCCACTAAAGTAGCTAATTGTAAATGTGCAGGTCATAGAAAGCAACAGGATAACAGTAGGAAAGGTAAGGCATGAGCTCATGCAGCTGCAAAACAAGCAGCCTCACAGTTGGAAAGTGTTTGTTTGAATGAGGAATGACAATCCTCAGACATTCTAGATGTAGAAATGTTACAAACAATGCAAACATCAACTACGAAAGCAGAAAAGCCGACATGGGTATGACGAGGAGCAATCCTTGAAGACGGACTGCACATATCCACAGTGAGAAAGCCAATATTAACGTCTAATGTAGTCAGATATGCGGCTTTGTGGAGCCATGGGTAGAGCCATGTCTCAACAGGGAAGATGGTACATTTGGTTAACAGAATACCCCTAACATACGGAATTAGGAACCACATACAAACATCATGAGCAGCGTGTCACATTTGCAGTAGATATCATGCACAGGGAGCATTTAAACCGAAGGGAGTGAGTTTACCTACACCACCATAACCGTTCCGTACTATTTGTATGGAGTTCATACATCTGAATAAATGTGAAGGGAAGAAATACTGTTTAGTGATTACACATATATATAATCAAAATGGGTAGAAGCATTCCCAACCATGAATCCGGATGCAGCAGCAGTGGCAAAGTTGCCAGTAAAATAAAGTATCCCTAGATCTGGCATACTGTAAAGAAGCGACAGTGACAATAGAACACATTTAGTGAACCAGACAATCACGCAATCTGGGGGATTATTTTGTATTTCCATGAATGTAAATTGCATGTACAACCCACAGTCAGCATGACTGCTGGCGCGGTACAATGGGATCGAGAAATAAGTAGAGGAGGTTGGTGGGTGACACCCAGACGAGTTACATTTGCTGTCTACCTCTAGCATTGCTGAGCATGACAACAGTTCCAAATGTAAAGTGTTGCACCCACTTCGAAGTAGTATGTGGAATGGCATATCATGTGCCAGAGTGGAAAGCTGTCATGCCTGCAGAGCCGGAGGTCGATGGCTCATTAGCAGGTGACATGAGAGGATTGTTAACCAATAACACTGTTTTGCAGTTAAAGTCTTTTACAGATAAAGAGCAAGCAAAGCCGGACGCATAGCTGACACCAGTATCCTGTGTGTATGTCACTGTTATCCAAAGAAGATAATTGGCAAGTGGAAAGTGTGAAGGTCTGTACCAGGTACTGTTGGCAACGCCTACTTCAGTAAAGTTTGCAGAGAGGTCGTCCTGGGTTCACCTCACAGTTTCCAAACCGGTAAAGGATATCAAGTCTGATTTACATCTTGTAGCTGATATACCATAGAGCCTGAATCACCCGGGCCAGACTGTATAACAATACAAAGCAACCCCAAAGACATTTGGTTTACTGTCCTAATGATTATACACCTATTAACCATGTTTGTGTTTACTTTACATTTGCTGGGACCTTACCTGCATATAACTACACGGATACAAATAGTGATACGTGATGAACTGGCCACAGAGTGTCTTCCACACTTCAACAAATACCTAGGCATGACGTGTGCATGTACAGACTATGAACATTTTAAATTGCTGTGTTTGTACTGCCATACCTACATCATATGGAGGACTTCCGATGTATGGTGTCCCCTTGGGGATAGATTGAGACTTGTGAATATTTACACTTTGATACAGGTTCTGTGAGATCACAGGACAAAGTGGCACTGTACTTACCTGTTACACAAAAAGTAATTGTATGTTGTCATAAACATGATACAGTTCAAGTTGGTGGGAGTATTTATAACATAACTGTGTCTTACAAATGTCATATAACAGCCAAAGATCACAGTACTACTTGTAGCACCATTCATTATCTGTATTGAAGCTTCATGAGAACAACGTGGAAGGATGTGCAGAAACATCCTGAATTGTATAAACAGTCCTCTGTTATAGACAGGAAAATGTTACATGCAGAGGTAACCCGCATCAGTAGTAAAGTAGAATATTGTTATGTTGCATATCAATGGTTACCTGAGAATTGGTCCGGCAGTTGTTATTTGGGTTATCTGGCTCCAGTCACATGACATACTGCACAATTGCCTCTGGAGTGCGAAGCGAACTATAACACATATAGCTCGAAGAACTGGGAACACAGTCGAGAAACCTACTAATCCAGTGGGTGAAATGGAAGCTGTTCTGACATTCCAGTCTTCTGCAAGAGATAAAGGAATATCGATTCATATGGACTTGAGTGACAGCGTCATAACCTGGGCTGGAACACTTCCAGCTTGTGGAGTAGTGAAATCAATCAGGGAACAGAGGAAGTTGTCAAAACCTGTCGGAGGAATGATGAATGTGACTTTCCGCTCTTGAACTTGTGACTGATGAACTGGATGCAATGAGAACTGTTGTGTCACAAAATGTAATAGGCGCGACTGCACCCTGCGGCGAGAATTGCGTCTTGGCGCTTATTAAAGAAGATCGCTGTGTCCAAGTACCACATAAAAGACCAAAATCAACGCCCACCTAGAGGTAATACAGCAGGTGTCATCCATGGCGGAACCAGGCCCAAACCCACTGGCGAACCATTTCCACAAACCATTTGGTGGATGGGGTTCAGTCATACTGAATATCATGATTGCCATTTGTGTTGTACTGCTCATATTGGGAGCATGTGTCTATTGCGGGATACTTTGCATGTAAGTATTAGTCAGGGACTCTGTCGACGTATCTGTACCCGAGACTATGTATCAAGACCTGTAGTGGTATTTGTCAATACAAAATGCAATCCTTCTTGAAATGTACAACAAATTACTTGCCTAGTTAAACGTTCCAGAGAGGAAGAGGCTAGGGAATGAAATAATGTTGTATATGTTTCTGGATAGAATAGAAGCAATCAAAGGAGGGAGAATGTTAGCAAAATACATATTTAAACATAAAACTAAGAAACTGAAAAGTACCAGTGCTATCAAAAGATGCAGCTGACAATATTTTTAGCGCTTTCAATCACTTTAATTTCCGTGACCTTCCTCAGAAACAACATATAAAATAAATCACTTCCTTTTATAATCTTTTACAGGAAATTACATCATAATTAACAATTAAATTGCTTATAAATATTATAAATATCGTGTAAAACATGTGATATCATATTTAATAAAAACCATTACTTGCAACTCCATATTGTTACCTATATGTTAGAAAACATTTTAAATTGATTGTGTCATTTAATCCTGGGTGTGTATCAGCTCCCAGGTATAATTGCCAATATGCCTCTTTGCACTCTAATATATTGTTTAAATCCCCAGTAAAACTGACTTTATCCACCTTGTCAAGCACAAAGAATTCATATTTCTTGAATTCTTTGCACATAATAGAATGTCTAAACAAAGCATTTGACTTGTCTTTTTTCTTTATGGCCAAATTGTGCTCATAAATACGTCTTTTCAGATTTCTCTTTGTTTTCCCAATATAGTATTCTCTACATGTCACACAGGTTGCTACGTAAACAATCAATTCACTATTACAATTATAATAGTGTTTCGCCCAAAAAGTCTCTTTATATTTTCCTATAGTGATAAATGAAGTGTTGCTTATGTACCTACACTGCCTACAATTGTTGCAACTATAAGTTCCTTTCTTTATTGTGCATGCTCTAGACAATTTTTGTGTCAATGTTGCTTGATTTTCTAGCATACTTTTGATGTTCGTAGTCTTTTTGAACGTAAACATGGGACGTAGACCTATTGTGTTTACCAAGTCTTTGTTACCTAGTATTATCTTCCAGTTTTCCACTATTATGGTTTTAATTTCCCACATTTCAACAATAGGAATTGGAAAACGTATCCTGTATTCATTCATGACTTCTCTTTTACCTTGTTCTCCAATTAGCTTTCCAGCTTCCACCATAATGTCGGTGGACTGTAGTATAGGTTTAGCTACACCTCTTCTAAGTGAAAGGACTTCTTTCTCTATTTGTTTTATCCACTTTTTATCATAACCTCTTTTTTGAAATAATCTACTCAAGATTTTTCCTTCTCCTAAAAATGTTTCCTCATTGGTTGTGAGTCTGCTAAGCCTAATGTACTGTCCCTTGATGACACCTTTCTTCATATGGGGTGGATGTAAACTTTCACTGTGTAAGTACTGATTTGCAAAACATGCTTTTCTATATATTTTGCTTGTGAATGTCTTAGATTCATTGTTGATAGTTATGTTAATGTCCAAAAAATTTATATTCTCACCAAAATTACCAATTTTGAATTGTAAGAAAGAAGTTGTGTTATTCAAATCACTTACAAATTCTATAAATTCCAATTCACTTCCTGACCATAAAAAAATCAAATCATCTATAAATCTGTGATAAATCTTCACTTTCCCATAACTTGGGTGTGTTTCTAAATACTTTTGCTCCCAATTCGCCATTACAATGTTCGCAAATGCTGGAGCTACCCTAGCACCCATAGCTACGCCCGCAATTTGTTGGTATGTTTTGCTATTGAAAGTGAAGAAATTATTTTCTAATATTAAATCCATCAGACTGCAGCAGGTGTTAATTTTGGTACTTGTTAAATTGGTGTTTTTGTTTAAATATTCCCTCATGTATTCTATTCCTGTATGTTGGTCTATGGATGTGTACAGACTTTTTACATCTAATGTTCCAAAAAATGTAGATGTTCCATCCATTCTATAATTTCTTAGAATTTCCAATAAATGCCAGGAATCCCTCAAATAATATTTTGACTTTTGTACTATTGGATTTAATGTTTTGTCCAACCAAATTGAAATGTTTTCGGTTTTTGCCATCTTTGCTGCTATTATTGGTCTGAATGGTATATTACTTACATTTTCTTGAATTTCTGGAATACCAAATAATTTAGGCATTTTGGGTTCTTCTACTAACATGTATTCATAACTATTTATGTCAATTTCACCCTGACTAAACATGTCAAATAAGAAACTGTTGATGGCTTTATATTTTAACCTAACAGTTTCTAAATTAGTGATCTTATATGTATTTTCATCTGCTAGGGACATTTCTATGTTTTTTTCATACTCTTTTGTGTTCATGATGACAATCATCCCACCTTTGTCTGCTCTCATTACTCTAACATTACTGTCTTCACTTAGAGCCTTTAGAGCTTTAATTTCATTTTCACTTAAATTTTTCTTGTACTTGTTGTTGTTTTTGAAATGCCTGAACTCTTTCTCACATGAGTTCTGGAAGACCTGAAGTGTGTTTGTTAATGGAGGGTTATACGTACTTGGTTTTTTGATGATACCTCCCAAGTCCTTATCGCCTTGTGTTATATCATGTAAAATATAATTTAAATTCAATTTTCTCAGGTATAACCTAAAATCTATTAATAACTTTCCAATGTTAACTTTGTTAGCTGGAATAAATGAAAAACCCTTTCTTAACACACTTAATGCATCTTCACTTAATGTAATACTTGACAAGTTTAGGATATTAATTTCATAACAATCAATGTCCTCTACCACCTCTTCTTGTTCTTGCCTTTTGGCTTGAACTTTTTTTGGGTGGCATTGTACCACCGTGTAGTCCGTTTGTTCGGATTGTTGTTCCCCTGAAAAGGGACTGATGAGCTACTAGCTGATATGCTAGCTGCTTCAGCATAGGTAGTACTATTTATGTTGTTTCCGTTGTTTTTTGTACCTTGTTTTTCTTTATTATTCTTTTCAAGGATCACTCCTACATCGATTACATCACTTTCTTCCTGTATAATCTGATTAGAAACATTGTCTATTGAATTGATGTTAGAATTGATGATGTTGGCTTGTGTCGCGTTTGTATTGTCACTACCAACATCTTCATTTATTATGTATGCCTTATTACTGTTGTAAGCCATAAGGTCTCTCTTAAATTTATGTTGCTTTCTGGATACAATAGTTGCCTTCTGCCTCTCTGCCTTGACTTCCACTCCATTGTATAAAACTAGAAAGCTAGTAAAAGATTTGTGATTTTTTATTTTTTCATCCAATTCCTGTATAGTCTCTTTTAACTTTAAAAGTTCACATTTGTAGTGCTCTGTTAACAATGCCATCATTCTTATTCCGGTATCATTATATAATTTTATGAGATCCAAACACAGTTTGTCTCCTGGTGTTACACAGTTCGGAAATTTTGCTGTGCGTAACCCCTGAGGTACTACTTGGCGTTTAATGCATTCTTCCAAGTATTGTACCTCAATGTTTAGGGAAACATATTTAGATACCACTCTTTCTAGATCATATATACACTTGCGACAATTGATATATTCAGAATTGTCAGTACTTACAACATTAAAATTCACTGTCATGTTTTCTATGTTCGCAAAAGGGTTCGTGTTTTCTCTGGAAACATATCTCCACACATCTCCCTTGTTTTCTAACATCCCGGACAGTCCTCTGTTGTTGGTAATGTTGTTTGTACTGAACGACTCAGAAGCTTGTCCTCCGTCTATCAGGACGCCTTCCGTTACAGAGTTCACGTCTCCACGCCCAACTCTAGCACCCGGTGCCGAACTCACATTCGGATTAGATGTTCCGGCCGAGTCGGAAGGTTGTGTATCTTCTAAAATGCCAGTTTGCTTGCTTTTGGAGTCAGAAAAATACTCCTTGATAGCTCCAACAATTAATTTTTGTAAGTCCAATTTGGAGAGACCCAGTCTCTCCCTCCTGTCATCAGATTCATCATCGATAGAGTAGGTAGACAAATTGAGTAACACTTCCTGTGTTAAACTCTCCGCTGCCATCAAAATAGCCTGGAACTTCGATAAGCAAACCACACAACTGTACCACACGAAAGGATACAAAACTAAGAAACTGAAAAGTACCAGTGCTATCAAAAGATGCAGCTGACAATATTTTTAGCGCTTTCAATCACTTTAATTTCCGTGACCTTCCTCAGAAACAACATATAAAATAAATCACTTCCTTTTATAATCTTTTACAGGAAATTACATCATAATTAACAATTAAATTGCTTATAAATATTATAAATATAATTT
>NC_056745.1:368243657-368261067 GCF_019279795.1 Protopterus annectens
AATGTTTTAATTTTTCCATTCCATTTGGGGTTCTATTTTAATTTAGTAAAAGTAATATTGCTGGAGTAATGATTTATGTAATTTGAACTTCTACAAAACATCAAACAGCCATAAATTATGTAACTGATTATTAATTAGCCAAGCGCTGGCCCTTTCAAATGTATTAACACAGCGGCCATTTGAAGTACGACTGTCTTTTTCATCACAAATAGTAATTTCTGTACAATCTGAATTTTTGATTTGAGAGTTCTAGAGGAGATACATAATGCAAGTTGATGTTATATATTTTGTTTACTTGTAATAAGGAGAGATTTACATGCCAGGCACTATTCATTTAGATAGTTTAAGACTGATTAGTAAGATCGAAGATTTCTATGAAGAAGGGGATGTTTTATTGAGGATGTTGGTTCAAAGAGGTTATCCAGAGCATTTTGTGACATCTTTGCTTGATGAAGTGACCAAGAAGAGACTAGAGGGCCACTTCTATCCATTGTTAGGGATTGACATCTCCAGATTGTGTGCTCCATTGGAGAACAGTAAATCATCTTCTGGTGGTTTCCACCATGGCCTTATATTAACTTATACACCTCAGTTCCCACTGATTCGGGACATTGTTTTCAAGAATTGGTTTATTTTGTCAGGGGACCCAGATTTGAGAGAAAGAATTGGGGATGCCCCAGTGGTTGTGTATAGAAAGGACATCTGTGTTAAAAACATCTTAGAGAGGAAAAAAGGTGGTAATACCTTAGGAGAACAAGGGAGAATGTCCAAATGTAGACAGTGTACACACTGCAAATATATCTTGGAAGGTGATAGCGTATTCCTTAAAGGTTATGGATGGGTGCAACTACTACACAAGTACAATTGTAGTAGTAAGAATGTCATATATGCTGGTATTTGTCAGACTTGTGCCTGTTTTTACATTGGCAAAACCAAGAATGCCATTCAAACACGTATTTACCAGCATTTATATGACATTAGGAAAGTGAATTTTAAAAAAATTCACTGGCTAAACATGTCAATACCTACCCAGGTCACAATTTCATATTCACAGTACTTGAACAACTTACAGTGGATGAGAGAGGAGGCCCTATAGAATATTTACTTGAATATAAAGAACTGTTATGGCAATTGAGGGTTAATGCCAGGACTGAATGACATGGTTTCATTGACTAGTTTTTTGAAACTGAAAGCAATTTTTTATGTAATTTGTTAACTTTTATTATTATATTATTACAACGTTATTATTAGAGCATTTTATCATTTCATGTAACTTATGTTAACAGTTTAGGCTTCAAGTTTTTAACATTATTAGATATCATAAACAGTGCAACATGACTTTTAGTTTTGTATGTAAGAAAAAGGGAGTCTGTATCTTTAAATGTAAATGGTGTTTAACACACATCTGTTAATGATGTCTTTGTAATGAGTATTTAAGGAGCTGAGGGGAGACACTGTGTTTTTCTGAAAAAGTCAACTGTAATTTGTGACAAAAGCGCTCAACATTAAATTTTATCCTTGTTCCTGTGGTGTCAGCTCACTTTGTGGTTTCCCAGTTTAGTACTGCTTTGTTTGGTTTTCAGTAAGCCTATAATTTTCATTGTTTGCACTCTCTGGGATCTTTGTAATTGTTTGATGTGTCTAGTGAGGTACATCTTGAGGTGGGCATTGTACTAAATAATTGATCTATTCATTTCTGAATATAAGGAAATGACAACATCCTTAGATGTGTAAGGTATTCCTTTGGTAATTTTCTAACCATTATTGTCACATGATGATCGAAAGGCAGGGAATTATCAAATCATGTTCCAAGGTTCCTCAAATTTTCATTTTGTAGCTGAGTATAGTCTATGCTGTATGCTGTGGGTAGGGCTTCTTTGCCAAATATGATGATATTGCACTTTTCTGCATTTAATTTGAGCCAATTTTCAGTATACAAGCTTTTTATGAATGTGGGCCCATGCTTGATAGTTAGGGTATCAAAGGAGGGACTGGACAATAACTCAAAGATTGTAGTCATCTGCAGACTTGGTTTGCCAGAGGTCCTGCTTCCCAGATTGGAGAATTAAATCCTGAAAAGGAGGGGTTTCAATGCCGAACCCAGGGGGACCTCACAGGTCTTTCACTGAACACTGCCTTTGATAAGCTGACTATTTAATCATATCACTGAGCCCCATATATATTATAAGAAATAGAGACACAGCCTGTGGCAGACTGGCATCCTTTCCATAACTGGTTTTCTCTGCTTTATACTATTACTTGCTGTGACAGGCTCTAAATCTCCAGTGACCTTGAACTAGATAAAGTGGGCATCACAGACTAAATACCTGATTATAGCTTTCTAGCTTTTTTTGGTTTGTTTGATTTGATTACATTACACCTGCTCCAGTGGCACCTGAGCGACTCATCAAATTTGGGTCATCATAGTTTATCTCTGTATGCAAGTGGAACTGGCTACCACATGTTCTACTTTGAGGGAATGCAGGCAGTGCATAACTTCATTCCTTACCTTACTAACAGTTCACAACAATCTGCAAAAACAGTAAACTAAAGCATTATCTTGTGTTAGCATTAGGCATTCTGGCCATTAAAGCACCAGTTCAGTTTATATCTTTAGACATGTGATTACTTCAGAGAGTTCATCCATCAAACACCCTCCAGACATCTCATCTAGCCTTTCTTAAGATCTTGAATTTGATATCTACTTCACAAGCCAAACACATATACAAACTCTTCTCAAACTAAGAGAGGACCATGCTATTAATTATAATTATAACACTGCAAAGCTCCCAAACTATCTATATCTATAGCTATATCTATATCTATATCTGGGTCTACTTTACATAATCGAACATCCAAATATTTGAATTTCATATGGCCGAGACCATATGATAGAACATCTGAATGTTCGAAAATGTGAAAAAAAAAAAACTAAACAGTGCTAGCAAGGGTGCAAGCCCACCTGCACCGCCTACACCCTCCCCTATTTAAATATGCCAACTCCGAGATTGCACTACATTGCGGTAAAGCAAAATATTCCTGTTCCGTGCATTTGGAGATCCCCATTCAGACCATTCAAACTTTTAAAAGTTCGATTATATGGTCTCAGCCATATGAAAGTTGAGCTTTTAAGAGTTTGACCTTCTGAAGGGGACCCATATATCTATATATATCTATTTATATATAATATATGTATCCTTGGGCCTCCACTGAAAATAAGCTCCGTCCTAGTAGGACACTATATATGTATATCTATCTATCAATCTGTCTCTCCATCTATCTATCTATCTATCTATCTATCTATCTATCTATCTATCTATCTGTCTATCTAATCTAACTACCTATGCACAGACACACACACACACACACACACACACACACACACACACATATATATATATATATATATATATATATATATATATATACATACATACATACATACACAAACACACACACACATATACAGACTAAGTACAGGTAATTTGTTCATATTCTGCATAGGAAGAAAAGGGCTGACCGTTTCAGGTTGAGCTCCGTTATGATAGTCTTATGGTTTTCCCAAAATATGACATGATAGTACTCCTCGGCTTACCCAGCAGTTGGTAGATAAGGTGGGTACTATGTAGATAAAGAGAATTCTGTTTTCCCTAAGGTGACCAAATGTTAATTTTTCCATAATCCACTCCTGAAAGAAGCATGAACTGTCCAGATCACTGGATATCAAAGTACTGCATAGTCTTTTAAAGACCATTCATTGTTCTATTCTTTCACTTTAGTAAAAGTAATATTGCTGGAGTAATGAATTATGTAAGTTGAACTTCTACAAAACATCAAACAGCCATAAATTATGTAACTGATTATTAATTAGCCAAGCGCTGACCCTTTCAAATTTATTAACACAGTGGCCATTTGAAGTACAACTGTCTTTTTCATCACAAATAGTCATTTCTGTACAATCTGAATTTTTGATTTGAGAGTTCTAGAGGAGATACATAATGCAAGTTGATGTTATATATTTTGTTTAATTGTAATAAGGAGAGATTTACATGCCAGGCACTATTCATTTAGATAGTTTAAGACTGATTCCTCAAAGATTGTTCAGTCAAGAATAATATATTTCTTTGACAGTCATTTGATAGATAATAAGTATGTAGTGCAAGGAGTGCTATGATTACACTCCAATATTTAGAAAATTTAAAATCAGTTAAGTGCTAAACTGGAGCAAGACCCAACCTTAACAAATCCTGTTAAAGTTGTTAAGGTTGGGTCTCAGGCCAGCTCAAATGACAGCAGCAGAATAAAAGATTTGTTTCTGCCTGCTGTCCATCAGTAACATATCACTGACTTCCTCTTCTAAACTAAGGAAGTTACCAGAATAACAGGATGTGTGTTCACCTGATTTTCTGAAGGATACAAAGTCGGAAATGTAAATGTGTACTATTATTTAATGTGTTCAGTGGCTCCTTGCTGCAATGTTGGCACTCGAAATGCAGTGCGGCAAGCTGGAAAAAAAGTCTGAAAACACAGGCGAAGAGTGAATATTGACAATTGCTGTTCTCCTTTAAACTTCTTTTTCAAGAGAAGCAAGCCCCCCTGCTCCCCCCATGTGGAGGCAAGCCCACCGTACCCCCCAAACTTATATATACTAATTCCAAGATTGACACACATTGGAGAAAATGGAATATGCACAGAAATGACATCTCGAACTTAGTATATACAAGTCCGAACATTGCCCATTCAGTTTCTGCATTTTGGGACTCACTCTGGCAGGTCTCAACATTCCAAATGGTTACCATCTTCAATCCTCAGTAATCTGATCAAAAAACACAGACATTATGAAGAACACATCCAACATATCAGGCAAAAATCTGGACATTCTGCAAAAATCTGAACAGTTGAGAGGTGGGGAAGGTGGCAGTAAACATTAGGGGCAGTGTTACACAACCTTTCTGAATGCCCTCCCTAAATGTTTTATGGCTTTGAAAGCCAGTAAAACAATTAACATTTTTTTTTTTTTCATTTTTACTGTAACTTGAAGTGCATGAAGCTTTATCTCTAAGAATTATGAGCAGTTCAGAAATGCTAACCTAATATTATGTGTTCTCGACATGGATGCTTCACTCTTGACATGAATATTTTGGCATCCATGTCTTGAACATATAACAACATGGTTAGCATCAGCAAACTGCTCATAATCCTCAATGAAATGTACTATGTTGGACACACGTCATTGCAAAAGGAATTATTGGTGTTTTCATGCCCAGCTTGATATTTACCTTTATTTTTTTCATACATATTATGAGCATTTAGGACTTCCACCAACAATGTCAGACTCAAATCTATTTCATATCATGTGACAATCAAAATTTTAGAAGCTTCATTGCTTTCAGCCATTGTGCAAATGCCACATACTACAGTAAATATTTATTCATTTGCTCATTTCATTTGTTAACTGAGTTATCCCTCTATGCATAAAGCTCTTACACTGTACACCTAGGTTGGATTACCAATTCAGGAACATTCAGCATTCGGCAATGTAAAGGTTTGGTGTCGTGCGATCTTGCTCTTCTCGTCTCGTTCTTTTGATTTTCAGTTATGTGAAAATGTGGTAGAGTGAAGTAGACCCGTTAGAACACTGTAGTGAAACGCGTTCATTTATTAGTGAAAGCAGGGTAGGTAGACTATGTATAACCTGATCTGTCATGGGTCCAGGGTCTATACTGTGGAGAGAATAAGCTTCTAAAAAGCAGAGCAATGTCACACACTGCAGTTTGCTGCACAAGATGTGGGTGCACACCCCACAAATCCCTATAATGCATCAGCATGGTCACTAATAGTTCTTCTGCCATCCTTCTAATGGTCTGTCTGTGCTACTCCTCAAAAACTGTACCAGAAATCTGTCGCTTTCATTTCCTGTATGTGAAAGCTGGCCATTATGTTATTAAAATGAATTTCCCATTAACTATGGAAATGTTTAAAACGTCATTTAGTGATATAAATATGATCACAATCCAGAATAAAAGCTCTCTATATATACACCTCCGTGAACATGCATATACAAAGGGGTAGCAATGACAGGAAAAAGAATCTGTAAACAAAAAGTTAGACAGAGAGGCTGATAACCATGAGATTATCATTGATGAACTTGAAGGTTACATAAAATGCAATAATTAAATGGAAAATGAGGACCAACAGTGGAAATGAGAGCTCATCCTGCATTAAAAAATGTAACAGGTTTTACATCAACCCTATCACAGACAGTGCTACAAGAGAGAATTTGTATTGGAAAGAAATAGCTTTCTAAGTATTTTGTTTTTATCAGTTCAGTACATAAGTAGGATTTATGTTTCTATGACAACCATTGCAGAAAACAGGTAAATTGTAACCTACTTTTTTCTACAAACTGTTAGAATTTTCCAGTTATATCTTAACAGGAAACTGGTGTTATTTCCATTGGTTTTGTCTGTTATATGTTATTTATTTATTTATGTTATTTTACATTTGATTACCAGAAAAGTCCAACTGGATAAAGATCCTTTGCAGCAGAGGCCTGGGGAGGAAAGATCCACATTTAACATGTAACAATGATTATAATTACAAATGCAAGGTTTACATATACATGACGTGACATTTGTGTTAAACATATAACACTGGATAAAAATTCATTCATGTAAACATTCTTATTAATGGCATTGCTGCATAGCCTAGTACAGGAAAAGAGAGAATTATTTGTAAAAAAAAGTGAATAAATGGCCATGTTGTTGTGCAACATCTTCCTGCTGTGGAGTCATTAATGTTCCATCAATTCATTGTCAATGGAATGAAAATAAATTATAAATTAAAAAAAAACAGCTCATGTGAAATAAAATTTGTATTATGTAATTATGTAATTTGTTAACTTTTATTATTATATTACAACATTATTATTAGAGCATTTTATCATTTCATATAACTTATGTTAACATCTTAGGCTTGAAGTTTTTAACATTATTAGATATCATAAACAGTGCAACATGTCTTTTAGTTTTGTATGTAAGAAAAAGGGAGTCTGTATCTTTAAATGTAAATGGTGTTTAACACACATCTGTTAATGATGTCTTTGTAATGAGTATTTAAGGAGCTGAGGGGAGACACTCTGTTTTTTCTGAAGAAGTCAACTGTAATTTGTGATCAAAGCGCTCAACATTAAATTTTATCCTTGTTCCTGTGGTGTCAGCTCGCATTCTGCTTTCCCAGTTTAGTACTGCTTAGTTTGGTTTTCAGTATGGATTCTTCCACGCAGAGTGGAGGGGGCACCAGGGACATGCACGATGAACTCACCACAGCTATAAACAAGCTGACTGATCTTATTGGCTCTTTTAATACCCATATTTCGGGTTTGGGTCACAAAATCGATTTAATGGTCAACGACAATGTTCATTTTAAACCTGTTTGTAACAATGGTACTGAGGACTCCCTTCTTACTATTCCTTTAGGGCAAGACAGCCCGAACCAATGAGAAAGTGCCAGTACCACAGGTGCTTTTACTGTTACACAACCTAGCACTTCCGTTTCTTTTGGATTACAGCAACGGAGGACACAGATACAGCAGAATGCTAGTTTTCATTCTGATTTAACTAAAGCATAGAATTTATTGGAATGGATTAAGAGGGACAGCGTGGGGTTTGCTCAAAATGTGAACCTTTCATACGCACAAGGTACTGTTGACATTATGTTAAAAAATTAGAAAAAGAATGTCTCAAGCTGAAAAAGTTGCAAGTTGAAACCTAATATTTGAGAGAATGTCTTAGATGCAAAAAAGTGCCTAAAGGTTTAAGATACTGGCGTTTTCCTAATGGCTTAACTTTTAACAGCGACCTACATAAAGATTTGGTTGCATTATTTAACCACCAGGGATGTGAACTGTTACAGCTGCTTGTTAAAGACAATGAAAAAAAGTTTCTTATTATGCAGGAAGCTGCGAATAAATTAAATGTTTGTATTAAAAATGATGTGAATTTTCCAGATAAACTTAATAAATATAACACTGTTTTTGTGAATATTGATAAAATTATTGATAAAATCAAAGATAAAAAGAACAAGAAGCTAGCAAGGGATGCCAAAGAATATGATAGTGGTTTAGCGTACCCCTTAAATATGAATGCTCAAACTAACATTGGTGCTACTACATCTACTAGTAACAATGATGTATTTATGGATGAGAGTATGGCTGAAACAGACTATCATGGTAACAACAACCATGGTCCCATCCCTTTAAAACCATTCCTGAGAAGGCCAGAAAGAATTCAGCAGCAGAACCGTCAGTTCAGGAGACCTTTGAACTTGACATACCAGGGGAAACAACATACTTATCCCCCACAGACTCAACAAGGGGGAGGAAGAGGGAGGGGGAGATGGGAAATTTGGCACTGAGTCTCAGCTCAGGACCTGACATTATGAATGGTGCACTGGAAATAATAGAAAATGATCACCATGACTTCAAAATATATAATTTGAGTAGTACAATAGTAATGAAGGAATGGGCAAACCTCTTCCAAAAGGGGCTTAATTTTGTACCCTTGAGGAAATTCAACCTAGAAAATATACTGCTAGATATAATGTTATATACTAGGAAGTTGAATTTCAGTGTGACCATGGGGGAAGGTAACCAAGTAAGCAACTTAGGTGGGGTATGTAGGAAGGCCAGTACAGTTAACCCTCCTTTGCACCCATCCATTCAACTTTTTCAAAGAATATGCTTGAATGATATCAGAAACCTTTCCAAGAAGAAATCTTGTACCACGCCACTTAATTTAACCCATGAAGAAATCTCCCTACTTAACACTATTTCAAACAACAAAACAATCCTGGTTATGAAACCAGATAAGAGAGGAGGACTAGTGGTTATGGACCAAGAAAGATACACTGATAGTATGTTATGTCATTTATTGGGGGACGGGTATCAGCAGGTCTCCCGGAATGAGTTAAACATCGCATATAGACGTGGATATGGTATTAATGGATTTGCTTTTGAATAATCAAATTTCAGAAACAGAATTCAATTATTGCACCCAAAAACACCCGAGGATCGCCACTATTTTTGGGATCCCCAAGATCCATAAAGACATCCGGCATCCACCTTTAAAACCAATAGTTGATGCAAAAGGATCTAAGACCCTTTCAATTGCAAAATTCCTAGACTTATAGTTAAAGAATTGTTTAAGTCTTTTTTCACATATTATCAAGGATTCCTGGGATTGTCTTAAAAAAAAATAAAACAGGAATACTTTGGTAGTGATATTATTTTTACAATGATAGATGTGAAGGACTTATTCAATGTAATTCCACATGATGAAGATGTAGATAAGTTTTATGACTTTCTATGTCAGAACACCAAGTTTTCACATACTAAAAGTTTGACTTTAAGGACATTGATGGAACTTGTATTAGAGAATAGTTTTGTAATTTATGAGGGCCAATTGTTTAAACAGAGCACAGGGGTCGCTATGGGTGCAGCCTGTGCACCAGTTTTTTCAAACATAGTCCTGACCCAGTGGGAGCTTTCTAAGGTTTTTCCATCCGAAGGGATGTCATTTTGTAAGTTTTATGGACGTTATATAGATGACATCCTGGTTTTATGGAATGGCAACCAAGACCAGTTGTATGACTTTTTACTGTTCTTCAATTCCAGCACCATGTTTTTGGAATTTACTATGGAAATGCATTTTGACTCCATTAACTATTAGGACATTACAATTAGCAAAGATTATGCTACTGCACAATTTTGCTGTACTATTTATCGTAAACCAACCTACTCGAACTCCCTCCTTCAGTATGAGAGCGGGCACACAGTCCATCAAAAACGCTCCCTTGTTAAAGGTCAGGGAGTGAGATTGGCCCACATGATTAGTAAGATCGAAGATTTCTATGAAGAAAGGGATGTTTTTTTGAGGCTGTTGGTACAAAGAGGTTATCCAGAGCATTTTGTGACATCTTTGCTTGATGAACTGACCAAGAAGAGACTAAAGGGCCACTTCTATCCATTGTTAGGGATTGACATCTCCAGATTGTGTGCTCCATTGGAGAATAGTAATTTATCTTCTGGTGGTTTCCACCATGGCCTTATATTAATTTATACACCTCAGTTCCCACTGATTTGGGACATTGTTTTCAAGAATAGGTTTATTTTGTCAGGGGACCCAGATTTGAGAGAGAGAATTGGGGATGCCCCAGAGGTTGTGTATAGAAAGGACATCTGTGTTAAAAACATCTTAGAGAGGAAATAAGGTGGTAATACCTTAGGAGAACAAGGGAGAATGTCCAAATGTAGACAGTGTACCCACTGCAAATGTATCTTGGAAGGTGATAGTTTATTCCTTAAAGGTTATGGATGGGTGAAACTACTACATAAGTACAATTGTAGTAGTAAGAATGTCATATATGCTGGTATTTGTCAGACATGTGCCTGTTTTTACATTGGCAAAACCAAGATTGCCTTTCGAACACGTATTTACCAGCATTTATATGACATTAGGAAAGTGAATTTTAAAAAATTCACTGGCTAAACATGTCAGTACCTACCCAGGTCACAATTTCAAATTCACAGTACTTGAACAACTTATGGTGGATGAGAGAGGAGGCCCTATAGAATATTTACTTCAATATAAAGAACTGTTATGGCAATTGAGGGTTAATGCCAAAAGTAATCCAGGACTGAAAGACATGGTTTCATTGACTAGTTTTTTGAAACTGAAAGCAAATTTTTTTATGTAATTTGTTAACTTTTATTATTATATTATTACAACATTATTATTAGAGCATTTTATCATTTCATATAACTTATGTTAACATCTTAGGCTTGAATTTTTTAACATTATTAGATATCATAAACAGTGCAACATGACTTTTAGTTTTGTATGTAAGAAATGTATCTTTAAATGTAAATGGTGTTTAACACACATCTGTTAATGATGTCTTTGTAATGAGTATTTAAGGAGCTGAGGGGAGACACTCTGTTTTTTCTGAAGAAGTCAACTGTAATTTGTGACGAAAGCGCTCAACATTAAATTTTATCCTTGTTCCTGTGGTGTCAGCTCACTTCGTGCTTTCCCAGTTTAGTACTGCTTAGTTTGGTTTTCAGTATGGATTCTTCCACGCAGAGTGGAGGGGGCACCAGGGACATGCACGATGAACTCACCACAGCTATAAAAGAGCTGACTGATCTTATTGGCTCTTTTAATACCCATATTTCGGGTTTGGGTCACAAAATCGATTTACTGGTCAACGACAATGTTCAATTTAAACCTGTTTGTAACAATGGTACCCAGGACTCCCTTCTTACTATTCCTTTAGGGCAAGGCAGCCCCAACTGACGAGAAAGCGCCAGTACCACAGGTGCTTTTACTGTTAAACAAACCTAGCACTTCTGTTTCTTTTGGATTACAGCAACGGAGGACACAGATACAGCAGAATGCTAGTTTTCATTCTGATTTAACTAAAGCATCAAATTTAATGGAATGGATTAAGAGGGACAGCGTGGGGTTTGGGGTTTGCTCACAATGTGAACCTTGCAAACACACAAGGTACTGTTGACATTATGTTAAAAAATTTAGAAAAAGAATGTCTCAAGCTGAAAAAGTTAAAGTTGAAACCCAATATTTGAGAGAATGTCTTAGCCACAAAAAAGTGCCTAAAGGTTTAAGATACTGGCATTTTCCTAATGGCTTAACTTTTAACAGCGACCTACATAAAGATTTGGTTGCATTATTTAACCACCAGGGATGTGAACTGTTACAGCTGCTTGTTAAAGACAATGAAAAAAGTTTCTTATTATGCAGGAAGCTGTGAATAAATTAGATGTTTATATTAAAAATTATGTGAATTTTCCAGATACACTTAATGAATATAACACTGTTTTTGTGAATATTGATAAAATTATTGATAAAATCAAAGATAAAAAGAACAAGAAGCTAGCAAGGGATGCCAAAGAATATGATAGTGGTTTAGCGTACCCCTTAAATGCTAATGCTCAAACTAACATTGGTGCTACTACATCTACTAGTAACAATGATGTATTTATGGATGAGAGGATGGCTGAAACAGACTATCATGGTAACAACAACCCTGGTCCCATCCCTTTAGAACCATTCCTGAGAAGGTCAGAAAGAATTCGGTAGCAGAACCGCCAGTTCAGGAGACCTTCGAACTTGACATACCAGGGGGAACAACATGCTTATCCCCCACAGAATCAACAAGGGGGAGGAAGAGGGAGGGGGAGATGGGAAATTTGGCACTGAGTCTCAGCCCAGGACCTGACATTATGAATGGTGCACTGCAAATAATAGAAAATGATCACCATGACTTCAAAATATATGATTTGAGTAGTACAATAGTAACTAAGGAATGGGCAAACCTCTTCCAAAGGGGGCTTAATTATGTACCCTTGAGGAAATTCAACCTGGAAAATATACTGCTAGATATAATGTTATACACTAGGAAGTTGAATTTCAGTGTGACCATGAGGGAAGGTAACCAAGTAAGCAACTTAGGTGGGGTATGTAGGAAGACCAGTACAGCTAACCCTCCTTTGCACCCATCCATTCAACTTTTTCAAGAATATGCTTGAATGATATCAGAAACCTTTCCAAGAAGAAATCTTGTACCACGCCACTTAATTTAACCCATGAAGAAATCTCCCTACTTAACAGTACTTCAAACAACAAAACAATCCGGGTTATGAAACCGGATAAGGGAGGAGGACTAGTGGTTATGGACCAAGAAAGATACACTGATAGTATGTTATGTCATTTACTGGGGGACGGGTATCAGCAGGTCTCCCGGAATTAGTTAAACATCGCATATAGACATGTGGATATGATATTAATGGATTTGCTTTTGAATAATAAAATTTCAGAAGAAGAATTCAATTATTGCACCCAAAAACACCCAAGGATCCCCAATATTTTAGGGATCCCCAAGATCCATAAAGACATCCAGCATCCACCTTTAAGACCAATGTTTTCATGCTCAGCTTGATATTTACCTTCATTTTTTTCATACATATTATGAGCATTTAGGACTTCCACCAACAATGTCAGACTCAAATCTATTTCATATCATGTGACAATCAAAATTTTAGAAGCTTCATTGCTTTCAGCCATTGTGCAAATGCCACATACTACAGTAAATATTTATTCATTTGCTCATTTCATTTGTTAACTGAGTTATCCCTCTCTGCATAAAGCTCTTACACTGTACACCTAGGTTGGATTACCAATTCAGGAACATTCAGCATTCGGCAATGTAAAGGTTTGGTGTTGTGCGATCTTGCTCTTCTCGTCTCGTTCTTTTGATTTTCAGTTATGTGAAAATGTGGTAGAGTGAAGTAGACCCGTTAGAACACAGTAGTGAAACGCATTCATTTATTAGTGAAAGCAGGGTAGGTAGACTATGTATAACCTGATCTGTCATGGGTCCAGGGTCTATACTGTGGAGAGAATAAGCTTCTAAAAAGCAGAGCAATGTCACACACTGCAGTTTGCTGCACAAGATGTGGGTGCAGACCCCACAAATCCCTATAATGCATCAGCATGGTCACTAATAGCTCTTCTGCCATCCTTCTAATGGTCTGTCTGTGCTACTCCTCAAAAACTGCACAGAAATCTGTCAGAAATCCAACTGGATAAAAATCCTTTTCAGCAGAGGCCTGGGGAAAAAATATCCACATTTACCATGTAACAATGATTATAATTACAAATGCAAGGTTTACATATACATGACGTGACATTTGTGTTAAACATATAACACTGGATAAAAATTCATTCATGTAAACATTCTTATTAATGGCATTGCTGCATAGTCTAGTACAGGAAAAGAGAGAATTATTCGTAAAAAAAGTGAAGAAATGGCCATGTTGTTGTGCAACATCTTCCTGCTGTGGAGTCATTAATGTTCCATCAATTCATTGTCAATGGAATGAAAATAAATTATAAAATAAAAAAAAAACAGCTCCTGCGAAATAAAATTTATGGAAAACTTACAAAAGTCAGCTCCTGTGAAATTAAATTGAGGAATTCCATTGCCTTCCTGGCCATACATAATTCCTCTCTTGTAATGGACTGCCACTTCTTTTTCATTTCATCTTGCAAGTGAAGCATAATATGAAGCATATTTTTCATGCCAATATTCTAATGTAGAACTTAAGTGATGTGTATTCTTTGACTGAACTGCGATCTCCATGCACAATGCCAAACTCAGATAATCGAACTATACTACCCATTCGCTGTAGTGTAGTCAATGTATTTTGGTTCAGCATTCTGTCCACTTGAAAAGTGCCTATCAACTACATGCCAGTCAAGCACAGGCACTTCGGAAAGTTGTGTGTATGTGTGTGTGTGTGTGTATATATATATACATATATATATATATATATATATATATATATATATATATATATATTATATATATATATGTATATATATTTCAAGCACAATGCCCTTCTAGCTTGCCAGTTTGCAAAACAGTTGTTTCCATAATATGCGTCCAGGCTGTTCTTAAAAATATTTAAACTAGTGCTTTAATGTAATTTGCTAGTCTATTCCATGCATCAGCTTCTCTCTCAGAGAACCAATGAATACACTTCTCATTCCTATAGAATCTTCTGCATAGGTTGCCTGATGATTCTTTGCTACTTTTTGATAACCCCAAACATTCCCAGAAGTAGTTGCTTCTAAGTGCCCCATATACCTGAATAAGGTCTACTATTAAATATTTACACAAGATGCTGTGCAAGTTCAAATATTTTAGTCTTTCATAATAACTTAAATTTTCACATCCATCCCTTGGTATATTTCTACTCCACACTTTCTAGTTTACTCATGCCTGTTTTCTTATAAGGATTCCATATTGTTATTCCATATTCAAGTTTGGGTCTAATGTAAATAACAAACAACTACTTCATCATTTCTGATTTCCTAGACATTATAAATCTTTGTATACTATCTATAGTTCTATAACTTTCATTAACTAATTGTTTGAGATGATTAGAAAAACCTCAAAACTGGATCTACCTATATACCCAGGTCCTTATATGAATCTACAGTTTCAGTCACTGTGTGCTGTATTAAATATTCACGTTTCATCTTATGTCTCTCAAATCTCATATTCTTTGTTTTGATGTTTTATCAGCAAATTAATCTCCTGTGCCCAAATGGTCAATTTAGTCAAGTTATTTTGCAGACATGCCCTATCTGAAATACATGTAATCAATTTACCCAATTTCAAGTTACATGCATGCAGACTGCAGAACACCTCAGATGAAAAAATCTCTGTGAACTGTTTTTCTCATGGTTATACTACTGATGCTGTTTCTTGAGAGGTGAATTCCTGTTTTTTAGGCAGTTGGAAGGAGTTTTATTTATTGTGAATCGATAACCATGAGTCTGGACAATGCCACTGCATCTATTATTAATGATGGAATATTGTTTGCTGATTTTGTGATGGAAAGAGAGCAGAAGACTGCTGGTGCTGACTTTTGGTTGATTTCTGAAGATAATACTGCTGTGGAGAAGTTTATGCTGTTGGAACGTCTCATGTCTAAAGAGGTGACTGTTTTGTATGATTTAAAATTGCTGGAAAAGTATGTGTCTTTGGGCATTACACCCAAGAGGCTTTGTATTGATCGATTACCTGCTGGTGGCTTCGCTGAGGATGAAAATGACTTGTGTGAATGGAGACATGTGGCTTTGGAATGTACTTTAAATTGGCTCTGAGTTCTAATTAAATGGAATATCAGAACTGTTGAGAAGTTGCAGGGGGAAATCACAGATTTGCAGAATGATATGATGTCAACAGCTTCCAATAATGTGTTCCAGAGCACATTTAAGGATATTAATGTAAGAAGTAATAAGTGGAACAAAATGTGCTTGAACACAAGAAACGGAAATTAAACAGGGATGTAAAAGACTTTGAAAATAATAGTGTGTACACCTGGCAATGTAGAGGATGACGTCATCATTTTAAAAACAAAGCGTGCATGTCTAAGGATGTCAATGGGTCTTCATGTTCTTCAGTTGAAACCAGTGGGAGTAGGAAAAGTGTCTCTTTTGAAGAGAGTGGCAGTAGAAGCTCACCGGAAAGAGCAGAGGGACTTACAAAAAATTTTCAGGGTTCCAGCTTGATACCCTCTCAGGTACAAACCCGTTCCAGAAAAAATTGAGGGAAACAGAACAACAGTTAGTAGAAGCAAAGACAGTGAGAACAATTTTGAATTCCCCCTTAGTGAATACTACTAATGTGAGCATAAATGAGAATTTGGTAAATGATTATACATTACCGAACCTGACTGAGTCACTTTGTAATGAAACAGTTAACTATCCATGTATATTGAGTTCCACTGATGTTGCTTTAAATATGGTCAATCTTTCTAATACGAATTTAACTATTGAAATGCAAAATGTGTTTCTGAAGGGGGCCAAATTTGTACCCGCAAGGATTCCCGCATTAGCGTACATTATAACTGATGTTAAGAGGTTTGTTCACAAACTGAATTTGAAAGTATTTTTTCATGATCGGGAGAAAAAAAATGTTCAGGATGTATGTGATATTTCTGACAATGATCAGTTGTTAAATTTAAGCACATATGACTATGATTTGGACACATTGTTTCCAGATGATAATTGTGAACATGATAATTCCTATTGTGGAGATTTCTGCATGGGTTATGGGCCTATACCTATACCTAATTTTTCTTCTAACAGTTCCTTTATGCCTCCCAAATGTTTGAATGCCATTAATGTGTTTGAAAATACAGTGTGTGCTAAAATTGAATATAAATTTTGCAGGTTTTGTAAAACAAACAAAGATTATAATCTTAGTAAAAGTGAATGGCTAGCATTAAAAGAGTTAAGAACATTGTTAGAGATAAAATAGTTGTTAAAGAAGCAGACAAGGGGGGCAATTGGGTTATTATGAATGTTGAACATTATGAGAACATGGCACTGGATTTGTTATCTGAAGAAATTGTTTATAAAAAATTATCTGGAGACCCGCTGCAGCAGTATACTGAGGAACTTTGTGAATTATTGGAAAGAGGGGAACGTTTTGGCTTTTTGAAATCAAATGATGTTAAGAAGTTGATTGTAAATGAACCCAAGCACCTTTACTTATATGCTAGACACAAAATTCACAAAAATGTTAGAAATCCTCCTGGCAGACCAATAATTTCAGGTATAGGCTCATATATAGAAAGAGTTAATACATTTTTTGGATTTCCATCTGAAAACATATTTGGCCCGTATTGTGTCTCACATTAAAAATACAAGTGAAGTTTGTAAGGATTTATGCAACATGAAGTGGGACAAAGATTATTTTTTGGCCACTGTCTATGTGACAACTTTGTATATCAATATACAGAAAAAATGGGGGGGTG